>NC_090296.1:27508712-27811742 GCF_039906515.1 Pseudorca crassidens | reverse complement strand
AGTACAGTAACAGGGCCAAATCTGGAGCTGGAACTTCAGGTACTTAGATGGGGGTAGGACAGGTGCTTGCCTGGGGCTGGCTCCTGAAGGAGTTTCACATTAGTTTAAAATAAGAAAAAGATTTACAGGTTCCAGGGTAGATCTTTAATGCCATATGTAACAAACATCATGAGTGTAAATTATGCCTGAAATTAAGTTGTTGCTGTGAGAAATAAGGTATTTACAATTGGAGGGAAACTGAGTAATGGAGGAAACGAAGCTCAGCAAAGATATTAACTTCCTGGGCCTTCTTAGAAAGAGACACTGTTGTTCTTGGTTTTCTGGGAAGGCCTGGGAGAGAAGCCTGTTCATGGTCCTTTTTCATTCCGTCAGTTTTTTTCTCTCTCTGGGAGACCATGCCATAAGATTTATTCGCATAGAGAAATCACAGGTAAAATAAAATAAAATAAAACAAAACAAAAAGCTAGAAAGTATGTTTTAGCTAGTTCCACCCTAAAGAAGTTCAGTGTAAAATCAGTGAACTTTCTGTGGAAAAGAGCCATTTCTCTTGGGCCTCTATTGCTATGAACTTCTTTTTATTAAAAACATATTAATTGTATTAGGTTAAGTAAGTTGTCTGAGGTCATACATCTTGTAACTAGGTCTGTCTGACTGAAGAGCCCATCTTCCTAACCACTAGGCAACACAGCCTCTTCCTTTGGACTCGCATGAAGATGTATTCATCTTCCCTAACTGATCCTCCTTGAATCTCTTCCTGAATTTTTTTCTCTTGTTCTTTAAGCAACATCCTCCAAAGTTGACACTCTTCCTCCTCCATCATTAGGCCTAGTCGAGAAATTAATGATGTCTCTAAGCAATAGATTGATATAGCCATTGAGACCATTTTTAAATAAAGCTGTGTAGCAATAACTATTAACATCTTGCTCTTTGGTGCAGCAATTCCACTTACAGGAATTTGAAGAAACGATGCACAAAGATGCTCAATTCATCATTATTTGTGAACAGTAAACACTTTATCAATACTATAAAATTGGACATATACCCAACTACTGGAGATTAAGTATATTACGACACATTCATATGCTAGAATTTTATGCTGGCAATAAAAATGACTAAGTGGATCTGTATTTATCAACAGAGAAAGATGTCAATTACATAGCACTGAGAGAAAAAGCAAGTGACAAAGAGTATGCAGAGTATAATTCCATTGATGTAAAATTTGTGGTTTGGAGGGCATGTTTGCATGCATAAAGAGATGTCTGGAAGAATATTCTCCAAAATGATAATAATGGTTATTTCTGAGTGGTTGAATTTTGAATAGCTCACCTTATTCCTGGTACTTTTCTGTAATTCTTTTTATTATGATGAATGTATACCATTTAAAAAATCAGAATAAAAAATTAGACTATTCTCATTTGGGAAGGAAAAACACACTAAGGAATTCACCAGCCCTAACTGCTTGTCCTACTGACAATGGGTCAGTATGGTTATGGTCGGGAGGCATGTTTGAAAGGAGGCCAGCTTCTCACCAGTCTTGGCATTATAAGGAATTTCTGTCTAATGCGATTACATGTCCCAGGTCAGAAATTGACGACACCCATTCAGCTGAAGTCTTCATGAAGCTGTTCTCAGCAGCTACCAGACTACTTTCTCTTGGAAAGGATGAGGGAGTCTCTCTAAACCCCAAGCTGCTCTGTAGGACTAGGTCTGGCCCTCTGAGTCCTAAGGGGTTCCATAGATTGATTCCACAGGACAAAGTCCCCTTCAGATTGTGGGGTATCTGTAGAGAAGCCTGCCATGGGTTCACATGGTAGCTTGTGGAGGGAATAACAAAAACTATAGTCATACACCATTCTTGATGGAATCACAGAATTAAAAGGAAACTCAGAGATACTCTAGGTCACCCTGCTGTGTTACCAGTGAGGACACTGATATCTTCCTTAAGGACACCCAAGAACCCAAACCTCTTGCCTTCCCACCTCTTGCTTTTGTTTTTGTGCCACTTTGCTGAACAGGACTTTGCTCGGCAGATGGTGTTGCCCTCACATGTCCTTTTGCAAAGGGTGAGCCAAGAAGTAGGCCATTAACTAGGACACGTAAACGGCCTAGGCACTCTTCAGCAACAAAACCCAAGCACGCAGCAAGAGACGAAAAAGGCAGAGAGTCCCAGGCTGAGAGGGGCTAAGTTTAAATGTTCCTTTATTTAAAAAAGGTCTTAAAGTTGTAATCCAAAATCAAAAGGACAATGACGTATTGGGGGAAATATTTGTGTCAAATTAAATAATTTCAGATTTAATATTTTCTTTTTTAAAGAATTTTTTTTGATGTGGACCATTTTTAAAGTCTTTATTGAATTCGTTACAGTATTGCTTCTGTTTTATGGTTTGGTTTTTTGGCCGTGAGGCATGTGGGATCTTAGCTCCCCGACCAGGGATTGAACTTGCTCCCCCTCACACTGGAAGACGAAGTCTTAACCACCGGACCTCCAGGGAAGTCCCCTTGATTTAATATTTATACTATAGAAAGAACATTCTTTTTAAGAAAAACATCAAGACTCCAATAGATAAGTGGGCAAAGGCTATGAACAGAAAGCTTACGTAACATTTTTTCCTACCAAAATGAAAATAACCCAATTTTCTATTCTGATTGTGCAAACAATATACACTATGGATTTCTCAACCTCAGCAATATTGACACTCTGAGTTGGACAACTCTTTGCTGTGTATGTGGGAGGGGGTTGGCCCCCTGCACTGTAAAATGTAAAATCTACCCACTAGATGCCAGTAGCACGACCTCACCCCTCTAGTTGTGAAAATCAAAAATATTTCTAAATCTTCCCAAATGTTCCCTTGGGGGGCAAAATTGTCCTTGGTTGAGAATGCTGTACTAGCGAATAGACATGCAGAAATCTTATTCTTGGTAATTGATAACTTGTAACATTAAAATGAAATTAAGAAACCTTCAAGAAGTTAGTTGGCAAAATAAATTATTTAAAATTACGACACCTAAATCCCAACGAAGTTGTAGTAAAATTAATATATACATTCACTGTCGATGACACTGTATATATTACATAACCCTTTTACAGCAATACTTACATGAACTGGAAGATGTTCACTGCAGCATTATTTATAATAGCAACCAAAATGTCCAATATTAGAAAGCCATGTTAAGTAAATTGTGGATCATCTATTTGTTGACGTCACCATTAAAAGAATAATTATGGTGATTTTTTAAGTATGACAAAATTATGACAAAAAGGAAAATACAAATTGTATATGTACTCTGAGATTTTATAAAAATAAGTATCCATGTTCGTTAAAAAGGACAAGATGGCAACATATACAAATGAAAAGAGTCACGTTTAGAGGACTGTGATCATGGGTGGGTATACTTTTTAAAAAATGTCTTTAGTTATACTGTATATTTTTTATTTAAAGACATAAAAAAAAGATCAAATAGAGCGCTGAGTGAATTCTGGTAGAAATCGAGGATGAGAACAGAGAGGGTATCATTGAGTTAGAATTTGGGGGGCAGGCTTTGGTAGGAGATCTTATCATTTATCATCCAAATAGGAACACTTATGAGTGAAAAGAGGCACTAGTAGAAATTACACTAGGAGGGTAGCTATGAACTGGGACTGTCCCTGTAAACATCTGGTCACGCTGGACTTAGGGGAACCAAGGAGGGTGACCTAAAGCTCTTAGGAAAATTCAAGAGTAGTAATAAATTTTAGAGCCAAGCAGAGGGGACTAGATTCCTGGTACCAAAATGCAATTTCCTGCACTAGATAACTCTGTAACTAACATATTTTCCAGGTACTCAGCTGGCACAAGACTATGCCTTATAGCTAAGAGTTTGGGGAGGTCCAGAAAATGACAAAAGCAAAGGCCATACTCCTAGTACTAGAGCTCACGTCAGCAGAAATAATTCATTCTGCTGTACAAGTATATGTGAAATGCCTCCTACGGGCATTTTTTCTAGGCGCTGAGAATTCAGCTGGGACAAGACACACTAAGTCCCTGATTTCAGGGACCTTACGTTCAACCAGAAGTCAGACTGGAAAATCAACTGACCAATCGTTATTTATTGTTTCACTAATCACACAAAGGGAAGAGGGCTTTGAAGAAAACCAAATAGTGCAATATTGACAGAGACTTAGGGACAGGGATGGGGACAGTGATCAAGGAAGGTCTTTCTGAGGCCCTGACATTTGAGATCAAATACGAGTCAAGAGAAGGAGCCTGGGAAGATCTGGGGAAAGGATGTTCTCTTGCAGAGACTTCAGGTCAAACTGTGAGGGGCCTGTCAGGGTCAGAAAGATGCCTTGTGGGGCCTGGGACTGTGAAAGCATGAGGAGGAACTCAGGAACAAAGGCCACTGTGCTGCAGGGAGCAGGAACCAGATTGGGGGTGGGGGGTGGGGGGAGGGTCAACAGAATGAATTCAGATTCAGTGGGGACAGAGTGGGGGCAGATATATCTGAAGCTAAATTCTGATCTACAAAATGGGAAGCAATTACACCTCACTGGGCTGTTTGAGAGTTTGTTCTCTGAACAAATGTAAAAACAAAGCAATAGTGCATTTTTTGTCTGTTTTGCATTGGAGAGAAGACTTTATTTGCTTAATGCAGAGAGGCTGGCATTTTCCTATAAATCAATCAGGTAAAGATATCAGATGTATTATCATATATGAAAACATATGCCCTACTTTCCAGTTATTTATATGAACTTTAAGAACACAAAGGGACTTCCCTGGCTGTCCAGTGGTTAGCCCTCCGTGCTTCTACCGCAGGGGACACAGGTTCGATCCCTGGTCGGGGAACTAAGATCCTACATGCCAAAAAAAAAAAGAACGCTAACGGTTTCACTGGCTGGGCTTTTCACCACCACTGGTCAAGTCTCCTTTGCTTGGTATGGTTCAGACAGGTCAAGTTCAAGCCAGGGAAACTGTATGCAGGGTTCTCACAGTGGTGTGATTCTGCTGTCCCCACTCCATAGCTTCAGTTTGGGGAACAAAAGCAGGGGTTTGACTGGGCCTTTTTTAAGAAAATGAATACCTTACACTCACTCGTAACTATCCTAGAGTTAAAAGTAGAAGCTATAAAAATACTTAAATGCTTGGTTAAGCACTCCCTGGGGAATTTCATGGACATCACAAACAGCAGACCCTTCAAATGTAGGTCTCAGATTTTAGTAAATTATTATAGACTCCAAGTAGGCAATCAAGCAACATGATTTTACTGAACACCTACTATGTGCCAGGCACAGTCCCAGTCACTGAGGACAAAACAGTGAAGACAAGGATAGCTCCCGTCCTCATGGAGCTCAACAATCTAAAGGACAACTAATTTGATAAAGTTATCATTAATGAGATTCCAATAAGTGCCTTACCTCTCACCTTTCTGTAAGAATGAACTATCCTGGGCTACTTGAAATTTTCACCAAATGTGATTCTTTGCCTTGAACAGTCATTAATTTTTTTTTTTTTTTTTTGCGGTACTAGGGCCTCTCACTGCTGTGGCCTCTCCCGTTGTGGAGCACAGGCTCCGGACGCGCAGGCTCAGCGGCCACGGCTCACGGGCCCAGCCGCTCCGTGGCACATGGGATCTTCCCGCACCGGGGCACGAACCCGTGTCCCCTGCATCGGCAGGTGGACTCTCAACCACTGTGCCACCAGGGAAACCCAGTCATTTACTTTTAGAAAAAATTTTTGACTTAGAAATGTCCTCCTCCTTCTTTAAAGTTCTTTATATTATAGTTATATTATTCATACTATGTTATACAATAAAATTATTTAATAAAATAAAAATATATAAATATATAACATATGATATAATAAATTTAACAAAATCAAACATTGTATATATTTATATTGTTATATTATTTTAAAGAGGAATCCACTATGAACATAATTGTCAAGTCGTTCCTCATTAAGCTCACCTGGGAAGTGTTTTTTTAATCTTGATGCCTGAGACCCAGTCTGGAACAATTAAATTGGAACCTGTCAGGGGTGAAATCGAGGAATTAAGATTTTTTTTTTTTTTTTTGGTGGTACGCGGGCCTCTCACTGTTGTGACCTCTCCCGTTGCGGAGCACAGGCTCCGGACGCGCAGGCTCAGCGGCCACGGCTCACAGGCCCAGCTGCTCCACGGCACGTGGGATCTTCCCGGACCAGGGCACGAACCCGTGTCCCCTGCATCAGCAGATGGACTCTCAACCACTGCGCCACCAGGGAAGCTCCAGGAATTAAGATTTTTTTATAGCTCTTCAGGCAACTGCAGTGTACAGCCAGGGTTGAGAATCAGGGAGCAGTGACATTTGAAGCCTGTCAGGTGCGTGTGGTGGAATGTGTGCAGTGAATTTGGGGCAATTTTGTGGGTATATACCCAGACAGTCTGTCTCAGAGGCCCGGCAGCTTAAAACAAAACAATTCAAACCTTGATGTTGATGGCAATGATTAGTTGTTTGTTTTTCAAAATTGGACTTGCTAGTGATAACCTTTCTAACTTGAGGTATCAGTCAGGATTGCATTCTGCTATGAGTTATAGAAAAACTATCAAACAGAGGCATCAACAAGTCACCATTTGTATTTTATATTTTTCTCATATACTAAGAAGTTCAGAAGTAGACAGTCCAGGGATAGTGCAAGGATGTCGTCAAAGAACCAAGCTCCTTCTTTCTCTCTGCACAGCCATCCTCAGTATGTGGATGAGTTTTCATCCTCAGGGCTGCAAAATGGCTGCTGAACCTCCAGGCATCAATCCGTGTCCAGGGAGGGTAGCCTTTGTCTGGTGAAGCTCTACCTTTTTCCCTGAGGAGAGAAGCTCGTCCCCTCTCTTCCTACCCCCTACCCCCTCCCCATTTCTGCTTATGTCTTATTGGTCAGACTCTGTCGCATGGTCATACTTACCTGCAGGGGAAGCTGGGTAATTGAGGAATTCTTTTCCCAGCCTCTCTAGAGGAAAGCAGGGGGAAGGAGTTTGGAACAGATATTGAGTGAGCCAACCTATAGTGTTTCTCACACACGAGGTCAATGAAATCATAGCCCTGAAAGCCAAAGAACAGGAGAGAGGAACCCAGGCAGGGGCCTGAGGGGCATGGCTGACGTGGCTAAACATCAGTGGATGATGAGGTGCTGACGGCCCTGGAGCTTCAGCTTTAAGGTATGAAAGTGAAGATTTCTCCAGAATTATTCAGTGCAAAGACCTGTGGTTTAGTGATTCCTCTTCTCTTCTCATCTGGTGAGGAACAGGAGTTGGAGTTAATTTCCCCAGGATTCAGGGGAAAGGTAGGCATAGATCCCACTATGGCTTGGGATGTGCCCTACCTCTCAGTTCACAGACTCCTCCAGGAAACCTGGGCTCCACCCTATGTCTGCATGGGGGACAGGGGTCCGAAACTGCTGGAGACTGAACAAAGAACTGGGTGTGAGGGACATGAGCTTGACACACTACTCTCGCATTGAAGTGTGGGTGGGAGCTGAAAGGTCACCTTGCCAATAAATGACTGCATGTTCTGTTGAGGAGGAAACACACAGGGACTATTTTCACCCTTCTGGAAAGTGTGATTAGAAAATTCAAGGAGAAGGTCAAGGCACAAACCAGAACTGGCAGGAAGGAGGACCAAGCCCTGCTCAGAAGGCCTGGAGAGGCCCTGCCAGAGCCTTGGGTCAGGGCCTGTCCTCAGCCTTGGTCCCAACTGGCTTCCCTGTGGGTAAGGGACCCACCTGGGGATTCCCCATCATTCAAGCGCTCTACAGTGACCCGTTACTTGGCCCCTCCACTAGGGAATTTCCCAGAATGTTCCCACACCCCCAGAAGCCTCCTCCTTAGCCACCCCCAAGCTGCTTGTGGTTCCTGGTAGGGGTGGCATCAAGTAACCTCACAGGTGAGTGTGAACTGTGAACATTAGCAACTCAATTTGCACGAGGCGGGAAAAGAGGGAAGATGAAATTGGAAAGTCAACCAGGCTGAGGCCTCACAGGAGATAATTACCAGATATCATAAGATTTAAACAGACTTCAAAGGCAAGAGAGCATGGTGGGCACAGACTCTGAAGCCAGACTGTCTCAGTTCAAGCACTGGTGCTGCAACTGACAAGCTGTGTGACCTTGAACAAGTTACTCAACTTCTCTGTACCTTAGGTTTTCCTCTTCTGTAAAATGTGGCTAATAATATTATCTACCACATAGGATTGTTGCAAAGATTAAATATAATGATAATTGTAATTATGTAATTGGGCACATGGTAGCACCCAATAAATGTTAGTTATTATTAAATCAAACTGGATTATTCTTTTAAAATTTTGGTTTCTACTAATCTTTCTCATATAAATTGAGTCTATGTACTCTGCTCCCAACACACCTACCCCTTCCCAACAGTTAGAGGCTCTGGTTGGCTAATATACACAGGTAGTCAGTTTAAAATCTGAAATATTTGAGTTGCAGAGGGCTTGGAGATCTTCTAATCCTGTGGTTTTCAACATTCACTGCACATTAGAATCCCCTGGGGAGCCCTTAACAGCCCAATGCCCAGGTGCACCCAGACGGATTAAATCAGAATCAGGCATCAATACTGTTAAAACTTTCCAGGGATCCCACTGATCCCAGCGTGTGACCAAGGCTGAGAATCATTGTGTTGGTCCAGTCTTCCTGTTTTAAAGTGAGGCAACTGGGGCTCAGAGTGGGAAAGGGAGTCACCGAGGGTCACCCAGCCAGGACAAGGACCAGGACCCCCGTCCACAGTTAACTGATGGAGCCCACCATTGTCACATATTTCGGACCTCACTGTGCATCTGGGGAAGGTCTGGCCTCGAGTTAACCCTCTCACAGAGTAGCAGGACAGGAGATTCCCTCCCAACTCAGGTCAGGAGGCGATGATCAGCTCTGTGATTGGAAGAGTGTAACCAACTCAGGGTTCTTGTACTGTGTTTAAGGATCACCCAAAGCAAGACCCAGTTTTCTCTTGGAAGGCTACTGATCTTAGTGACCTTCAGAGACCCTAAGTCACGAAGTCTCTCAGGAGAAGCCATGGGTGTGTTAAAAGGAGCCTAGGGCTGAGGATGGGGAAGCCCTGAGCCCAGCCCTGCTCTGCACCTACATGGTTATGGGGCTTTGGATCAATCACTCAGAGTTTCTGGCCCTCTGAGAAAGTCAGTGTCTTGAGGTGAATCTATAGCCCTTTGCCCTAGCAGCTGCTGCCACCAACCTGTAATAATTCTGGGGGGTGTGCGCAATAGGTTTGTCCCAGGGTCTCAGTTGGCCTCATCTGTAAAGTAGGGATAGTAGCAGCTGGCCTTGCATAGCCACCTCAGAGGGTTACTGTGAGGAGCCTGAAGTGCCTGAATGAATTCCAAAAAGTAAAAAGCAGGTTACTTGGAAGCCCAAGGGCAGGCTCACCCCTCCCCCATCACAGGAGAAGACATGCATGTTAGAAGCCAAAATTTACTTTCTAAACATTACTTTCCTTTTCCCCTTGAGTTCTTGGTTTCCAGCCCCCACTGGGAATTCAGGGGGAAATTAGAGGGGTGTGATCATGGTACCTCTGGGTCAAGAGCTGCTCCCATGGCCACCTTTGCCATCTGTCCCCGTGTGAGAGCCCCTTCCACAGCATGACGGCCCCAGGGAGGGTCAGAGTGGACCAAGCAGTGGCAGGTGGGGATGTGGAGGGATGAAAACCCCAGATCAGCCACTTCCTTCTGCGAGCGAAGTCAAACTCTTCCTCTGCTAAGTGTCTGGCTGGCGGCAGGTCCCCTGGGCTGGCAGTACTGCTTTCTCTGGGGCCCTGGCGGGAAGCAGTCTTGCTTCCCAAGGTAAAGACAAGTTTCTTGTCACAGTTGGTTATTTTCTACTTAGAGGCGGTGGCGGTTATGAATGCTCTCCTAGCGCTCTGGGATCTCCCAGGAGGGCGGGGAGAGGGAGAGGAGAAAGCCAGAGCTCAGCAGGGCTCGCTGAGGGAGGAAGAGCCCGCTGTCACTTCCCGAAAGCTGGGCCGGCCTCTAGGCGGAGAGAAGGTCAGAGCGATTGGTCCCTGCGGCCCGCCTACCCCACCCCTCCCTTCTGCCTCGGGGTTTGCCCAGGCTCTTTGGAGCACAGAACTTACAGTAAATGTTGTCACCAGTGGAAACTCTCAGAGGGGGTGAGGAAAAGGGCTAGAGGAAGGGGCCAGGACTCCCGGCCCCCAGTTCCCGTCTTACCAACACCCCCCCGGTCTCATGTGTTGCTTTATCTTACCTTTTGGTAAAGAGGGGATGCCCTCTCTCTGGGATGTGCCCGGAAACAACCAAATGGTAAGATGAATGAGCCGGTCACACCCCGCAGAAGCGGCAGCCCACGTCCCTGACTCTATCATCACGGCTGTTGGTATCCCAACTCCCCCACCCCATTTTAGAGATGGGGGTTTTCTCTGTACTGACCTAGGCACATTTTCTAGCTCAGTGCCACATACAGGAAATGCCAGGCTGAGGCTGAGCACGCTCACATTTGTTCTGTACAAACGGATGGAATCTGGCTTGATGGATAAGGCCACATTCTCCTCTACCACTTAAAAAGAACCCCCAGGTGCATGGGTTAGGGCAATTGGCAGTGTAACTAGCTCTCATTAACCTGTAGCTCATGCTCCTGATGGATTATCTAAGGCAAAATTTAAATGTCAAGTTATCTCACATCTGCTCATTCCCCACTGTAATTCTGAGTCAACTTCTGGTCCAGCCGTTGATGTCATCAGGCAGCCAATCAACAAACACTTGAGTTCATACTCTAGGCCAGGCACTTAATAAGTGCTTGAATAATTAAAATAAATTTATTACCATATTTAACATTAATATCTATTGTTTTCAAACTTGCCTGATCATCAGAATAATCTGGGGCACTTGTTAAAACTTCAGATTCCCAGAATTCACAGAAAATCCCAAACCCACTGAGTTCAAATCTTTAGATTTGAGGAAGGGCCTGGAACTATATTTTTGTCAGGCCCTCAGATTAATTCTAATGATACAGCAAGTTTGGAAAATACTAACCTAAGTGAAACAGAACTAGAAAAATAAGATCTGGACTCCAAATATTAGGTCGCTTTTTGAACTGAAATGTAATTTATTTGCATCTCCAGTGCTATTTTTCCTTCCTCTGTGGGTACCAATGATTAGCCCAGAAGGTCTATTTGAGTCAAGGAATGTGAACCTTAAAATCACATTGGAAATGAAATTCCCCTGGGTTTTCTGAAGGTGGGATCGTTTTCCAGTAAATGCTAATTACCAGGGTGTCATTGTTGATTAATTAATGATGTGATCAGTAATTAGCACTCTTTACCCTGAGTTTTTCTGATTAGCATGTTATCTGATGGTTCCCTTAAGCAACAGGGGAAAGGTGTTTCTGGAAAAAAGGAAGCACAGGTGCTTGGGACACACCCAGAGTACCACAGAACAAGCTGCTGGAAGAGCAGAATGGCGTGGAATCGAACGCTGTGCTGGAGTTTGACTATTTACTATTTAGAAATACCCTAAACATTCTAGAATCTGGGTGAAGTAGACAATTAACCGTGGACTCCATTTGTAAGACTAAATGCAAATGGTAACGTTAGGAGAAGACACCGTATAACATAGAGAGGAAAAGACTGAAATTAGTTTAAGACGGTCTCACAAACTCTTTTTGATTTTTGCTGGGCTCTAGCCTCCCAGCCGGTTTCCCTCGACATATACTTGCCGCTCTCAACCCTCATACACACTCACAGAGATCTATGCATGTACACCTGCACACAAAGGAGCACACATGCAAATTCACGCATGCCTTCACACACACGTCTCTCTTAGTTGGGACCATATGAAACCGCCATTCTTATAGGTCAAAACAGACAAGTAGCAATTTCATATGGTTCAAGCTAAAAGCTATGCATATACATGCACAAATATACGTGTGCTCTAGATGCACCCATCCACACACAGGACACATACAAATATATATGCACACGTGCACACTCGCATGTGCAGAAAAAATCACCGATGCCCTTCTCCATGGCTGTGCTAGTGAAAATCTAACGCAGACTCCCGCTTCACAACGCCCCCCTGCCCCGCCCCCGCAATCTTGCAGAGCGCTGACATTAACCTGCAACGCCCATCCTTTCCGCTCGCAGGAGAGTGAAGACCTGGAGAAACAGAATGCAGCGCTGCGGAAGGAGATCAAACAGCTCACGGAGGAGGTGAAGTACTTCACGTCGGTGCTGAGCAGCCACGAGCCCCTGTGCTCGGTGCTGGCGCCCGGCGCGCCCTCGCCCCCCGAGGTGGTGTACAGCGCCCACGCCTTCCACCAGCCTCACGTCAGCTCCCCGCGCTTCCAGCCCTGAGCTCCCCGAGGGCGGGAGAGAGCGGAGCCCCCAGCCCCGGCTGCTCCCAGGCCTCGGGAGGGGCACGCAGACTGTGGCCAGCGGCCCTCGTCCCTCAGCGCCCTCTCTCGACCCGGAGACCCGGAGGCGGAGGCCTGGACCGGGATGGAACACAGGACGCAGCTGCTGGACGTGTGAACGGCCTCCCGAAGCGTGGCCAACCGCCCGGCAGCGTGGGCTGGACCTTCACGTGGGTGGGAGGCCGGATCCAGAGCTATGTCAAGCATAACGCCCAAGTCCCATGGCACAGAGGGAGGAGGGGTAGGGAAGGGTTATTTTTCTAAATAAATGTCTTAAAAGAAACCAGTCTGGCCAGGGCTTGAAACCTTAAGTTCTGTGGGGTTGGGGTCGTTATTGGTTCTTGGCCTCAGGAGCCCTTAAAGCTCCGGAGATTCAGCTAATATTGCTTCTTTTCCACGGCTTGTTAATCTACTTGGGAAGCTGGGTTTTCTCAAAGAATCTTCAATTCTCCTTCTAGGCATCTTCTTGATTTTCCTCCCCAAAGCATCTCACTGTGACCTCTCACTTTCCATTCCTCATTGCATCATGCTTTCTAGATTGTCTAGACGTTTCTAGGGTCCTTCTTTAGACAAGAGAAGGACCAGAGCCAGATGCTGTGGAGTGGGATGGTCATTCGAGTTGGTACTCTCATCTCCCACGACTACACTGACTCAGCCCCGGCCAGACGGCCAGCGCTGGAGGATGCTGCGTGCCAGGCCCCACGCGAGGAACTCCAGCACCTCACGTGAAGGCGAGGCTTTCCTCATGCTCTCGTGGGGCAACATGTGGTTCAGAGACACAGGCGCTGCGTGTCCTGCTGAGGACTCCACCTCCCCTGGGAAGCTGTGATAAAGCACACACGACTTTGCCGTCTCCACAGGCTGCCATTCTGAGCACGGTCTGAGGGCAGCAGTGGCTCAGATAACACAGGGCTATCTTCAGGGCATCAAATCCACAAGTGCTGGCAGAGCTGAAACCAGTGTGCTCTGCTTCCCCTGCTCTGATGTCCAACTGCTCCTCAGAAATCCCCAGGCTAAGTGCCCGCTGGCCTTACCCACACCACTCCCCAAGAGCCGTGGCAGGGCCTTCCCACACACATGGCCCCTGCAGAGCCAGCTGGGGCCCAAAGCGACAGGGATCGCCATGGAAGGTGTCGGATGCAGCCCCTTCAGCAGCCTTCAGTGGGACTACCACTGCCTGCGGACCCCCTGCTGGTGGCCGTCTTGCTGAGCACAGGAGAAAGAGAGGAACAGGCCGGCTCCGCTGTGCCGGCACCTCCTCAGCCTGCCCACCAACAGCTCTGGTTGGCTTGAGGCAAGGTTTCAGCTCTAGACCTCCCCTGCCCAGTGTCTCCTAACCCCTGGGATTATGCCGATGTTGTGCTAGTGTGATTACTAAACTCTGCAGAGGCCTGGAAAAGCTGTGTCCTAGCACGTGGGCATCTGACTTCCTTGCAGCCTAACTATGGGAGGAGTCCAGCCCACGAGCCTCTGAAGGCACACTGCCATCGTTGGGCTGCCCACCCCCGAAGCCAGTGCCTGTGGATGCCCAGAGTACGGGAAGTGGGCTCAGAGCCCTGTGGGAGACAGGCCAGAAGACCTTCCCCAAGGATCAGCATCGCTTCCAGTGCAGAATCCTGCATTTTAACCTTTCGTCTCCCAACAAAACTTGGTAAATGAGGCTCCCCTTCCTGTGCACGGACTCGGTGTAGACTTGGGTGTGTGATGAGGGGCTACAGCAAGGAGGTTCTCTCTCATCAGTTTCCTTAGGGCTTGGTTCCTGGTAGCTGATGCTCAGGGTAGCTCCTTCCCCCCCCCGTTGTGACAGGCAAAGCAAAGAAGCCTATGGTCACTTCAGATGTGGCCTGCGTTGAATAGAATTCATTTTTCTTTCTTAGTCTTAGGAAGCGGAACTTTCCAGCTAGTTCTACCTGCACCAGGCCTCTCATGGGCCTCCTTCCAATCAGAGATGTTTCTCCCCCCACCCTGCTCTAGTGCTGTGATTTCCCCCCAGAAACCCCCGCAGAAGGCACATGACCAGTACTGAGCATCTTCAGATGACATTCAGAGCCAGAACCAGAAATGCAGAGCTCACATGTGCGGCTCGCATCTCTCGGAAGGACTTCTCTTCCCCTTTCATTCTCTACTTTCTAATGACCTGGGGCAGTTCCACTTCTCCTTTCTGATCAGTCTGACAGAGGCTATAGAAGTCTAGGGTGAGCGCCAAAGCTGACTTCGTTGCCACGCAGGGAAATTGGAGGGGCAGCTGCAGATAGGTGTGAACTTCCAGAACCTTGACCACGGATGTCGCACCATCCAGGTTCTGTCCCAGCCTCCTACCCATGACAGGGATAGTTCCCTCAGGCTGGTGGACCAGTGACACACAAATGCCTTCAGGGCCCAGGCAGGGACTGTAAATACATGAAACTCACCGGGAGCAGGACAGTTGGGAGTGGCAGGGAGTGTGGCAAACCGAGGAGTGAGTGCTTACCTGCCTAAAGCAGACAGCCGCCCCTCGGTTCTATCCCCTGCTGCCGTGGGCAGCACAGGAAGCACAGGGAGAAATGGCCCCCAGACTGCAGCCTATTCTCTTCTCATCTCTCCTCTGGCTTCTCCTCAGCGGCCTCACGTGCATGTTGGTGGACATACCAGCTTACAAAACTGGTCCATCCACACTCCTCCCCCACAGCACCATCCCTGGGCCACCCCGTCAGGCCCAGGGGTGCACCTACCAGTGTCTGACCTACTCTGGCAAAGAGTTATCCAGGGAAGAGGACTACAGCTGCTGGAAGCCAGCTCAGGGGCACGGACAGGGGATTCCGATCTGCTGGGTATATGGAGCTTAGTCTAAAGAGAACAGAGGGCTCTGGGTAGGCATGTCCCCTTGGTCCTCAGCACTACTGGCCCCATGAGAAGGGTGTCGCAGGGGGAGGGGAGTCCCTGTAATGTGGGGAGTCCAGAGCAGGGGCCTCTTTTGCTCGGGTCTGAGGGTGGCCCTGCAGAGGTCTGCCAGTTTGTCACTCTGATCTAGGTTAACGATGTCTCCGTGGAAAGCCCAGGTGAGGGGAAGGCTCTGTGCAGCAAGAAATGGGCACATCGCTATCTATCAGTTTGATATGGGGGTTCCTGGGGAATGTTTGTTTCCCCACCTGCCGTCTCACTGTTTATCTCCTACTCTCAGTGTTCTTCCCCAAGTTAGTGTCAAAACAAATGACAGGAAAGCCAGAATTTTTGTCTTCAGGTTGAGAAGTATGGGTAGGGAGAGAAAGGGAGGCAAATTCAACTCAAAGGTCATGGGGTTGCCATCTGCTGGACCCAGACTTCCCAGCAGTGTTTATTCATACCGCCAGCCAATGTCCCAGCTGCAGCTATGGCTTCACAGTGAAGGAGCAGAGCCAGCTGGGGACCCCACTTCTCTTCAGGACAGACAGGCCGGCTCAATGTGCTGCCCTGGCCTCCTTCTCCCTCACAGGATGCAGTGCCCCCAAGCTGCTCAGGAATTCCAAGGGGGGAAATGGATAGTCAGGTGAACTAAGACCAACACTAAGGTGAGAAAGATTGAATCATCTTTATCTCTGGCAGAGGGGATTGGCATTTTATGAGGTACCTAAGGAGAGTAGTGCCTGGCCCAAAGGAACAATGCCTAATGGGGCATTTTAGTCTCGGCGGCCAGCGTGTATGTGATGGAATTCTTGCCATGTGGATGACAGGCTACCGCACTGGCCTTGTGTGGGTACCAGGCGACTGGGGGCTGGGGGCTGGAGAGGAATATAGACGTATCCCTCCTGAAAATCTTGTTTCTCAACTGCTTGATGTGTGATTTGAGTTAATCAACTTCCAGGAAGATGGAATAAAAACTTGATCCTGGTTTAAACAATCTACCAGCAGGCAGAGATAAAGAGCCCCCTCTTAGAGGAGAAATTTACAGAGGCAAATTTCATTGCTGCTTAGGAAGTTTGTCTGCCTCCTTCTGGAAGATTCCTGATGAGAGGTCAAGGTTAGGAGCAGTGGCAGAGACCGACAGTTGACCTCTCAATGCCATTCTCCCCTTTTCCCTTACTGCAGAACCCTCATTTTGTCTAGGAAGGCAGTGTGCCCAGCTAACAAGATTACATTTCCCAGACTCTCTTGCAACTAGGGATGGCCATGTGATGCAGGCCAATGAGATATAAGCAGAAATTGTTGGGTAGGGCTTATGGGAAAGCTCTTTAAAAGGTGGGGCCATCTCGGGACTTCCCTGGTGGTCCAGTGGCTAAAACTCCATGCTCCCAATGCAGGGGTCCCAGGTTTGATCCCTGATCAGGGAACTAGATCCCACATGCATGCCGCAGCTAAGAGTTCCCAAGCTGCAACGAAGATCCTGCATGTCGCAACTAAGACCTGGCACAGCCTAAATAAATAAATAAATATTAAGTAAAAAAAAGGTGGGGCCATCTCAATTGGCACATGCCTTTCTCCTTTCTGGAAGGCGGGTGCAATGTAGGAGGTGGAGCAACCATTTTAGGACCATGAGACAAGCATGTATACAAAGGAGGAAAAGAGATTCCAGATCCCTGGTAATACTGAAGAAATGTGATGATACAAACTCTGGAAGGCCTGTCTCTGGGTTTCTTTTAATTGAAAGTGGATAAGAGTTTATTTGGTTAAGCCACTATGCATAGCAGTATTAAATGCCGCTTACCTTAGTCTGTCTAATGCAGGAGCCAAGAGAAGCAAACAACCAAACAAGGAATTTAAACCATTACCCCAAGTCAGTGGTGCTCAACTCAGGGTGATTTTGTCCCTCGAGGGATATTGGGCAATGTCTGGAAACATTTTTGGTTGTTACAACTTGGGAGACAAGTGTTACTGGCATCTAGTGGGTAGAGGACAGGGATACTGCTAAACATTCTACAATGCACAGGACAGATGCCACAACAAAGACTTATCCAGTCCCAAGTGTCAGTAGAGCCAAGGTTGAGAAACCCCACAGCTAGGGAATTCCCCGGCGGTCTAGTGCTTTGGACTCGGCACTTTCACTGCCGAGAGCACGGGTTCAATCCCTGGTCGGGGAACTAAGATCCCACAAGCCTCACAGCGTGGCCAAAAAAAAAAAAAAAAAGAGAGAAACCCTGCAGCTAGCACTGTGCTTCCAGAGCACTAGACCTTAGCCTACTAACCTGCCCTGGCACCCTTGTCCATCCCTCTTCTCTTGGAAGCAGACCCTGTATCCTGGCCAGGCTGAAAAATTCATGTCCCTGACCATATCTTGCATTTTCCTTTCGCTAAGCCTTTGCTCATGTGCTGTTTCCTTTGCCTAGAATCCCTCTATCATCTCTTCAGTCAGTCTTTAAGTGAGTCTTCATTTTTAATAAGATTCCCTGTTGTTTCCCATATAAGTAGCATGAGGTGAATCTGATCGAAATGGCATGAGATGCATGACTTTACTGTGCCACCTTAGTTTTTTGAAATTCTACCTGTTTTTCAAAGTTCAACTCGATCACCACAGGGCCTGCCGGGAATGCAAGATGATTTTAAATGATACTCGGATAAAACTTATTTACTTTAGTCAGTATATATATTTTTTCCAATAAGGTTAGAGGTTTTCCATTTCTTATAATGATATACATCTTCCTTTACAAATAAATTTACTTTCATAATAAAGTGAAATGATTTAAAGAAACATGCTAAAAACTACAGTCGATTAGGAAACATCACTTGTTAATGTACACAGTATGTAAATATTTGCTCTGTTTTCTATGTTGTTGCTTTTTAATGTGCATTGAAGACAAGGACGAAAGGGGTAAAAGAGAGATGAATAAAACTTCCATGTTGACCAAAACCAACTCTCTCTCTCTTTCTCTCTAGATATCCATATCTATATATGGATATATATAGATTAGATAGATAGATTTAGATTTTTAAAGCCGGGAAATATAAGGTATAAATACTAAAGTTTGGAAGCCCAGCAGCATCTCTGAAATTTCCCCTTTCTGTTTTCTCTAGAGAAACATACAAGTCTGAAAAGTGAAAAACAACATATCTCATTTCCCCATCTGGAGGCATTTCCAGACGATCTTGCTACGGTGCAGTCATAGATCAGCTGTGGAGATTGGCTCTTCATAGCTGTGCATTGGAGCAGTGAAATTAGGTTAAGAGTCTCCTCCGTATCAAGTCCCGCCCCATCCCTATTAGTGCATCTTCTCTGAGTGAAGTCAGCATTATTCATATCAAATGCTTATCAACTGCCCACTGGCACAGGGCATGTTTGGGGTGTAATAGTTACTCCAGGTGACTATTAAGGTGAAGACCCAAATCCTTGATGGGACCCTGGACATCTTACATTCTCTACCCTCCAGCTCATCTCACACCACACTCATCTCCTCTGTACTGGCCTCTGTCCCTTTCCCCAGTTCTCTGTCCTCCCTCCAACTTCAGAGTCTTACTCATGCTGTTCAGTGTCAACTGACCGCTCTTCATCCTGTACTCCCCCTTCATCTAGTTACCTCCTACCTTTTCTTCAAATATCGGTTTAGGGACGTTTCGCCTGATTCCTCAGCTAGATCCGATTCCAGCTATCACATGGTTTCATAGCACCACACACACTTCCTTCATAGCCATTAACAGATTGAAATTTCACACATATCTGTGTGGTTATTTGGCTAACATTTGTCTCCATTCCTAGACCATGAGGTTCTATGAGGGCAGAACCTTGCAAAAGTTTTGCTCACCTTTGTATTCTCAGCCCCATGCACAGTAGCAAAGAGCCTGCCACACAGTAGCAACTCAATAAATATTTGTTGGCTGAATGAGTGAGAGAATGGATGGATGGATGGATGGATGGATGGGTGGATGGATGAAGCACAGTGCCTGCGTTTTAGGAATGTATAATCCAAGACAATTCTTATTCTGACAGTGGAATACGAGCAACAAAATTACCATTCGACCAACAACATATGGAGAGTAAGCAACATTCAGATCTTTTAAGAGCAGGAGTCAAGGGAAGGGACTCATTCCTGCAGAGATGGTAGAAATTGGGGACAGGAGCCCTAGATGGGGCCACAGGAGACATAGGTGAGCTGTGTCTCTTGAGTCACACTGTTGTCTAGCTTTTAGTCTTGTTTCCTCTGTTTCTTGTTTCCTTGTTCCTTGTTTCCTCACCAATCAGAGGCAAGGATCAAGATCAAAGTAAAAGCAAGTCAGAGTCCTAAACAGGACTCTAAAAGGACGTTTGTGTCTGTCTACCCTCATCAGTCTCTGTTCTATTCCTCAAAGTCCTGTTTCCATGATGATGTACAATGGAAGTTCGCCTGCCTCCCTGTCCAGCTGGCTCTCCATGCCCTCACCCCCTATACACGCGTGTGTGTGTGCACGCACACACACACACAAACACACACACACACACACTTCCTCTCTATAAACCAGTCCTCTGACCCAGAAAGAAAGAAGACACATTCTTAAGCAACCTCTTCAATTGGAGCCTCAAATATGACTGCAAATACGTTGGTTTCTCCTGAGAGATAATGATAAAGACAAGACATCCACCCATATCATGGACAAAGCCACCAGTGGTGACTAATGGTGGACAGTCAAATGGCTGTCTAAATAGGCCATTCATAACCCATGAGCAAAGGCACAGACTGTCTCTGTCTTGGTTACTTCTATATCCCTAGTGCCCAGCAAAGGAGACACAATATTTGTTTGTTCGATAAATGAAGGAAGGGAAGAAGGAAGGACTTCTTATAGTCTTTTTTTAAAAAAATAAATTTATTTATTTATTTATTTATGGCTGCGTTGGGTCTTCTTTGCTGTGCACGGGCTTTCTCTAGTTGCGGTGAGCGAGCGCTACTCTTCGTTGTGATGCGCAGGTTTCTCACTGTGGTGGCTTCTCTTCTTGCAGAGCATGGGCTCTAGGCACATGGGCTCAGTAGTTGTGGCTCGCAGGCTCTAGAGTGCAGGCTCAGTAGTTGTGTGCATGGTGGAATCTTCCCGGACCAGGGCTTGAACTCGTGTCCCCTGCATTGGCAGGAGGATTCTTAACCACTGCGCCACCAGGGAAGTCCACATCTTACAGTCTTAAGGCTTGTCTACTTCAGGTTAAAGTTACGTATAGCCCCCTCAGATGCTGTCCCATTGTTTATCCCCAGGGGTAAGAAGAACAAAGCTGTAGGAACCGGAAATCCTGAGGATCCAGGCTGACTGGGCTGATCCGGTGGCCTCCAGGAAGTTTATTAGGATGGGGATCTAGTTCTGTCTGGGTCTAACACCTGGGGGCTGAAGACAGGGTGTCATTTGAGCTGTGACCTAGAACTGAGATGCAGGTGCTTAGAAGGGTCATTTTTCACCACCCAGAATCCATGCCTCCTTCTTTTGGTAAAGCACCCTAATTTCCTTTTCAAGAGCTGCCTCTTTCCCATGTGTAGAGCTGTCAGTCAGGTGCCTTGCCTCATCTGTCCAAGGTGTAATCATGTGACCCAGGCTGGTCCAATCAGACTCTGTCTTTGGAATGACTCTTGAGCAGAGCAAAGGCAAGACCCAAAAGAGAGAGGGAGCCTTCCACTCCCATTGTGAACCCTGACTAGAGAATTCTACGGTAGAGAACTATCCTGAGCCCTGCCTTATCTTGAGCCTTTTCTTCGGCATTCCTTTGGATTCTGTGAGCCACACCATCTCCTTCCAACAAATTCACTTCCTCCTTAAATCAGCCAGAGTCACTTTCTATTAAGAAACCCCAAACTCAGGAACGATGACTCATACCTGGGTTTACCAGGAAGGCAGGGGGCACTGGATCCTAATTCTCAGGGGCCAACAGGAGTAGACTGTATTCTGAGAGGGTTCTGGGAGGCCCTGTG
Organism: Pseudorca crassidens; assembly: GCF_039906515.1. Classification (NCBI taxonomy): domain Eukaryota; kingdom Metazoa; phylum Chordata; class Mammalia; order Artiodactyla; family Delphinidae; genus Pseudorca; species Pseudorca crassidens. Next base: position 27,790,537 of record NC_090296.1, on the reverse strand, counting down.
CCCCAAGAGACGTGGGCGTTCAGCCATCCCTGCACCATCCCTCCATCCCTGGAGTGCCTGACCTGAATAAGACCCATCAATGCCTCTGGCAAGAACCAAAGGCTCTAATTTGAAAACCATCCCTGAGATGGACTTTGCAACTCAGCCTCCAGGCTGCACTCTCCATCCCCCTTAGTTGATTCTGTGTGGAGTCCAGCCAACCTGCTTAGGGGCAATATTCAAAATTCAGGCCAGGCACTGGCCAATCAGATTGGATGTTGATGCTAGAGCAGAGTGGCGTGTGCTCTGCACTGCAGCAGGGAGCAGCACGAAGGCAGGGGTTATTGACCAGTGAGAATGTAAATATGTTAACGCTTTAACAACCGGTCCAGCTGCACTGGGCGCACACCACCTGGGTATCAGCTCGGCACCTACAGGACCGGGAACACCTCTGAGGGAGGACTCTCTCCAGTGTGTATAATTCTGCTCTCCCCTGGGAGTTCCCTGGTGGTCCAATGGTTAGGACCGGGTGCTTCCACTGCAGGGAGCCCGGGTTCGATCCCTGATCAGGGAACTTAGATCCCACAAGCCCCGTGTCAGGGCCAGGAAAAAAGAAAAAATTCTGCTCTTCACTCCGTTTGCACACCCCATCTCTGACCTGTCCCTACCTAGTCCAGGGCTTTGCATTTGCCAGAGCAGGTGGTTAGCATACATTTGTAAATAAAAAATAAAAATCCCAGGGTAGAAGAAAGAAAATGACGAGAAAGAAAAGGGGTAGAAGGAGGGAAGGAAGGGGAAAAGTTGAGTCTGTTCTAGGAAAATCACACTGGACCTTCCCCCTACCTTCCCACTCCCTCAACCCAAAATGTTTATCTATGTGCTTATTAGAAATAAGCATCAGGGGTGCTCTTGAAAGAGGAAAAGAGGCACAAAATAAGAGTGATAAAAGAGTAAGGGGACTATGCTGTTTAATTTTCTTACTGGGGGCAGGGATGATAGTGACTGCCACTTATCAAACATTTACCTTATTGTCTGTTCACTATTATTTTAGGAACTATTATTATCCCTATTTTACAGATAAAGAAACAGACTCAAAAGAGGTTAAGTGGTTTGCCCAAGGTTACACAGCTATGTGCAGATATGGGACTCAAACTTGCCCCTGTTGCCTCCGAAGCTGGAGCTATATACCAAGCTTGAGCGCACGTGAGGGAATTTCTCAAGTCCCAGGTTACAGGCAGGATTATGGGGACAGCAGCCTTGAGTTGGTGCTGCCACCTAGTGAAAAGGCAGAGAACTGTGGAGACAAACCCCCTCCTTCCTTCTCTTTCCGGGATCCATCCTCACTTTCCAGCTTGAGAGAGACCTGGAGAGTTTGCATTCTACCTCTAGCAGCCAGCCATTTCTGTGTTTCTGCGATACAGAGAACTGACCTCTAGATGCAAGCGGGTGCCTCATCAGGCTTCAGCATAGCGCCGTAGAAACGTCTTTTGAATAAATGAATGGCCAGGGATGCAAATCTCTACAGGTCTGGGGATCAACCTGGTCTCCATAGAAAACATCTGAAGACACTTTACTGTGAAGATCCGGGTTGATCACATCCTGATCTAGGGGCAAGACTTCTGCCTCATTGTGAGTCCTGCACGATCCGTCTCATTGAGCACCTTCTACTCCTTGGGCCCATGTTCACGCAGCATGTTTTGCGTTATCTAATTTCATCCGACACTCAAAGAGATCAACGTGGCAGGCCCAAGTTCACAGGGCAGGGACTGGAACCCAGATCCTGGGACTCCAAGTGCAGTGTTTTTCCTGCTCCACCACTCTGCCCTGCCACCCAGCTTCCCACCAATTCGACTCACCCCCCGAAACCTTGTTTTTGTCAGCCTAGTCATCCAGACGTGATGACTCAAGAGTTGTGGGGCACACCGCCAGGGCGAGGAGGCCTGTGTCAGCACAGCGGCTTTCCTGACCTTTAAGGTAGCAGGGAGTTACCTCAACCTGAAACGTGGGGCTGACAAGCGATTTCGGTCTCGACCGTAATAGGACATCATAGCTGGGCAGATAAGCAGAAGCAATTCCCGCTCCCTGCGCTTCCCACGGCTCTTTCTGGGTCTTCACCCAAACCCAAAGTCACCTGAAACATGAAAGCCAGAAGCTAAGTTTTCCTTTGAGACCCGGTTCTTGGAATCTTGTTGGAAATGGAGAGAGAATAACACCTTCTAGAAGGCAGGAATGGTTTCACGAAACGTGCTTCACTCTGCCCAAAATTAATCCAGTCACTTCTCTGTTTAGTCCTCAAAGGTTGCCTCCAAAGTGCATCATTTGTGTCAGCAAATCCACTTAACATTTGGGCTATATAAACTGGTTGCCCGTAGTGATGAAATAAATGTAACGGAAGAGTCAGCACCTAACGCTGTGTATCTAGTGAGGGCAGATATTAGGTGGAATACTCCGAAGTAGACTTTTTTTTACCTGAAATATCTGATTACCCATCGAAACCAGTGATTCTGATCTCAGAGAGACAGTAGTGAGCGGTCCTGAGGAGAGATCTCAGTTCCCTGCCCAGGAATTGAACGTGGGTAGCCTGGATGAAAACCAGGAACCCTAGCCACTAGACCACCAGGCACTAGAGGCTAGAAGCAAAATTCCCCTGGCTCTTACCCCCACTGAAAGCAAGAATGTTTCAAGGAAGCAAAAACTCTACAAACAGGTACAAAGTTTATTATTAGAGACACAGAATAACATGTGGGAGAGCACACAAAGAAGCAGTTTATTTAAGACAGAAGCAAAGCAGAAATACACACCTGGAGAGAAAGGGTATGGGCGTCCTCTCTAATGAGGAGTAGCACAGTAAAGAGGTGTTTTAGGGCTTCCCTAAAGGTGGCACAGTGGTTGAGAGTCCGCCTGCTGATGCAGGGGACATGGGTTCATGCCCTGGTCCGGGAAGGTCCCACATGCTGAGGAGCGGCTGGGCCCGTGAGCCATGTCCGCTGAGCCTGCGCTCCGCAACCGGAGAGGCCACAGCGGTGAGAGGCCCGCGTACCGCAAAAAAAAAAAAAAAAAAAAGTGGTGATTTAAATCACATAGGACGGTTCTTCTGGGTCTTTGTTTACCTTTGGCGAATCATCTTGCTGCTTTTCTCACACGTGACCTGCCCTAGGACCCTCCCCAACGTGCATGTGCAACTTTTTGTTAAGATGGATCCCACTGCACAGGCCCGTGGGTGCACGTCCACACTTAACTATGGGGTGGCGCCCCTCCCTTTTTGACCCCCAAGGAGCCTTCCTGTGCCTGTGCAGACAGGGGCGTTTTCCTTGACCTCAGGAGTGGTCATCTTATCTCTTTACTCCAACAGAGCTCAGCTTCTGCCACTAGCTTTGTCCTCGGAGTGTCCGGGGGAGAACAGAGCTTCAATTTTACTCCACTTGACAAACACCAGCTGTCCAGCCCAGCGGCCCATCTATCTCCTACCTCAATGTCTTACATTTGGGGGCCATCGGACTGCTTTGAAGAGCTGATGAAAACTAGGCATTCCCCCTTCCCTTTACCAAATATATAGGTACTCACCAAATCTGTATTATACGATTTCAGGGGTTGATAGACTCTTGAAATCTATTTGTAGTCCCACCGGCCAAGATAAAAACAATTCATCAGTTGACACAGCAAGCACCTAAGATTCAAGAAACTCAGCTGCTGGTAGACAGTGTGGTCCAGGGCAGGGAGTGTTCAATTGGCAATCAAAAGTTCTCATTTGTTGTCGCTATTTAGTGAGCCAGGACAGCCTCATACTTGCGAGAAGTAAACTTACTTGACATGAAGCAGAATGTTTGACTCAAGGGCCATTTTGATCTGGCAACTCTAATACAATGTGTCATAAATGGTGAGAAGGAAGGAGTTGGGGTGAGGATGGAATGAGGTTCAGGGATGGAAGGAAGACGTATGTTAAGTATTTTGCTTGATAATTTTATAATGATTGGAAGCTTAATAGTTTTTAAAATAGTATATAAGAATGTCCCTTTGACACGATGCTCTTGTGCTAAAACAGCCATGTCAAGTGCCTTCCAAGTACAGTGAATGAAAGATTAGGACAACCTTTGTGAGACAGGTGGCTGTTCATAGAATCCAATTACAAGGGCAGAAGAACCCCAGACTTTGTTCCTGTGGTTTAAGGTATTTATTACATCCAAAGTACAAATTCTCCCAGTAAGAGTAATACTTTGGGGCTTCCCTGGTGGCACAGTGGTTGAGAGTCTGCCTGCTAATGCAGGGGACGAAGGTTCGAGCCCTGGTCTGGGAGGATCCCACATGCCGCGGAGCGGCTGAGCCCATGAGCCACAACTGCTGAGCCTGCGCGACTGGAGCCTGTGCTCCACAACAGGAGAGGCCACGATGGTGAGAGGCCCGTGCACCGCGATGAAGAGTGGCCCCCGCTTGCCACAACTAGAGAAAGCCCTTGCACAGAAACAAAGACCCAACACAGCAAAAATAAATAAATTAATTAATAAACTCCTTCCCCCAACATCTTCTAAAAAAAAAAAAAAGAGTAATACTTTGTCTTATCAGCCATTTACACTGTAGGCAGGATTTTTGCCTCTTCCTTCACTGAAGGTCTTTTGTTTTTTGAATTACAGGAGGTTAGAGAGGGCATAAGAATGCTAGAGATTGGAGGGCGCTAAAGGCATTGAAACCGAATTGAACATGTCATGATTTCTATCAGGATTGATCCTGATTTCAATTGAGACTCATTTGATTGAGTTGATTGAATCGCTTGCCTCAAGGACAAATTCTGGCCATCTAAATATTAGTCCCGGTTCCTACTCCAACTTCAGTAAGTGTCCTGATTCGAGATTTTATGTAATCAACATATCTTTATGCTTCACAGCGAAAGACACTGCTGTTGCTGCTCTGTGTGTGTGTGTGTGTGTGTGTGTGTGTGCGCGCGTGTGGCTTGAGACACCCAAATAACTGGAGGCGTGGCTCAATCTCTTCGGTGCTGAGTTACATTTCCACAGAGGGGTCCCCCATTTTTGACAGTTGGTGACATGACCCGCCCAGCCCACCTGTCGATGCCTCTTACCCCAGAGCAGACACTTCTGCCCCCTCCTTCCTCCCTTGCCAGGTCCCCCAGCTGCCCCTCTGCTTCTACCTTTGCTCCCCTGTCTACTCCCCATATGGCAGCCAGAGTGATCCTTTTTCAGTGCAAGTTGACCACCTCAGTCATCTACTTAAAACCCTCTCCTAGCTTCTTACCTCAGCCAAAGCCCAAGTCCTCCCCAGAGCCCACAAAACCCCATGCAAAGTGGCCCCCACTTACCTAACTGACCGTCTGTCCTCCACTCTCGCTTTCAGTCTCTCTGCTCCAGCCACACCCAAGGGGAGACTGAGTCTGGGCTCCTGTGCCAGGGAGGCTGCAGGGGATGGAAACAGGGTTTGTGAGTAGTTTCATGTTGTGGTTACCTGATTCACAGAAAGAGGGGCTGTGCCAACAGTGAAACGACATGACACAGCTATTGTCACTGTATGAGTCTGGTGGCTGTTTTCCATCTGAGTTTATACCCATTCCTCTAACTCGGTATTTCCCACACTGTAGTCACCCACATACCAGCACCACCATTTCTGCAGCATCCATGAACTCTCTTCACTATGACTTCATTTTTTTTAAAATTGAAGTACAGTTGATTTACCATGTTGTGTTAATTTCTGCTGTACAGCAAAGTGATTCAGTTATACATATATATACATTCTTTTTTTAATATTCTTTTCCATTATGGTTTATCATAGGATATTAAATACAGTTCTCTGTGTTATACAGTAGGACCTTGTTGTTTATCCATTCTATATATAATAGCTTACATCTGCTGACCCCAACCTCCCACTCCATCCCTCCCGCAACCCCCTCCCCCTTGGCAACCACAAGTCTGTTCTATGTCCCTGAGTCTCTTTCTGTTTTGTAGATTGGTTCATTTGTATCATATTTTAGATTCCACGTATAAGTGATATCATATGGTATTTGTCTTTCTCCTCCTGACTTACTTCACTTAGTATAATATCTAGTGCATCCATGTTGCTGCAACTGGCATTATTTCTTTCTTTTTTGTGGCTGAGTAGTATTCTATTACATAATATATATGTACCATGTCTTCTTTATCCATTCATCTGTTGCTTCCATGTCTTGGTTATTGTAAATAGTGCTGCTATGAGCATAGGGGTGCATGTATCTTTTTGAATTAGAGTTTTGTCTGGATATATGCCCAGGATGGGATTGCAGGATCATACGGTAACTCTATTTTTAGTTTTCTGAGGAACCTCCACACTGTTTTCCACAGTGGCTGCACCAATTTACATTCCCACCAACAGTGTAAGAGGGTTCCCTCTCCTCCACATCCTCTCCAGCATTTGTTATTTGCAGACTTTTTAACGATGGCCATTCTGGTGTGAAGTGGTACCTCATCGTAGTTTTGATTTGCATTTCTCTAATAATTAGTGATATTGAGCATCTTTTCATGTGCCTATTGGCCATTTGTATTTCTTCTTTGGAGAAATGTCTATTTAGGTCTTCTGCCCATTTTTTGACTGGGTTGTTTGTTTTTTTGTTGTTGAGTTGTATGAGCTGTTGGTATGTTTGGGAAATTAAGCTCTTGCTGGTCGGATTGTTTGCAAATATTTTCTCCCATTCTGTAGGTTGTCTTTTCATTTTGTTTATGGTTTCCTTTACTGTGCAAAAGCTTGTAAGTTTAATTAGATCCCATTTGTTTATTTTTGTTTTTATTGGGAGACTGACCTAAGAAAACATTGGTACGATTTATGTCAGAATGTTTTGCCTTTGATCTCTTTTAGGAGATTTATGGTGTCGTGTCTTATGTTTAAGTCTTTAAGCCATTTTGAGTTTATTTTTGTGTATGGTGAGAGGGTGTGTTCTAATTTCACTGATTTACATGTGGCTGTCCAGCTTTCCCAACACCACTTCCTGAAGAGACTGTGTGACTTCATTTTTTAAATCACCTTACTTTCATTACTTGAATACGTGGATTTGAAAAGGGAGCTAGCAGATAAGGGAGAACAACAAGAACCGTGAGAGCAGCCTGAAGAAGGAGGAGCTGCCTGCGGTGCAGGCGGAGAGGGGCTGGGAGGGGGAGGCAGGTCCCAGGGGCTGAGCAGAGGGGAGGAGGAAGGGGCAGGGGAGAGGCCGCAGGACCCTGGGAGGAGGGCAGGAGGAGGGTGCAGCGTGGGACTGAAAGCTGGGCTTGGGAGGCTGTGGAGGGGAAGCTGAGGGACCCTGAGGTGGGGACGGATTTTGGGGTGCTGCTGTGGGGGATCGGGGAGCTGCGCTGGGGGTGAGACAGGGCGGAGGCCACGGGGGGCCTGAGGAGGGCGTGGAGGAGAGGAGGGGGCTGCAGGGGGAGCTGGCAGGGGAGGGGGTGAGACAAAAGCAGGCTGAGGAAGGGTCTGCTGGAAGTGGGGCACAACGAAGGTGGCCCTGAAGAGTTAAGGGAGGAAGGCTGGGGGACGCGGAGGAGAAAGCGGAGGTTGAGGGATCACACTGGGGTGAACCAGAAACGGGCTTGGAAGAAGGGCAGTGATGGGGAGAGACGGCGCTGGGTGTCCCCCTTCCCGGATGGGCCTGGCTGTCCTCCTGGGACTGGACAGTGAGTGTGTTGGGCTCGGCTGGGCGGCAGCCGTTTTGTTGCTTACGTCTGAAATGGGCTCACAAACCCCTGGTATGGGGACCTCTACTCTAAAGGAGGTCCATCAGGGAGCTTGTGGGCCAGAAACCCATTTGTGCTCTCCTGCTGGGCAGATAAAGGAGGTCTTGGGAGCACCGGGGACTAAAGCATGTTAAAGAATGAGAAAGAAGTGGGGGAGGACCAGAAAGATAACGTTGTCACAGGGAAGTGAAATTCCAACAGCAAAGACACGAAGCTGTGTTTGGATTCTAGAGTCATCATTATTGTGCATGAGAAATTGACACAGGCAGCCTCAGGTGTGGCTGTGATCTTGAGTCGTCACTCTGGAGAGTGTGATGGTGTTTATTAGGAGATGCTTCCAAGCACCAAGAAGAGGGGAACTAGCTACCTCACCTCTAAAGGCCCCTGATTCTCAATTCATATGAGTTAACGGCCATGGAAGGCACTGCTGGTTTTATCTCCTGGTTTCATCCCCTCTCTTTATGGGTACTGTCCTCCTCGACTCCATTGTGGCCCCCGTGGAGCTGGCTCCCTTGCCCCCATGGTTATGGTTGATGGGTCTTGGGATGGGCATCTGGGAGTTCGTGTTTAGGACAGAAAATCAGGACAGCCTTTCTCAGGCAGCTGAAGATGTCAAGAGGTGGAACTCCAGCTGGAAAAACCTAGTCTTCAGGAAGAGAGACAAAGAAAGCTGACATGCAGGATGCTATGAACTGTTTGTGTCCCCAAAATTTATATACTGAAACCTAACCCCCCAAATGTGATGGTGTTAGGTGGTGTGGCCTTCCGAGGTGACTGGATCATGAGGGTGTGCCCCCACGAATGGGATCAGTGCCCTTATAAAAAAAAGTCCCCGGAGAGCTCCCTCACCCCTTCTCCAGGCAGGAACATGGTAAGAGAAGCCTCCTAGGAAAAGGAAGGGGGCCTCACCAGACATGGAATCTGCCGGCACCTAGAACCTGGGACGTCCCAGCCTGTACAACTGTGAGAAATAAATTTCTGTCATGTAGAAGGTATTTTGCTTACAGCAGCTCAGGGGGACTGAGACACAGGGAGACTCAGAGAAGGAAAGAGTCCTGAGCGCCGTCCAGCCCTTGGTTGGGGCGTTCCCAGAGCGTCAGCCGTGCTCTGCCCCTTCTGCCACTTGACTGGTCACATCCTCCTTGAAGTCTGTGAGCTCCCCCAGCGCCCTCGAAACACACTCTCTTTGCACCTAAGCTGGTTCAAGTTGGGCATCTGTCCTTTGCAGTCAATGCAACGATAAAAGGAAAGGGTGATTGAAAAAAGTGGGGTGCAGTCAGCATTCTTGGTCTCCCCATTTGAGACACCAGGAAGCACTTTCAAGGCTGCTCAGAGCTCAGGGCAGCTGACGGCATCAACCGCAGGGACCTCACCCAGCTATTGACTTGGGAGAACGTAAGGGAATCCATAAATCCTTGGGTTTCATTTTGGAATTGCCTGTTTCTTTCTCATTAATCTATTTATTCACAGAATTAAGGTGAACCTGAGCCAAGTGTCCCGCCCTGAAGTCTCAAGGGGGTGTGAAGCCAAAAAGTGAAAGATGAAAGGATTTACTCTCCATACGATTTGATTATTGGATTTTCATGGGAATCACGCTCTGAATTTAGAGCAACTTCTGTGGCCTCTGGACCTTGCAGTGGCTGCAGCAGCTGCAGGAAGGGGTGGAAGGCACAATAAGGAAGCAGGAGAGAGAAACAACTCAGGGCAGGGTGGCGGTGGGCAGGGGGTGATAATACAGGGCACTTTTCCTTTACAACTTGTCTCTCTGCGAGATTTCCAGGAGGAGGCTGTTCCTCTCCCTCCAAGGGCATCATCCTGAGTCCTCCCTCTGCCTCTCCTTCCCCATCCAATCCCGTCCAGCCCTCGCTCTCAATGCCCACTGCTCCTCATCCTCTCGTCATTACCTGTGTTCAGTTCACAAACTCCATTCTTACCTGGGTGACCACAGCAGCCTCCTGAGAGGTCCCTCTGTCCCCTCACTCACCCCCACCCCCGACCCCAACTGGGTTCTCCAGGAAGTCACCAGAGCAACCTCTCCCAGTCTGACGATGTCCCTCATCTGCTCGAAACCTCTCAGTGGCTCCCCTTTGCTCTCAGGATAAAGTGAAAAGCCCTTGATGGTTCCTGCCCGACTAGCTGCTGCCTCTTTCCAACCTTGTCCTCACCCTCACTCTGCTCCACACATGTGAACTTTGTTTAACTCCTTGAAGGGCTGTGCTCCCTCCTGCCTCAGGGCCTTTGCGTGTACTGTTCCCTCTGTCTGGAATGCCTTTCCCCTGTCTTTCACTTACTACGTTCTCACTCTTTCTTAAGATCTGCTTTAAGATCTAGCTCATCTGTTCTTTATAAATTCTTACAAATAACCCTCATGGCACTTATCCCAATTTTACTTATAGGCGTGACTGTTGGATTGATGGCTGTCCTCCCAACTAGACTGCAAGCTCTGTGCAGGGAGGGAGGGAACATATCTGTTTTGCTCACCACTGGACCCTAACTCTGCCACAGGCCCTGGCCGAGTCTTACCTGCCCCTCAAGATTCTGTTGGAACATCTCTCTGAGGAGGCCCCTCTGGCTCCTGCTCTGTCAACCGTGAACCAGCATGGATCTCTACCACGTGTTCATGGCACCGTCCTGCAATGATGTGCTCACACATCTGTCTCACCTCTAATCTGCGGGTTTCCTGAGTGCAAGAACCGTGGTCTTTGTTGTGTTGGTTTCCCTGACACCCAGCACTGCACTGGGCGTGTGGGAGATGACTGTGAGAATGAAGGAATGATTGTGAAGACAGCTCCCCAAGCCTGAGAATATCACTATACAGCGAGAGGCTGGACCAGATGTTTCTGTCTCTTCTATACACTGCGGTTCCAACACCACATAACCCTGCCTGGTCAGCACCCCTCTGCTTTGTCACCCTGTGTGCTTTTAACTGTTGCCCAGGCAATCAACAAATCTCGCTGCTAATGCGGGTCCTCTATATCATTATGCAAAGAAAGCTTCGCACCTCTGGGCTTTCTATAGATTATGCAAAAAAAAGTCATTTTAATATTTCCTTCTTCTTTGACTCATGTTTTTTAGTTAGGGCTTCCTCGTGTTTGTGAGCAACTTTTTTGGTTTTCTAATTATTAAGAAGTACTCAAAACATATAAAAAGGTATGAAGAACAACTTAGTGGACACCCAAGAACATACACAAGGAAATAAAATGGGACCCAGGTACATGGCCTTCAGGGCTGATGCCATTTGCGGCCTCTTTAGATGCAGCCATGTATTCCCAAGGAACTCAAGCCGTGCGCCCAGGGCAGAGCCTGGCATCTCCACGTCCAGGAAGGAGACCCTCATCCTGTCCTCTCTGCTAAGGAGAAGGGGTCTCCCTCCTGCCTTAGGCCTCAGCAGGCCTTGCCCTACATCCCCTTCAAGATGGAGACTCTCTGAACTGAGAGGACCCGAGAGAGGAAGAAATCCAGAGTGCCCCCAATCATCCTGACCACAGGCTCCGTGAGATGGGGGGGCACAACTCCCATGGGGGAGGCGCCTCAGGAAACAAAAGGGCAAAAAAAATAGAGGAGACGTGAGCATTCAGGACAGCTGGACCTGCTTTCGTTCATGCTGAGGCCTCTGGAGAGGGGACTCATTAGGAATTGCATCTCACAAGTCACTTCAATCACGTCTTCATGTCCCCTCTGGGGGCCAGACAGCCAGCTAGAGGTTGGGGATTGAATATGAATGGAAATGATTCATAACTCGAGGGACTCACAGTAAATGGATGACTTATTGAAGAAAATCAACATTCATGCTACACTGAGACAGAGGGTACCATAAAGGTGGACAGGCAGGGTGTGAGGGAAGCCTCTGAGTCACACTTAGGACACTGGGGAAGGCTTCCTGGAGGAGGTGATGCTTGTCCTGAAGTGAAGCATGGCACATGCTACGTCTGATGTGTTCATAATGCTGGCAGGGAGCTGCAGGTGTGTCCACCCTCCTGGAGAGGAAGGTGGGAGTGGGCAGTGGTGGGAGAGGTGGCCAGAGCGACATCACAAAGACCTGTGTACTAAGTCAAGGAGTGAGAACCTTCTGCAAGCTAGTGGCGGCCCCTGGAGGACACAAGGCAGGGGAGAGGCCCAGAGAGAAGCGGAGAGCCCTGTGGAGCTGCATCATGGGGAACAGGAGGAGTAAGAACAATGAGGAGGGGGCTTCCCTGGTGGCACAGTGGTTGAGAGTCCGCCTGCCGATGCAGGGGACACGGGTTCATGCCCCGGTCTGGGAAGATCCCGCATGCCGCGGAGCGGCCGGGCCCGTGAGCCATGGCCGCTGAGCCTGCGTGTCCGGAGCCTGTGCTCCGCAGCGGGAGAGGCCACAACAGTGAGAGGCCCGCGTACTGCAAAAAAAAAAAAGAAAAAAAAAGAACAATGAGGAGGGCATCGCAGAATCAAGGTGAGATGCCATGAGGATCTGAACTAAAATGGTGAGGAGGTCAGCACCCAGTGAACAGAGTGATGGGTGGTTCTCAAGGTTTGGGTTTGGCTTGACTGGGAGCTGACACAAAGGATTCCAGGGGAGAAGCAGACCTGGGCATGGCCTTTGGGTGCTGGGGCAGAAGTTGAGTCATAAATAGAAGGAATTAGACCCCCACAGAGTTTGCAAGCCTGAAAGTCACTAGAAGCAGACAGAAGGTCAGAGAAGGGTCAAGACTTGGGTGTGGGTAACAGGGCCTCTGACCACACACCCACTTTTCTAAGGTGACACCCCAGCACAACGTTGGAGGACACAGCTCGACTGAAAAGGCATCCCTGAGGCTCCAGAGTTGGAGTCTTGGGTGTTCATTTCAACACCAACATTATAAAGTCCAGGATGGAATTGACCTCCCCCCTGGACGTCACCTGTGGGCCTCAGTGGAACAGCTCAATCTCCATTCAATTTGATTCCATCTTTAAATTTTAGAGTTTTTTTTTTAATGAAAGTTATATATAGTTTAAAAAATCAAATAGTCATGTAACAAAAAGATCATTGCTTACCCTGCTTTCCTGGTTCTCTGAGGCAACCACTTTCAGCCGTGAGTAGATGATGTTTTGGTATTTACCTCCATAGCTCTGAGTAACATGGGCGTATTGATGCTGTCTGATTTTGTCCATGTTAGGCATCATCCACTGACTTTCCAGTACGGCAGATGAGGATTAGCTCTGCTCACCCCACCCTCATCTCCACCACGTACATATGCCCACTTCCCATTCCCCCATCCTCCAAATATAGTTATGTCGTATTTGATTATATCAATTTTCAGTCTTTACATTATTATGGTTGTGTTCATGCTGTTCACAACTGAGTCACTTAAAGTAACCATGACTTTGTTCCCCTTTCCTCCATAGCTTTTTACATTTCACTAGAGTTCAAAACTGCCTCCCCCTCCCTATTTATTTAGTTATATTTGTGGTACTTATCACTAGTCCAACCCTAATTCTCTCCCAACTCTGTAAACCCCTCTCAATATTTTCAAACACAATCCACTCAGTGTCATCTTTTTGATAAATCTCTCCTGTAGTCTTTGATCAGCTTCAATCTGAACAGGCTGCTTCTGTGCCTGGCTGTCCACTTGGGATGCTCCTTTACTGCCATCTTGGTGATTCCCATCACCTGCCCTCATGTCCCAGTTTCCTGGATCTTACATCTTACTCTCTCTAGGTTTCCTCCCTTGTTTTGGTAGAGCACATCCTTTAGCAGCTTCCTGAGAGAGGATATGCCACTACCTTTTTTTTTTTTTTAAATAAATTTATTTATTTTTGGCTGCATTGGGTCTTCGTTGCTGCACGCGGGCTTCTCATTGCGGTGGCTCCTCTTCTTGCGGAGCACGGGCTCTAGGCGCATGGGCTTCAGTAGTTGTGGCACACGGGCTCAGTAGTTGTGGCTCATAGGCTCTAGAACGCAGGCTCAGTAGTCGTGGAGCATGGGCTTGGTTGCTCCGCGGCATGTGGGATCTTCCCGGACCAGGGCTCAAACCCATGTCCCCTGCATTGGCAGGCGGATTCTTAACTACTGCACCACCAGGGAAGTCCACCACTACCTTTTAAAAAAACTATTCATGTGTGAAAATGTTTGATTCTTTCCCAATAATTTTTTTTGGTAGTTTGGGTGTAGGATTCTAGGCAGGAAATGATTCTCCCTCAGAAGGCATTGTTCGACTGACCTCCAGGTTCCTGGCTTGATGATGACATTCTGTACCTGTTTTCTTGAAAATGTTTTATGAAACCTGTTCTTATATCTCTGAAAACTCATTGGATCTCTTCTTTGTCCCAGTTTTCTGAAATTCGTGGTGATGTGGAATTCAGCTTAACTCTGTGGATAGGTATTGAGACAGGCATGTGTCGTGGAGCTTCCCTCACTCAGGGTTCCAGGCTGTACAGAGACGTGCACAAGAGCTTAGAGCTGGAATATACGGGAAGTGCGGGAGGTGAGGCAGACAGGGTGTGGGTGAGTGTGCAGTATTACACATGTAAATTACACATACAAGATGTGTAAGGGCAGCATTTTTTTTTTTTTTTTTCGGTACGTGGGCCTCTCACTGCTGTGGCCTCTCCCATTGCGGAGCACAGGCTCTGGACGCGCAGGCTCAGCGGCCATGGCTCACGGGCCCAGCCGCTCCGCGGCATGTGGGATCTTCCCGGACCGGGGTACGAACCCATGTCCCCTGCATCGGCAGGCGGACTCTCAACCACTGTGCCACCAGGGAAGCCCAGGGAAACATTTTTACAAATTCCAAGTGTCAGTATTTTTTAACGGGGCCTCATCCAGGGTCTCAACCTGATTCATTAGCCATTTAGCCTTCCCATGCCCTCCCCATGCTCCATGTTCCCACATCTACAGCTCCTGTGGAGGTGCTGGTAAGCTGTCAAAAACGGTGCCACAGTTTGACTTCAATCCAGGAGTAGTTGGCCTCTAGGGAGCAGACTTTGCTACCTTTCTGTAGACAGCCAGGAATGCTTGAGTTCAAGGCCAGCTCCCTGGGGAGTAGGTTGAACTAGAACCAGGAATGAGGGCCTCTTTTTAGGAAGCAATCCCTAAAATGTGCTTCTCCTTCTCCCTGCAGGTGTGCCCATCAATACCGATAGATAGACATACTGAAAAATAGATGTAACATATAGTAAGCTGCTCAATACATGTTTCTGCAATGGATGAATACAGAATATTTCTCTCAATGTAAAATCAACCTGACATTCGTATACCTGTCCTGCCCCTGGTGGGAATCAGGCAAGAGACAGCACCACCCAGGTAGGTAGCTGCCAGAGTATCATTACCGAAGCAATGGGCACACGTTATATTAATTCATTCTCACAACAACCCTATGAGGCAAGTAGTTTTTAATCCTCAATTTACAGATTCAGAAACTGAAAGCCAGAGAGCTAAAGTAACTTGTCCAAGATCCCAAAGCTCATAAGGGCAGAACAGAGCTTCAAATCCTGAGTAGACCGAATCCAGAGCTCACAAGAGATCAAACTCGCTCCACCCCAAAGGCAACCCCAAATATCACTTGAATCTCAGGTTAGACCCCTTGGGAATTGTCACCAAACTGAAGCATTGCCCCCGAGGAGCACATGGGAGAGATGTGTGGAAGGGAACACAGGAAACCTGTCTCACTGTTGCTTGTTCTGACGCTAATTAGCTGTGGGACTCTGATAACGCACTCTGACTCTGGACCTCAGTTTCCAGATCTGTAAAATGGAGTTAAGAATGTATGTGCAGAGTTTTAGGACCGTGATAACCGAGGGAAAGAAACAGTGAGAGGTCTCAGAAGGCTTTCCGAGAGAATGGAGGTTCTGTGTTCCCTGGAGAAAAAGGGAAACACTGTTGGAATTAGAGAATAGGAGATGTGAAATTAACGTAGAAATTTTTAGATGGGTATGAGTTCCCTCTTCAAACATTTCATTATAATCCAAGGCCCCATAATTTCTACCAAAAACTGGGTGCCTCCAAGCAATGTTCCCTCTCCTGGGAACCAGCGATTCTAACACCACAGGGGTGCTCACTCTTGGCTGCAAATTAAGATCACCTGGGCAGCTTTAAACATGCAGATGCTGGGGTCCACCCTCAGATATCCTGATCTGGCATGTGGCAGAGGCATTGGGAATGTGAAGAGTTCCCCATGTGATTTTTTTTTTTTTCCCCATGTGATTTTAATGTGAAACCCAAGTTGAGAATCACAGCCCCAGAGCTTTAAATTCTTCATTTTGGGTGTGAAGATTTAAAAAGAAAACAAGAAAGCACACGCACCCAGTGGCTCTTTAATGTTCAAACAAATCACCTTGAGGTCTTTTAAAATGCAGCATCGAATTCAGTAGGTCCAGGGTGAGCCTGGGCTTCTGCCTTCGTGACAAGCTCCCAGGGGATGCCCACACTGCTGTCCCCAGACTGCGCCTGAGTAGCTAGGCTGTAGCTTGAATGATTATGAGAGTGAGAATTATGGCTCTTCAGGTCAGCGGAGACTTTAAGAAGTAACTGCGCTTCCATGAGGGTCAGTTTTCTGATCTATAAAATGCAGACAACAGTAACTCTTACACCACAGAATTCTTGTGATGCTTAAATGAGGTAATAAAGTAAACACAATATAAATGTTCAATTTTTAATTGTTAGGATATCTGACACTCCTGAAATGCTTACTATCTGCCAGGAATTTTCCAAGTGCTTTCAAGCCTTAACTCATTCAAGCCTCAAAACAGCATTGTGAGGTGTGTACTATTATTTCATCATCAGATTTTCCAAGAAACTGAGGCACAGACAGGTGGTGTATCTCAATTTACATAACAGACCAAGAGGAGCTTAGCCAGTGTTTGAACCCAGGGAAGATATGGGCTCTTATCCCTCCCCAGGGCTGATCAGTCAGTGCAGGCCTGACCTTCTAGAGGCCCTGACTTGGGGGCTTACCTTCTGGAATGGGCTGTGGACCAGCAGGTGGCAGCCTAGGGCTACGTGGGTGCGGAGACCGTTTACAGCCTAAGCCCAGAGCCAGCGCTGTGCTGGGCATTTCACCACAAAACAGGGTCTTCAGCGTCTCCGAACTCGCCTCTTCCCTCCACCCTCAGCTCCTCGCCTGGAGGTCGCCCGGGGATCCATCAGGAAAGAAGAGTCCTAACGAACAGGTTCAGATCTGAGTTCCCCAACCAGGTTCGCAGGGAAATCAAGGAGCGAAGCGAGTTTTCCGCAGCTCGCCTTTACTCCCGGTCCCAGCCAGCACGGGAAATCTACAAATGTCTTTTTATACCGAAAGTCCAGCAAGGTTTGGGGAGCCCAGCCAAGTGCAAAAAGTCGGGAATCCCTCTTGGATACCACAGAGCAGTTTGGGGGCGCCTGGCATCCGTGTGGGCGCTCAGGGCATGCGGACCGGCAAGGAGGAGACTCTATTTAGAGGATCACCTCGGAAGGACAGAGGGTCTTTTCTTGCGGAGTCCCCCGGGAGGGGACAAATGAATTTGAGGGGCAGTGCCCGGGTGCGGGTTAACCCGGCGGTTTCCATGGTGCCCGGGGCGTGGGGGAGGAATGCACCCGCAGGCGGTGGCGAAACCACTGTATGGCCGGGCCAGCGGCCGGCGAAGGCGGGAGGGGCAGGGGGCGGGGGCGGGCGGGTGGGTCGTGGGTGGGGAAGCCGCGCGGGGCGGGGGCGGGGCGGTCACGTGCGCCGGAGGGGGCGAGGCCGCTAGTCCGCCCGGGAGCGACCGGAGTCCCGCGGAGTGGCTGCGCCCGGAGAGAACTGTTTCCAGGACGGAGGAGTGAACGTCGACAGGCGCTTCGGGAGGACTCAAGGTACCGAGAGCCAGGACCAGGCTGAGGCGTCTGAAGCTGGGGGACAGCAGTCAGGGACAGAGGACGCCAAGGAAAAGTGAGAGCAGAAGCTTGGGGGTGAGCAAAAGAGCCCCACTCGCGGCTTTTACGCAGGCTGGGGACTCCATTTATTCCTTCCGGGCGGGCCGGGTAAGTGCTACGTCAGCTTTAGGTGACCAGACGACGCCACTAGAGTCCTCAGCACCTGTCTAGGGCTCCAGGAGAGGCTGTGGTCATGGTGAATGAAGAGCCTAACCAGCAAGAGCGCGATGGTACCCCTTCGCAGACTTCCGCCCTCGGGGAGAACCCCAGCCTCTTGGCCCATCCCAGCGTCTCAGCCCATCCCAGCGTCTCCATCCACCCCAGTGTCTCTGCGCACCCCAGTAGTTCGGTCCAGCCCAGTAGCTTGGCTCTACCCAGTGGCTTGGCCCACCCTAGTAGCTCGGGCCCTGAGGACCTTAGCGTGATCAAGGTGAGCAAGCGCCGATGGGCTGTGGTCCTGGTGTTTAGCTGCTACTCCATGTGCAACGCCTTCCAGTGGATCCAGTACGGCTCCATCAATAACATCTTCATGAACTTCTATGGGGTCAGTGCCTTTGCCATCGACTGGCTGTCCATGTGCTACATGCTGACCTACATTCCTCTGCTCCTGCCGGTGGCCTGGCTCCTGGAGAAGTTCGGCCTGCGCACCATCGCCCTCACTGGCTCTGCTCTCAACTGCCTGGGGGCCTGGGTGAAGCTGGGCAGCCTGAAGCCACATCTCTTCCCAGTCACTGTGCTGGGCCAGGTCATCTGCTCCGTGGCCCAGGTCTTCATCCTGGGCATGCCCTCCCGCATTGCTTCTGTCTGGTTCGGGGCTAATGAGGTGTCAACAGCCTGCTCCGTAGCTGTCTTTGGCAATCAGGTGGGTAGAGAGTGGGTACTGTTCCCTGTGGGACTGAGTGTGTTGATTGTACCGCACGCCTCCCTGTGTGGAGACTGTAGTTTTCTGACTTCAGTGTGTTTGTGACTCTGGGTGACTGTGGCTGGGTGTGACTGATAGTGTGAGTGAGTGATTATGACTGGGTGACTGTGTAAGAGAAGTGGGGAAACAAAAGGAGGGACCTTTGCTGTCACTCACAGTTTCTCGTCCACCAGCAGAAAGGGTGCTTCTGGAACACATGCTGTTTTTATGATCTCATTCCTGAACTTACTTCACCAGCTTGGACAGGAAAGCTGTTCTTTCCCGGGGAGCAGCCCCTGGGCGTCAGACTATTCTGTGTCATCAGAGGTTGGCAGGTGCTTTTTTCCTGTCCAGCCAGCTTTTCCTAGAGCACAGTATCTCCTGCACCACATGGAAAGGCAGAGCGGGGCCCTGGTGGCATTGGCGCTGCTCTCACCTTCTTTATACACAGCTGAAGCCAGGACAGTGGGAACAATGCTTTGTGCCAACCTCCTTCCCTGGGGTTTAGAGCCAAGGGCAGCAGGATGGAGTCGAATTCTTGCTCTGAATTTTCAAGGTCTAGAAACCTTGGAAAGACCTGGAAAGCTCATATCTTACTCCTTTGTCTTTCCTTCTTTTGGGAAGGAGAATTTCAAATTCTTGGCATCTCAGTGTGGATATGACCCAGAAAGGTGGGCATGTCGTGAGTCTGATTGCTGTCTCTGAAAGGTTGAAGCAACTACTTTCGGGGCCCTTCTTTATCTGGACCACTGCCTGGCGTCTCACTTCTTCCCAAGCACATGCATTTGTGGCTATGCATTTAACAAATGACCAGTAACCCTTAGTTCTTGTAGGCTTGTTTTCTCTCACCTGTTCATTGCATTTAGAATATTTAAGCTTTCATCTAGGAAGTTCTTATTTGAGTCAGAAATTTCCAAACTTCCCTAAAGGTAAATTTCCATTCTGTTCATCTTTGCCACCAAAAAGGTAACTTGAGCTAAATTTTTTCAGGCCAGTAAGGCCTGCCACTTGGGTAATAGTTTAAGCAATCAATGAAAGCAACAGACAGGGCTTCTTCAGCACAAACAAGCAACATAAAATCCTTTACCCAGTTTTCTTTAAGCTGTGGGTTTGAATGTTCAGAAGATTGAATGGATTTGAAGTCTGGGGATGAAACAGGTTGGATCTTTTTGTTCAAGGCAATTAAAAAAATAGGTATTAAGGGTGACATGTACCAACCCCCTCCTGAAGGTGATGTGACTGTGAATTTGAACATCTCATTGCAGCTTTGCTGGCAGGTTTGACATTATTGGATGTTTTCTTCATAGGAGGGTAAAGCTGGGGAGCGATGCGCAGGACTTCTCAAGCTTCCAGAGGGTTAAATCTCACTATTCGCAGCCCCAACGGGATTCAGACAGGGTCACTGCAATCCCAAACCCATTGTTTGGGGAGGGCAGAAGAGCTAACTGGGCCCTCAGGTGGCCTGGTGACATAAGAGAACCCAACACTTTTTTTTGTTCACCATGGAGCAAAACCGAATTGGTTTTCAGACCCCTCTGCACACAGCTGTAAAGGAACTTAAAACCAAATATATCTTTAAAATTGAGTAAGAATAGTTACTCATTGCCCATGCCTACTCCCCACTTAGGTCAGAAAATGCTAAGAATTTTACATTTAAAAACACCCTGACAGCATATATTTGTATCACAGAGCCATCAGTTTAGTGTGTTCTTTTAGGCTTAACCCACTTTGCTAAGTTAAAAAAAAAAAAAAGAAATATGAAAAGCTGACTTGTTTATGCTTCCTCACGTAGAGGTGACTGCGTTTGGTTCTTGGCATATGTTTTAACCTTTCTCTCTGAGGAGAGCATGGCCGAATGGAGAAGAGATATTAACAGAACACCTTGCGCTTTGAAGTTTTAAAAAAAAAAAAAAGCCTCCACAAAGCTATCTAAACAGATTGGAGGCATCTTTCCAGAGAATAACTCTTTGTGGCCGCAGACATCACACTGATCAGCCAAACCCCTGTTTCATGGTAATTCTGACCCCTCTCTTCTAGGGCTTCGCTAATAGGCTCCACGAGGCGCCAGTCCCTGCTGGCCTAAATCCAACACTCATTCCTTCTCTCAACAAGCACCTGCCTTGCCAGACGCTGTGCTAGGGCTGCAAAGAGAATCCCTGCTTCGCACAGTTCTCCTACCACCCTCTTAAATTGTATCAGGCACCAACATTCAGATTTAAAAAAGCACACATACAGGAAGCAACCAGATGAGAGTATAGAGGATTTGTTTTCAGTTCGCCATGAGGTTTTTAAGTATCTTCTTCGTGGCATTGCTATGGGAAGATTGAAGGGGAAGGAAGCTAATATCTATCAAACACCTATTATGTGCAAGGCACTTCTTCATGCATTATTTAA
Source organism: Pseudorca crassidens (assembly GCF_039906515.1). Classification (NCBI taxonomy): domain Eukaryota; kingdom Metazoa; phylum Chordata; class Mammalia; order Artiodactyla; family Delphinidae; genus Pseudorca; species Pseudorca crassidens. The sequence continues at coordinate 27,769,716 of NC_090296.1, read as the reverse complement.
TTTTTTTAACCTTTGAGGTGGGTGGGGTTGTCCCTGTTGTTATAGGCGAGGAACTTGAGACCAGATAAACGGAGCAACCTTATCCAGGGTCCTGCTGGTGCTGAGTGATAGAAAGGAGGTTTGAAGCTAGCTCCACCCCCAGAGCCCCTGTCAGTGGGCCATTATTGAGTCTTCAGGTGGACAAAGCGTATATTAAACAACAACAAAAAAAGGCAGGATTCTGAGTTTCAAGTTTTGGCCCTGTGTCTCTAGGGTTGTGGGTTGTCGGTGGTGATAAAGTGTCCAGCAGTTTCTCTAGAATTTGAGAGCTAGCACCTGCCTTCTGTTTTGAAGTTCCAGGCATTCGCAGTGCCTCCCCACGTGCTGGTCGCTGAGGGGCTGGTTCTCCCTCTCTCAGCCTCAGGAAGGTGGGGCTCCAGGCTCTGGGGAGAAGAAACCAGTGGATCCTGAGCTGGCGTGAGGGAGGACAGGGAGTCTTGGACTGCAGCTGGGGCACTTCCCTGTGACCATCACACAGGTGGTAGCAGCCCGGCAGTGTTAACAACACTGGTTCCATTGTTTCCAGGGAAAACCATCTGGGGTTTTGAGTGATGTGGACACATGGTTATTGAGCAAGGCTGGGAAGAGAGCCTCGTGTGAGAGTATGGGGACGGCTTGGTGGCACAGGGCGAGGGAGATGTGGGAGTGAGAAGAGATCTTCAAGGCAGCCCCAGCCCCGATGAAGAGCTTCCAGCCCTGAGACCAGAAGGGAGTTCCTCCGGGACCCTTGGGCAGGTCATAGCACAGCGCCACCCAGAAAAAGTCTAGAGAGAATCAGTTTGCTTTTCGAGGAAAAGAAAATACAGTCACCTGGGAATTCCCTGGTGGTCCAGTGGTTAGGACTCTGAGCTTTCACTGCTGTGGCCTGGGTTCAGTCCCTGGCTGGGGAACTAAGATCCCTCAAGCTGCACAGCATGGCCAAAAAAAAAAAGAAAAAAAAATTACGGTAACCTTACAAAATCAGTTCTGTAGTAGCCACGGTCTATCTGTCTGATAGACATATAATGAAAGCCACAAATGCAAACCATATATATGACTAAATTTTCTAGTAGCCACATGAAAAGCAGGTAAAATGAAAAAAAAAAACCAGGTAAAATGTAAATTTTTTACCAAAGTAAAACAAACAAGTGAAATTAGTTTTAGGACTATATTCGGTTTAACTCAATATATCCAGAATAGTATTTCAACAGGTAATCAATGTAATACAATTACTAACAAGCTGGTTCACATTCTTTCCCTATGGCGAGTCTTCGGAAGTTGGCATGTGTTTTACGCTTACAGACTAGCAACATTTCCCACCATGTCTGGAACAACGATGCTAATTGTAGGGGAGGAAGAGGTTTTCCTTGACTGTCTTAGAGTCCCCAGCTAAAAATTAAATTGACGAAGTCAGATTAATAAGAGAAAATCATCCATAATTATTTCCTATAAGTATTAGGTGACACGGGAGTCTTTGTAAGGAAATGAAGGAAGAGTTAGACTTGTGCACTTCTATGCCAGATTTGCTGGAGAGCAGACAGTGGTGGAGAAATGTGATAGGTTAAGGAGTCTGAGGTCTGTAGAACCGGGGGGCCACTGAGCAAGGCCTTTTGTCAGGATTCTTGGAGGAAGTGCCTCTTTATCTCCAGAGACAAGGGTCTTGAGAGACAAGGATGAGACAAGGATGCTCCCTTCCTCTGTGACCAGGAGGGCACCTCCCACAGGAGGGTTTTATTTATTTATTTATTTTTTTGCGGTACGCGGGCCTCTCACCATTGTGGCCTCTCCCGTTACAGAGCACAGGCTCCGGACGCGCAGGCTCAGCGGCCATGGCTCACGGGCCCAGCCACTCCGCGGCATATGGGATCTTCCCAGACCGGAGCACGAACCCATGTCCCCTGCATCAGCAGGCGGACTCTCAGCCACTGCGCCACCAGGGAAGCCCCACAGGAGGGTTTTAAGGCTTGTTTCGGGGGAGGGGGTCAGAGTGACCTTCCTGCTTTTCAATTCTCTCAAATTGCTTCAGCTTAAAATATTCACTATGCCAAGGTACCAAATTTGGGGGTATTGTGTCCTGAACCCCATCGTATTTCAAGCATTTGGAAATCAGGTTCTAGCAGACAAAGATGGACTCTAGGAAAGTGAGTCCAGTCTTGAGGAGGTTGCGTTTACTGGACTGGCCGATCATCTGTCACCCAGCGAGGCTGGGTGGTCCAGAGGCTGACTCAAGAGTCCAGGTCATGAGGTGAATGGTCAGCCTCATCTTGTTCCAGACTCCTGGGCACTTGGGTGTGTTAAAGTCCAGGCTTATCAATCTGGCTGTTGCAATGTCAGAGAAACTTTCAAGCTCTGAGTGACATCTGGGGAGGTGAAGGCAAGCTCTTCTGTGCTTTCATTTGTTGTCATTGTCAAGGCACATGAAGCACCTGCCCATGTGGCTGACCACTTGCTGGTCTCCCCTTCGGACTGGAAGAGAGGACCAGGCAGGGGCTGGGAGAGCAGAGCAAGGCTAGTGGAGACTGAAATGAGAAGGGGTGGAACCAGGACCAACCCTCAAATGCTCATAGGGGCATCCAGGCCGTAGAAAGTGTGACAAAGGAAAAGTGACATTGGAGTGTGGAGGGGTCACAGCACCGTAAGAGCACGTGTCCCAGCTGAAGGTGGCAGCTGCTTGAGCCTCTGCCAGCTGTTCCCATACACAGCATGACCAGTGCTGTCAGATCGTCTCATTTGTTTTTTCTTTAAAGAGAAACCAGAAATCCAGATTTTATTGTGAAATCTGTTTTTTTAACTGCGGTAAAATAGACATATTTATAATTTTAACCGTTCATAAGTGTACAATTCAATGGCATTAAATAGTTTCACAATGTTGTGTAAGAATTAGCAGTGTCTATACCCAAAATACTTTTATCACCCCCAACAACTCTGTGCCCCATTACACAGTAAGTCCTCCTCTGTAACCTCTATTCTACTTTCTATGTCTATTAATTTGCCTATTCTAGGTACCGCATATAACCAAAATCATGCAATATTTGTCTTCGTGTCTGGCTGATGAAATCTGTTTTTTAAAATGCTGATAAAACTCAAATTTTTTTTTTTTTTGAGGTACACGGGCCTCTCACTGCTGTGGCCTCTCCCGCTGCGGAGCACAGGCTCCGGACGTGCAGGCTCAGCGGCCATGGCTCACGGGACTAGCTGCTCCGCGGCATGTGGGATCCTCCCGGACCGGGGCACGAACCCGTGTCCCCTGCATCGGCAGGTGGACTCTCAATCACTGCGCCGCCAGGGAAGCCCCCAAATTTTATTTTATTATTATTATTTTCCATGTTTTAAAATTGTGGGTCAGATAAAACTTCTAGTTTGAAACTTCTGGGGAAGGTAAAGTGGAACCGAATTCCAGTTCTGGTTTCTCCTTCATCACAAAGCCCTCACCAAAGATGTCGGCCGGCAGGTGGATGAGCTTAGAGTCTGGCGACTCTGGGAAGGAAGCTAGACCAGTGCTCTCCCAGATGGTGACCATTTGCCTCACCTCTGGGGCCGGGACCAAATACAGATGCCTGGGCCTTCACCTGGACTTCCTAATCAGCCTCTCCAGGGGAGGGGCCCAGGCTCCTGTGTTTTTACCTGGCTTCCCAGGTGAGGCTCACTATTAGACTTGCGATCTCTAGGAGAGAGGAGCAGCGTGCTGTGGGAAGGCGCCCTCCTGCTTGGAGCCAGGCTCTTGTCAGGGCTGGTGTGTTTTGTGCTGCTGTGTGATGGGTCCAGTTCCCAGGCAGATGCAGCTGGGAGCTCAGCCACTCACTCTCCAGACTGAGGGGAGAGGATGGGCTTGGGGCGGGGCTCGTAATTCTGGTTCACTTAAGGTTCTGAAATTAGAACCTTAAGAAAATAGAACCTTAAGGGCAGCCCTGAAGGCCTGTGAGGTGGAACCACAGCAGAAGCTCCTAATCCTTCTGTTTCTTTGACCTTCAGCTCAGTGCGCTACATGAGAAGAGGCTCTGGCTGGCCTGGCCTGACTTCTGTCTTGGCCGCGTTGCCTTGGCAGACATTCTTCAGGGCCTGACAATTCCGTGGAATCGAGTCTGAGTGTCCAGTTTAGCATCCAGGACCCTTCCTCCCTCGTCCTTCACATCCAGCCTGTCTCTTGTTCCCTCCCAGCCTTGTCTCTGCTCTGACCAGTCTGGCTTCTTGATTCTCTCCTTGAAGATACACTGCTTGGAGGTTAAGCCTAAAGCCTCGGAGAGTGACATCAGTAGATGGTGGACCAGGAAGCTCCAGACCCTTGTTCCCCCACAGAAACATTAAATAAACTAGAAACTTGCTAAAATATCTTCCCTATGGGAGTTTTGGAAATCAGTCAAAGATCTACAGCAACCAAGTAAACGCCCAACCAAGAAAAAACCACGTTCAGAATGGTAGAAAGTTTCATGGCCATTTTGCTCACCCTTGCCCTGACCCCACCCAACTGCTGTGCCTCCCAGTACCCAGTTCCTTTCTGCAAACCTGAGAACGCAAAGCAGACCAAATTTGCAACGTTTTAAACCAACTGTGTTTTTTTTTTTTTTTAACATCTTTATTGGAGTATAATTGCTAAACCAACTGTGTTTTTATACACTAACAATGAAAAATCCACAAAGGAAATTAAGGAAACAATTCCATTTACAGTAGCATCCAAAAAATACTTAGGGATCAGTTTAACCAAGGAGGTGAAAGACTTGTATGCTGAAAACTATAAAATGTTACTGAAAGAAATTAAAGAAGTCACAGATAAATGGTAAAACATCTGTGTTCGGATTGGAAGACCTAATATTGCTAAGATGTCAATACTAGGCAAAGCAGTCTATAAATTCAGTGCAATCACTATCAAAATCCTGATGATGTTTTTCACAGATGAAGAAAAATGCATCCTAAAATTCATGTGGAAGTTTAAGGGATGCTGAATAGCCAAAACAATTTTGGAAAAGAATCACAAAGTTGGAGGTCTGACACTTCTTGATATCAAAACTAATAACAAAGCTACAGTAATCATGATAGTGTGGTATCAGCATAAAGACAAACAGAGAGACCAAAGGAATAGAGAGTCCAGAAATAAACCCTCACATATATATGGTCAAATGGTTTTTAACGAGGGTGTCAAGACCATTCCAAGAGGAAAAGGACAGCCTTTTTAAAAAAATACACTTTACTTTTTAGAGCAGTTTTAGGTTCACAGCAAAATTAAGAGGAAGGTAAAGAGATTTCTTACATATTCCCTACACCCCCTTCTGGTGTAGTCTCCCCCATTTTCAACACCCCCACCAGAGTGGTGCGTTGGTTACAATTGATGAACCTACATGGACACATAATTATCACCAGTCTCTTCAACAGATGGTATTGGGAAAAACTACAAAACTCTTGGAAGAAAACATAAGGAAAAAGCTTCATGATAATAGATTTGGCAGTGATGGCAGTGATTTCTTGGATGTGATACTAAAAGCGTCAGCAACAACAGCAAATAATTGGACTACATCTAAATTAAAAGCTTTTGTGCATCAGAGGACACTATCGATAGAGTGAAAAGGCTGTCCATGGAATGGGAGAAAATATTTGCAAATCGTATATCTGATATGGGGTTAATAGCCAGACTATATAATGAATTCCTGCAGCTGAACAACAACAGAAACACAACCCAATTGAAACATGAGCCAAGGACTTGAATAGACATTTCTCCCCCCAAAAAAGATACATAGACGGTCAATAGGCACATGAAAAGAAGCTCAACATTAGGGAAATGCAAATCAAAACTACGATGAGGTGCCACTTCATACCTCTTAAGACAGTTATCAGTAAGAAAAAAGAAAAAGAAAAAAGTAAGAAGTGTCGGCAAGAATGTGGAGAAATTGGAACCCTGGTGCATTGCCGATGGGAACGTAAAATGGTGCAGTCACATGGAAGACAGTATGGCATTTCCTCAAAAAATTAAAAATAGAATTACCATATATTTAGCATTTCTACTTCTGGGTAGTTACCCAAGAGAATTGAAAGCAGGAACTTGGACAGATATTTGTACACCCATGTTTATAGCATCGTTCTTCACAATAGCTGAAAGGTGGGAGGATCCCAAGTGTTCATCTATGGACGATTGTTAAAATATGAAATATACATATGATAGAATATTATGCATTCTTGAAAGGAAATTCTGACACGTGCCACACATGGCTGGACCTTGAAGACGTCATGCTGAGTGACATAAGGTAGTCACAAAAAACAGACACTCTGTGATTCTACCTGTCTTTGAGCTGTCTTTTTTTCTGACACCAATCAATTCTTCACTTTTCTAACACCAGCTGGCTGTCCTACAATTCAATTCAGTTCAACTCTGACACTAATGACTTAGTGCAGACCCCACAAGTTAAGAGCTCAGTCCCGTAAGACTGTCTCCATCTGCAAGTCCTGGGGGCCACCCAGACTTCTGACTGACTAGCTGTAAGTTGGGGGTTCCCACGAGCCCTACTCAGGTTCTGTAATTTGCTAGAATGGCTCAGGGAACTCAAGTAAGCACTGTTTTTCTTGGTTTATTATAAAGTCTACAAGTCAGGAACAGCCAAATGGAGGAGACGCCAGAGCCTCTGTGGGCCACCCTCCCAGCACTTTGATGTGATGGGTTCACCAGCCTGTAAGCTCACCGAATTTCCTTGTTCAAGAGTTTTTCTAGAGCTCAATTTCCAGTTCCCTTTTGCTTCTCAGGGGTGGGGGGAGGGTGGGGCTGAAAGTTCCCAAACTTTATCACTTGGTCTTCTGGAAACCACGTCCATCCTGAGGCTCTAGAGGGGTCCCACTCTAAGTCACCTCATAGCCTAACCTCAGGTGTGACGGAAACAGGATCCTTATGAATAACAAAGGACAGTCCTTGGAAACAGGATCCTTATGTATAACAAAGGACAGTCCTATCACTCAGGAAATGCCCAGGGTTTAGAGCTCTGTGCCAGGAACCAGAAATGAAGACCAAATATATTTTTATTGTACCACAGGTAATCTCGAGTAATCAAATTCATAGAGACAAGATGTATAATGGTGGTTGGGGGGCTGGGGGAGGAGGGAATGAGGAGTTAGTGTTTAGTGGGTACAGAGTTTCAGTTTGGGAAGATGCATGGAGGTGGTGGTTGCACGATGATGTGAATGTACTTAATGCCACTGAAGTGTACAGCTAAAAATGATTAAAACAGTAAAAGTCATGCTATATGTATATTTTACCACTGGCACCAAAAACAGAAAGATACACTGCTTGGGAGGTGTTCCCTCTGGCTGGGTACCTGGGTAACTGCTCACCCCTGCCGTCATCTCCTCAGTCTCTGCGCTGGAGGAAAGCAGTCCTTGCCCTTCTGTGTGCTTCCTGAGTTTCTGTGGATACTGGCCTTCTTTTTTCTAGGGTTTGTGTCTCCCCCTCTTCCTCCACCTCCTCTTCCTACTAAATGGGAAACTTGTCAAAGGACTGGAACCTTGACTAATACATCTCTCCCATATGTCAAGGCTCTGGGCATAACAGGCGCTTAAAAATGGATGGACAAATTAATAAACAGGTATTCCTTTCCTGAAAGGAATTAAGGTGACCACTCAGCTGAGAGCTCAGGTGGTTGCAGGAAGGGACTCTCATGCCTGGATTGTCTTTCTGACGTGACTCAATCTTACTCTTTCAGTGGAAAAAGCTATTCATTCCTTACGGGGTGCCTTGAACTCTGCTGGACCCAGGGTAGTTGAGAACACATCTTTAGCTCTGCTGTGTACCCTTGGACAAGACCCTTAACTTTTCTAACTTTCGGCTTCTTCTTTTGTAAGATGGAGATAATATTGGCTCCTGCAGTAGTGGAGGAGAGGAGTAAATGAGACAGTAAGTGGAGGGCACTTAGCCAGCAGAGTTTGTCTGCTAAATGAAGAACAGATGCTGTCCCTACTATATCATCAATAAAGGTAATTGGCCACTGATCTAGAAGGAGAGGCCAACACTTAACTGCTCCCGGTACCACCGTGTGGCAGGCTTAAGGGTACATGTGCACAGGACATTCAGGGGTCACAGCGTGTGGGAGGGAGGACACACCCCAGAGTGAGTGTAGCGGGGAGCCAGCGGGACTGCTTCCCTGAGGAGGTGATGGTTATGAGCCGATTCTCAACAAGCAAAGTGACCAGGAGTTGGGTGAATAGGGGAAGGTGGGCCTTTCTGGAAGTTTCCAGGCAGTATCTTGATGGAGACTTGTTCCTCTTGAGAGCTGCTCAAACTAAGAGCTGTGCTGGTGCCGGGAGACGGTGTTATCTTCCCAGTATGTGGTTGATGAGACCGGTTGTCTGTGGTGAAGATTTTGGGGTCTTAGGGATGACATAGGTACTGGGCCAGTTCCCATCCCTGCACATCAGACCTTAGTCTTACAAACCTAAGACTCTACTGAAGGAAGTGGGGTGCCCAGGCTTATCAGGTGGACACAGCTGTTTTCCACTGCCTGATTCTTGATCTTTATCCAACAACACTGTTAACAGGATGTCCTTCCCTTGCCTTCACCTCCCCCAACCCCCAACATCAAACAGCCCCATGCGAATTGGTTAGCTCCCCATCAGGGATGACGAAGAACTGTAGGGCTAAGGTGAAAGCGGGTGTCTCCTCTTCTTTCTTCTCTGTCTCCTGACTTCTATCTAGCACCATCCCAAACTTAACCCAAGGGAGCATCGCCTTTCTCTCTGTTCTTCAGGACGGAGGCCTTTGTCTTTGCTGAGTCATTCAGAGGTCGGAGGTCTCCTGCAGGTTCTGGAAGCCCATCCTGGCTCTTCTGCCTCCCCACCTTATTCCAGGCATCTCTCCTTTAGTAGGCTTTGCAAAAACTGTAGCTTGGCCTCTGAGCCCCACACAGTTCAAGATGAGGTCTTGCCCCAGCGGAAGGGCAGAGAGCACCAGCACCATGTGTGTTTGCGGGAGGGGGATGGGAGGTAGGGCTGGCCCTCACTTGCTTACCAACTTCTCAGGATTAGACAGTGTGCCTCGCAACCACGAGTGGAGCGGTGTTTGCTTTGGCTCCCATCCGATTCTTTCTCTAGAGAGGAGGTGAACACAAGCCCTTTACAGTTCCAGGAGATCCCTTTTGACTAGACAACCCTGCCGGCTCCAGAAGGGAGGGGGCACGGAAGCTGGAGCAAGGTTGCAGGTTATTTTTCTTCCTTTTTGTTTTTTTTTTCCTTTTCCTCTCCCCTGGAAGTTCCTGATTTCTGCTCCATGTTGCGGTGTTGGCATGGCCGGGACTCCCATGCTGGCTCTGGAAGCTGCTGTCTGCGCTCAGGTCCATTTGCTGTGCCCATCAACTCAGAAATATAGGAAGTGAGCCTCCATGAGTCATGGCGTTAAAGCAGGGTCCGTCGCAATGGGCTGTTTGTTTGGGGTGGTGGCTGCCCTTTGAGCAATCCTCGCCTTCTCAGACCTTTGTCCCGAGCTTCCTGTTTGGGGCTGGACATGTTTGTGGAGCCACTCGATGAACTCAGGGGCCGGTTGCTTCTCTACCGAGGAGCTAGGCAGGAGCACACACTGGTCCCACCATCTGTCCCTGCCTGGGATGCCGAGGGAAGCCAGCAGCTGAGAATTAGCTCTTGATTTCTGTCCTTGGGGCAGTGGAGGTCAGTTGTCTCTAAGTGTGCTCCATGAACCACCAGCACCACCTGGGGTGTTTGTTAGAAATGCAGATGCCTGGGCACCGGGGCAGATTCAAGGAATCAGCCTCTCCAGGGTGGAGCTCAGGAATCTGTGGTTTTGATTATCTGCCGGGGATTGTGGTGTGCCCTGAAGTTGGAGAACTCCTGGTGTGGGAGCCATGAGACCCTGACCCGGCTCTGCTGACCCCCGTATTTGGGGCCTCTGGCTAGACACCTGCTCTCTTTGGGCATCAGCTTACCTATTCTGTAATAAGGAAGCCGGCCTCACAGGATGGACACTAAAGTCAAAGGGGTTGCGAAAGTTCCTGAACCAGATGAGTCTCCGCTGACATTCCCTGAAGGCACATCCGTCTTCTACCTCCCCGTCAGACTCCAGAATCTCTGGATTCTGGGCCTTTCTTTCATCCCAGCTGCTGTCCTGGGAATATTTGCTGACAGATCCTCCTCCCTGACACCATAGGTCAGGAACTTAAGCAGACTTGCCTGTCCAGTCTCTGCTGATGAGTTAGGTTGGGGCTGACATCACCACCCTTCTAGAAATAGGTCACCCCCCTAAAGACCTTGCTCATAGAACACAGGCCGGAAGAGGCCACATGCCTGGCACGTGGTGGGGACTGAGAACATGTGAATGGAAAGATGGACGACTGGTGTTCTGGTTTTATGCTTTGGGGAATGGTCTTCTCATTGCTGACTTCCGTCACATTCCAGAGCATGTTCTGTGATTGCCATCAAGTAACATGTCAACTGTGGCCTCGGGAGGATGGGGGTGGTGGGTGGGGGAAGAGTGCAGCTTGACCCAACCCTCTTACTAATCTTTTTCACCTTTTATGTGTAAGTGGGCCTCCTGAGAAAATCCCCTCCACCTGCTTCCTCAACTCTATGGCCTTGGAAGCAGGTCCTCAGGAAGAGCTGCAGGTGGTAGAGCTCCTCCCTCTTTCGGGCTGGCTGACTTGAGGGGGTAAGGCCTGGGAAGACCGGGCCACCAAGAGACATTCTCGGCCTCTGGCCTTGGGACAGGCATCTTGACAATGGTTTGCTTTATTTGTGGAGCAAGGAGAGTCCTCCTTGGGAATGTTTGGTTCTCTCAAGGCTACTGTGGGGGGTAGGAAGTTGTGTCTGCAGGGCCCAGCTCACCAGTGTAAGTTTGTTGAGAGACTCCCAGAGACATTGATGTTCTCTCCACTCATTGCACTGCCTCTGACTCACTGTCCAGAAAGAACTCTGGTAAGAGGTACAGAGTAACTGTTAGCCATTTTATGATGACCCAGATGCATCTCTCAGTTACATAACAAACCCCATTGCAAAGGACCCCATCAGACCCTGGTTCATCTTGGGTCTCAGACCACGTCTTCTTGGGCTGCGTGGCTGCTTGGTGGCTCGTCGTGGCTCAGCAAAGCTCTGTGGGAAGAGAGCAGGGCTGCGAATGGGACCATCAGAAGTCCCGATGTTACCTCGCTGCTGATCTACTCTGTAACTTCAGCAAGTTGAGCCAACTCAGTTACAAGATGGAGAAAAGGACGGTCCCCTCCCAGGCTCTGTGCCTCTCCTGTGCTGTGGGCATCTGGCTCGTCACCTCACTGGATGGTTTTGAGACTCAGTTTATATGCTGGGTGTGCAGGTGCCTTGAAAACTGAAATTTTGTGCAAATGTGGGCTTTTACGTGCCCTTAAAAAAAAAGAAAAAAGGACTCTGGACTTGCCTCGTGACACTCAGAGAGTGCAAGGGCTTCCTGTACATAAATCAGGTCCTGTCCATCTGGTAAAGAGCCACCTTGGATTCGGGGGCCATGCCCTCGGTTTACAGGGTTCAGCATTCTTGGCTTTAGAGTCAGCTCTTCATTTCAGAAAATGTTCTGGTCGTTCTGGCTGTAGGAACCTCTCCCAGAGCTCCTGGTTTCTGGAGCATCCCTGCTGATGTGGTCCTTTTGACTCGAGCCGTGATGCAGCTCCTAAGGTCCTGGGGACCATTCTAATTCCTTTTGATGCCAAGAAGGGCCTTTTGCCAGAGATAGGCACAAAGCAGCTTTTTAATCTCTGTGTGCCTTGGATGGCTCCTCTCTTCAGTGTAGGAAGTGGCAGTGGTGGCAGAGCACAGAACTGACTTAGCCCCTACCGTCAGGAGATGGGTCCCGGGAGTAAGAAGTCTTCTCCTAAGGGCCTGGTGTCCTGATGTTACCGCATTTTCTCCCAGGCCCCTTACATTTAGCAAGCGGCACCGACCCATGGTAACAAGTGGGGACTGGTGGGGCTCAAACAGCCCTTGTGACTGTGATAATTGACTTTCCTCTCTCTGGAATTCTTCTCTCTCTCCTTAGGGAAGAGGGGATCCCATTATTTGCCCAAGAACGCTGGCCCTGTATTCTCATGCTACTCCACAAAAATCCAAGTCCTTTACGAGGGTGCCCCCACTGTGGGCCAGATGTCTGTCGCTTGCGAGTAAACCACACAGGCCCCTGGCCATCCAGTCTCTGTTTCTCTTTGAATTCTGCTTGTCCTGGATTGCATCCACTCTGGCCAGCCTCCAGGTGTCTCCCCAGTTGACAGCAGGTAATGGGACAAATGAGAGTCAGTGAATGAAGGCTCTCATCCCCTTGGCTGTCTATCTCATGAGGTACAACCTCAGATTAAGGGCTGTACTCTCCATTTACAGGGCCAAGCACTCTGACCTTTATGTCAATTCTTGGGAGCTGTGGTTTCTTTGAGACAGTGCACCACAGCCTTTATTTATTGTTTGAAAAATTTTTATTGAATATCTACTCTGTGCCAACCCACGTTCTGAGCTCTGAGGTTACAGTAGTGAATAGAAAAGTTCCTGAGTTCACACTTAAGAGGAGAGGGATTAGACCGTAAGGCATTACTTATGGAGTGACTAGTGGTGGAAATGTCAGGCCAAGTAGGAGGGGCGATGACCTCATGTATGTAGGTCCTGATTAACTCCCTGAATCCCAGGGCGAGAGCTGATGGCGTTGCGTTCTTGGGGTGGTGGTAGGTATGGGTGATTAATAGTTTTCCTGGTGCAAGGTTTAGATTTCTTTTTCTCTGCAGATCGCTCTGGGATAATGAGGCAGGGGTAGTTGCCTTATGAAGTTGGCTCTTTGGAAAAATCTACTTAGAGCCCAGCCTGTTTCTGGATGTGCACCCTGAAGTGGGTCTGGCTTGTGGTAGCACTTTAAGAAATCACTCTTCCAGGGCCTGCCTGTGAGTAAACCCCCTGGTCTCAGTTTCACCTCTGAAAGTTGGAAGGGGAGAGCTGTCACCAAGAAAGCCCAACCAGACTCAGAAGAAAACTTGGGAGAATTAGAAACATGTTTTGTCACATGAATTACTTTTAGGAATGACAGCTCGTGACATATCAGACAAAGGAAACAGTTCTTCTGGTTTCACCATCTGTCACCAGGCAGGGAGTGGTAAGGTTGAGCGCAGCAACACCACACAAGACATTTGGGTTCATCTGTTGGCTGCTGCGAGCTGGCATCTGGTTGGGAGTTGGTGGAAGTGCCAAAGCATCTGCCTGGAGCTCTTCACTTTCTCCAAAAGTTGGAGAAAGTATGGTCTGCATCTCTGCTGGCCTGGTGATTGGAAAGATGCCCCTCATCTTTCCTCTCTGGCCTGGTGATTGGAAGGATGCCCCTCATCTTTCCTCTTCCCCGGCTGAGTCACTGGGGAAGTTCTAGGAGCCTATGGTCGTTGACTGTCACCTCTGTCGTGAGAGGGACCTTTGGGTGGAGAAGCCGGCAGTGAGGTGGGCGCTCGGGGAAAGGGGAGCAGAGGAGCCTTGGCATATGGTCTCACCTAGACCAGGACTGAGCCTTTGCAGATGTTGTCACAAGGACAATTTCAGGAGGAACACCTACCCTTAAAAGGAGGCATGTGTGCACCAGGAGCCTCTTGAGTTGATGACTGAAAGCAGCAAATTGCTACTGTGCCCAACTTCTTTGCTGTAGAAGAAACTGGAAATTCTTGAGTTACTTTTGAGCTGCACAGTTCTAAAAGGCTTCTCTTTATTCAGAAGATACTTCCTGATCCCCATCTCTGTTCTTAGCATTGTACTGGGCGCGGGGGGAGGGGGTCACACAAGGAAATGTTAGTCAATGTCTCTGTCCTCACGGTGCTAAAATCTAGCTGGGGAGACAACAAACACCCTACGTGGAAAACAACCAAAAGTCAGCATTGCATAAGAACAAGGAACCCCATAGGGTGTAACTCAGTGGTCAACAAAACAGACTATAGCCGGACACACCTCTCATGGTCACTTCCTCCAATAGCTAGACAAACGGGGGACACTTGAATGATAGAATCGAGTGTGTAAGACTGGAGATGTTGTCAGGTCCCTGAGGCATTTACTTCCGTGAAATTCACCTGTTTCGTCAAGGGGTTTGGAGTCAGATTGCCATGGGCTTGAATCTCAGTTCTGCTATTAGAAGCTGGGTGAACTTGGGCAAGTTACAGTTTTCTCATCTGTAAAAACCAAACCAGAGATAATCCTGACAACTTTAGGGAGTTGTTGGAAGGGATTAAATGAAATAACGTGAAAAATCATTTAGCAACTGCCTAGCACAGTAGGTGCTCATTATGTGTTAGTTTCCTTCCTTCTAGTTTGAATAACAGCCAAGACCTGAACATTCAGCCAAATGGTGAATGGGTCAAACTCTAGTACCCGTGGCCTGAACTTGAAGCCCAGCATAGAACACTTGCTGTTCTATGACCCTGGGCAAGCTACCTAAAGGCTAGTTTTCTCCATTTAAAAATAGGGATTAAAAGAGTGTGTGTATGTGTATAGCACTTAATAGTGCCTAGGCCAGTAACTGTGGCGTGGCGAGCACAATGGGTCAGCCGTGGTCACTATTCTTACCTTCCCTGGGAAGCAGTGATTACAGGCTGTCCTGATTTCACTAGTGCTCTTCTTGCCTTTCCCTAACCTCTTTACCCCAAAGGACTGAGGTTATATAAGCCACCAGCACAATCACAGGTTTGAAGACAAACCCTGTGATTGGGGAGGGACTCTAAGAAAGTCTATATTCAACCAGCTGTGACCCTGCTTCCCAAGTTCTTAGGGACCTAAGCCTAGCCTTTTAAATCCATAAAGCTCTTTCATGGGCGATTTGCCCCCAGGTTAGTGGGATTGTTTTTGTTCCTGAAGGTCTGCTGCCTCCTTAATCCTCAGTTGGCCTTTTTAGAAGAAGCCAAGGGGTTGGATTTGGGAATTTCAAAAATACGATCATGTGAGCAGGCTTTGCGTGCACGTGATTGCCGACTGCGGTGTGTTCCTAGACGCTGCCTGGTGGTCCTGGGTGGCTGGGAGCTTGTCCTCATGATTAAGCTGTAGTTCAAGTTCAGTGTTTCCGTGCCCAGCAGCCACCTCGCTCTCCTTGCTTCTTTCTGGGGCATCCAAGCCTCAGTCCCAGGACCGCCCTCTGAGCCTCCTCCACATCCAAAGTTGGCTTTCCTGCCATGTACCTTCACTCTAACGGAGACCCACATTGGGGATCCTGGAACCTTTGTTTGTGCATCATTTTACCCAAATTAGTTATTCTTCAGTCACTGAGGTGTAGTGTTTTCACTGAGGTGTAAACACACGTCTAAGTTTACCTGGCACTGGCCAATAGGAGCAGAACTATGTAGCGGGTGTGCACACTTGCCTAGCAGCACCACTTCGTGGTGTTTAAATGCTCACAGCAGGGTGTAGGGATGGGCCGTGAGTGTTGAAGTCACTTCCGAGCGCTGTGTATAATTCCCACGTGGACGTGGGCCTGGGAGACAGGTTGTAGTGGTGGCCTCCCTGCTGGTGGCCCCGATGGCCACGCCTGAGGTACCAGTGTCCAGACACGCAGCCCCAGGAGAGGGTGGGCGCGTTTTGTATGGGATGGAAATTAGACATACTATAATTGTAGCACATTTTAGTGCCCATAAATTCTGCATGGACTTAAGTGACCCTTTATATAGTCACATTTTCATACATTTGCCTATGTAGCTAAGTTTTCCTCAACTGTTGTACTCTGTGACACTTAGCGTCTGATTAATCTTTAGATCATTAAGATCCTTGCTAGTGTACGTAGACATGTATAGATACACACCTGTATGTGGTCACCCATCACATAGAAACACCCTTGTGAGGGTGGCATCCTGCCGTGTGCTTAACGTTGCTCATAGGGGTTGGTCAGCTTTGAGCAAACATGGAGTGTGGAAATCTAGGTTGAACCCAAATTTATCTTTCGTGTGGTGCTGATTTTAAAACAACCCCCAATGATGTTTTTTTAAATAGCATACTTTCTCTGAGAGTCTTGTCTAGATTTAAATTTCCAACGACATCTTTCCCCAGATCTGGGCTCATGGCTAATCTGGAAGGGTAGTGACGTTTTCCTGACATGCCAGTTAACTGCAGCCCATTCATTCGGTACCCATTTATCGAGTAAACTCCTTTTGTGTTTACCAGGCACCAGACTAGTGTCACAAATAAGGTTGAAAACCAAAGGATTAGAGGAGTTAGGGCAAGGAGATCAAGCCTCACTAGCATGACCAAGGAAAACTCAGTGAAGGAGCTGAGGGTGAGATGGGCTCTAAAAGACTCAAGGAGAGAGACCTTTGCAAGCAATGAATCTGCTGGGATAAAGGTTGAGACCAGTCGATGAAAGGTTGGACTTGTGAATCATCCAGTCCGGGGACATCCAGGGAAGCAGATGGAGGTGGGACGGGATGTGAAGAAAGCTAAGAACAGCAGGCTGAGGGGTGTGGATGTGGTCCTCCCTGGGAGAGGGCTGGCTCCTTGAGGGTCCTTGAGCAGGACCGCGTGGTCAGAGCAGCGCCGAGGAAGGTGCCCCTGAACACGCTATGCAGGCTGGTGGGAGAGAGGTCACATCATCCGAAAGGGGGCGGGGAGCTGATGCAATGTGGACGTCCAAGGACGGCGGGGGAGGGTCGGACAGCGTGGTTGTGAGAGGGCAGAGGCCAGGGGGCTGAGAGATGAGAAAGGGCAGAGAGAATGAGCAGAGAAGGATGAGGAGAGCCAGGGCAGGTGTCTGTGGGGCTGCCATCGGTCAACCAAGCACATCTTGTTTGTCCCAGTGGCCTCTCCTCCCCTGCCTGTCGCCATTGCTGGGGGAGAGCGTGCGGGGTGGGAGAGGCAGGCTTGCAGAAGAGGAGTGAGCCCTCCTGGTGTAAAGCGTTCTGCAGAGTAGTCCACTCAAATGGGCTCACTAGGCGTCAGAGCACCCCCCTGAGCTAGAGGGTGTGAAGTAGGCAGTACCTTCCTTTGTGAATTAGGAAATAGGCACAAAGAGGGGAATTAACTTGCCCATGCCAGACATCTCCTAACTGGCAGAGCTGGTATGTGAACACACACCTTTCTGAACTTGGAGCCCTAGGCCTTAACCACTGTGTAGAGTGACGACATGTCTGAGGGATGTTGGGGTGGAAAGGAGGAAGGGGGAGGGGTTCACTTCAAAATGAACAATGTTCACTGTTAAAATGAACCACATGGGTGTGAGCTCCTTGAGGAGCATGGTGACCCTCCGATTAGGTCATAAGGAGACCAACTTTGAAGCAAGCCTTCAAGCCCAGGAGCTTTGCTGCAGGGAAAGCTGCTGGCCCAGTAAGGGGACATTTTTGACCCTTGACGCCAGAAAGCGAGCTGTTGGGAGTCCTGAAATGCAAGAGACATGCCACCCTGATTGGGTGACTGTGCCCAGGGGGAAGGAATGAGGCAATGGGGACCCAGCCATGGGGCTGAGAGTGGGCGCATCTTTCTCTGATCAGCAGGCATGCCTGGGGCAGGAATGGACCGAGGAGGAATGAGGTTGGGCGGGTGAGAACCTGCTTGCTGATGTGGTTGCCTCCTACCAAGATGAGCAGGATCCTGCTGGCCAATACCTGGGTCTGGAGGATGAGGTGCCTGGGACCCTGGAAGAGGGTTCAGATGGGGACCAGTGGTCTGTCCTTGTTCCAGGGGACTAAGCGCTCACCATGGTGTTGACGCAGAGCTCCCTGCCTTTTGTGAAAGCCCCAGGGTCTTCCTTTGATGGTCTGGGCATGTTCATGACCAGGCAGCACTGGGAGGGCAGCTTTTTGCCTGGATTCAGTTGTGACTTGGGGCTTTGCAGGGGTGCCCCACATGGATGGTGTTGGGGACAGTAGTTCTGTGGATCTCAGAGCCAACATAACACGTGTTGTGTTGTGTTGTTGGTCAAGTGTGGGCATCTTACCCCAGATGCAGCCTAGTGGTTTCTGGGTTTATTTTGGCTCTGCCGAGTGCGTGAGCTGGAGTGACAAGTGATGCATGACACAGAGTACGGCTTCTTCCTGTCACCCGAAGCCCTCAGGCTGCACAGGCATGTTTTTAACTGTGACGTTTGCTCTGGAAGTGCTCGTGACCGCTGCTATTGCAACAGTGTTTAAATATCACCCTTGAGTTTGCAGAAAGGGCAAAAATCAAATCGAAAACAAAAATTGAGTATCCCAGTCTGCCTCTCCATCCTTTATTCACCCCATTTTGGTAAAACATCTTCTTTTGGGGTGAAGTGAACCATTGTGATTAGGCTCATAGGCTCTGAAGAGCGGAGACTGTCTGTGTATTGTGTATTTTGCTCCTGACTGTATTTTGTTGAGGAGGATAAAACTACAGAACAAATGCTGGGGCATAAGGCAAGTCAAAGCCAGTTAATGGTGATTTTCAATCCCTTACATTCATAGTCTGGGTCTTTGTTTTTTTGTGAGTGTGAGAAAGGTACGGATCCCACCCTTGGGAGCAGCATTCCATCAACTCTTTAAATGATTCTTGTCCTGACTTGGGCTGCGGGTCTCTGGTTTTTACCCTGGTGGTGTTCTATCAAATGCGAGACAGAACTCAAAGGAGTGAAAATACAGGCTTCCGTGTTGACTAGTGTCACACCAGTAGCATTTCCTGGTAGGCAGGAGGTGAGCTGGAGCCTGGAGTCAGACAAAACTTGTTTAGGAGCCCAGCTCTTCTGCTACCCGCCTGTGTGCCCATAGGCTGGCTGGGTGCCCACCCCCAGTTTTTCTCATTTTTGTCTTTGTTGCAAAAGTTCATGGGCTGAATGAAAAAGATAAACTCTATTAGATACCCAATGCCTAGTAGATGCACAAAAACCAGTCAGCCATTCTGCCCTCTTCCCAGTCCCCCATGTACCCATTTTCTGCCCTTACCAATGAGAGGACAATGTGGTTTGTAGAAAGAATGTGGTCCTTAGTGGGCAGACCCGTGTATTTCTGCCAGCTTTGCGTAGACAAGACCTTCCACCAACGTCCATCTGTCTGTCTGTCCAGCCAGCCAACATCACTGAGTTCCTGCTAAGGGACAGACTCAGGAACTAGGAGCTGGGTATAGAGCTGTGCACGATCACTGAACACAGCTCTCAAGAAGTAGGAAAAAATATGCCCTGAAAAAAACAGAAGAGCCAGCAGCTTACAGTCCAATCCCTATGTTTTGGTTTCCACACTGGGCATGAAAGTACTGCCAAAGCCGATTTCCTCCTGGAGAAAAGTCACTGTGGGATGGCATCGATATATTTGAAGTGATGAGAGGGAAGAACCTACAACCAAGAGTACTCTACCCAGCAAGGATCTCATTCAGATTTGATGGAGAAATCAAAAGCTTTATAGACAAGCAAAAGCTAAGAGAATTCACCACCAAACCAGCTCTACAACAAATGGTAAAGGAACTTCTCTAACTGGGAAACACAAGAGAAGAAAAGGACCTACAAAAACAAACCCAAAACAATTAAGAAAAAGGTAACAGGAACAAACATATCGATAATTACGTTAAATGTGAATGGATTAAATGCTCCAGCCAAAAGACACAGATTCATTGAATGGATACAAAAACAAGATCCATAAATATGCTGTCTACAAGAGACCCACTTCCGACCTAGAGACACATACAGACTGAAAGTGAGGGGATGCAAAAAGATATTCCATGCAAATGGAAATCAAAAGAAAGCTGGAGTAGCAATACTCATATCAGTTAAAATAGACTTTAAGTTAAAGAATGTTACAAGAGACAAGGAGGGACACTACACAGGATCAATCCAAGGAGAAGATATAACAATTATAAATATATATGCACCCAGCATAGGAGGACCTCAATACATAAGGCAAATGCTAACAGCTATAAAAGAGGAAATCGACAGTAACACAATAATAGTGGGGGACTTTAACACCTCACTTACACCAATGGACAGATAATCCAGACAGAAAATTAATAAGGAAACACAAGCTTTAAATGACACAATAGACCAGATAGATTTAATTGATATTTATAGGGGATTCCATCCCAAAACAGCAGATTACACTTTCTTCTCAAGTGCACATGGAACATTCTCCAGGATAGATCACATCTTGGGTCACAAATCAAGCCTCGGTAAATTTAAGAAAATTGAAATCATATCAAGCATCTTTTCTGAGCAATATGCTATGAGATTAGAAAACAATTGCAGGGAAAAAAGCGTAAAAAACACAAACACATGGAGGCTAAATAATATGTTACTAAATAACCAAGAGATCACTGAAGAAATCAAGGAGGAAATCAAAAATACCTAGAGACAAATTACAATGAAAACACGACAATTCAAAACCTATGGGATGCAGCAAAAGCAGTTCTAAGAGTGAAGTTTATAGCAATACAAGCCTACCTCAAGAAACAAGGAAAAAGCTTCCCTGGTCATGCAGTGGTTAAGAACCTGCCTGCCAATGCAGGGGACACAGGTTGAAGCCTTGGGCCAGAAAGATCCCACATGCCATGGAGCAAATAAGCCCGTGCGCCACAACTACTGAGCTTGTGCTCTAGAGTCCGTGAGCCACAACTACTGAGCTCGTGTGCCACAACTACTGAAGCCTGCTCACCTAGAGCCCTTGCTCCACAACAAGAGAAGCCACCACAATGAGAAGCCCTTGCACTGCAAGGAAGAGTAGCCCTCGCTTGCTGCAACTAGAGAAAGCCTGTGCACAGCAGCAGACCCAATGCAACCAAAAATAAATAATTAAAAAAAAAAAACAAGAAAAATCTCAAACAATCTAACCTTATATCTAAAGGAACTAGAGAAAGGAGAAAAACAAAACCCAAAGTTAGTAGAAGGAAAGAAATCATAAAGATCAGAGCAGAAATAAATGAAATAGAAACAAGGAAAACAATTTAAAAGAAAAAAAGATCTTGCTGTGATTCATGTCAAAGAGTGTTCTTCCTGTGTTTTCCCCTAAAAGTTTTTTTTTTTTTTTGTGATACGCAGGCCTCTCACTCTTGTGGCCTCTCCCGTTGCAGAGCACAGGCTCTGGATGTGCAGGCTCAGCAGCCATGGCTCACGGGCCTAGCTGCTCCGTGGCATGTGGAATCTTCCCGGACTGGGGCACGAACCCGTGTCCCCTGCATCGGCAGGCGGACTCTCAACTACTACGCCACCAGGGAAGCCCCTCCTAAGAGTTTTATAGTGTCTGGTGTTACATTTAGTTCTTTAATCCATTTTGAGTTTATTTTTGTGTATGGTGTTAGGGAGTGTTCCGTGTAGCTGTCCAGTTTTTGCAGCACCAATTATTGAAGAGACTGTCTTTTCTCCATTGTATATCCTTGCCTCCTTTGTCATAAATTAGTTGACCATAGGTGTATGGGTTTATCTCTGGGCTTTATATCCTGTTCCATGGATCTATATTTCTGTTTTTGTGCCAGTGGCATATTGTCTTGATTACTGTAGCTTTGTAGTATAGTCTGAAGTCAGGGAGTCTGATTCCTCCAGATCTTTTTTTTTTCCCCTCAAGATTACTTTGTCTATGTGGGGTCTTTTGTGTCTTCATATAAATTTTAAGATTTTTGTTCTAGTTCTGTAAAAAATGCCATTGGTAATTTGATAGGGATTGCATTGAATCTGTAGATTGCTTTGGGTAGTAGAGTCATTTTCACAATATTGATTCTTCCAATCCAAGAACATGGTATATCTCTCCATCTGTTTGTACCATATTTAATTTCTTTCATCAGTGTCTTATAGTTTTCTGCATACAGGTATTTTGTCTCCTTAGGAAGGTTTAATCCTAAGTATTTTATTCTTTTTGTTGCAGTGGTAAATGGGAGTGTTTCCTTAATTTCTCTTCCAGATTTTTCATCATTAGTGTATAGGAATACAAGAGATTTCTGAGCATTAATTTTGTATCCTGCTACTTTACCAAATTCATTAATTAGCTCTAGTTTTCTGGTGGCATCTTTAGGATTCTCTATGTATAATATCATGTCATCTGCAAACAGTGACAGCTTTACTTCTTCTCCAACTTGGATTCCTTTAATTTCTTTTTCTTCTCTGATTGCTATGGCTAAAACTTCCAAAACTATGTTGAATAATAGTGGTGAGAGTGGACAACCTTGTCTTGTTCCTGATCTTAGAGGAAATGGTTTCAGTTTTTCACCATTGAGAATGATTTTGGCTGTGGGTTTGTCATATATGGCCTTTATTATGTTGAGGTAAGTTCCCTCTGTCCCTGCTTTCTGGAGGGTTTTTATCATAAATGGGTGTTGAATTTTGTCAAAAGCTTTCTTGCATCTATTGAGAAAATTACATGGTTTTTCTCCTTCAATTTGTTAATATGGTTTATCACATTGATTGATTTGCGTATATTGAAGAATCCTTGCATTCCTGGAATAAACCCCACTTGATCATGGTGTATGATCCTTTTAATGTGCTGTTGGATTCTGTTTGCTAGTATTTTGTTGAGGATTTTTGCATCTATGTTCATTAGTGATATTGGCCTGTAGTTTTCTTTGTGACATCTTTGTCTGGTTTTGGTGTCAGGGTGATGGTGGCCTCATCCAATGAGTTTGGGAGTGTTCCTCCCTCTGCTATATTTTGGAAAAGTTTGAGACGGATAGGTGTTAGCTCTTCTCTAAATGTTTGATAGAATTCGCCTCTGAAGCCATCTGGTCCTGGGCTTTTTTTGTTGGAAGATTTTTATTCACAGTTTCAATTTCAGTGCTTGTGACTGGTCTGTTCATATTTTATATTTCTTCCTGGTTCAGTCTCAGAAGGTTGTGCATTTCTAGGAATTTGTTCATTTCTTCCAGGTTGTCCATTTTATTGCCATAGAGTTGCTTGTAGTAGTCTCTTAGGATGCTTTGTATTTCTGCGGTGTCTGTTGTAACTTCTCCTTTTTCATTTCTAATTTTATTGATTTGAGTCCTCTCTCTCATTTTCTTGATGAGTCTGGCTGAAGGTTTATCAATTTTGTTTATCTTCTCAAAGAACCAGCTTTTAGTTTTATTGATCTTTGCTATTGTTTTCTTTGTCTCTATTCCATTTATTTCTGCTCTGATCTTCATGATTTCTTTCCTTCTACTAACTTTGGGTTTTGTTTGTTCTTCTTTCTCTAGTTCCTTTAGGTGTAGGTTAGATTGTTTATTTGAGATATTTTCTTATTTCTTGAGGTAGGCTTGTATTGTTATAAACTTCCCTCTTAGAACTGCTGTTTGCTGCATCCCATAGGTTTTGAATTGTCGTGTTTTCATTGTAATTTGTCTCTAGGTATTTTTGATTTCCTCCTTGATTTCTTCAGTGATCTCTTGGTTATTTAGTAACATATTATTTAGCCTCCATGTGTTTGTGTTTTTTACGCTTTTTTCCCTGCAATTGTTTTCTAATCTCATAGCGTTTTGTTCAGAAAAGATGCTTGATATGATTTCAATTTTCTTAAATTTACCGAGGCTTGATTTGTGACCCAAGATGTGATCTATCCTGGAGAATGTTCTGTGTGCACTTGAGAAGAAAGTGTAATCTGCTGTTTTGGGATGGAATCCCCTATAAATATCAATTAAATCTATCTAGTCTATTGTGTCATTTAAAGCTTGTGTTTCCTTATTAATTTTCTGTCTGGATTATCTGTCCATTGGTGTAAGTGAGGTGTTAAAGTCCCCCACTATTATTGTGTTACTGTCGATTTCCTCTTTTATAGCTGTTAGCATTTGCCTTATGTATTGAGGTGCTCCTATGTTGGGTGCATATATATTTATAATTGTTATATCTTCTCCTTGGATTGATCCTGTGTAGTGTCCCTCCTTGTCTCTTGTAACATTCTTTAACTTAAAGTCTATTTTATCTGATATGAGTATTGCTACTCCAGCTTTCTTTTGATTTCCATTTGCATGGAATATCTTTTTGCATCCCCTCACTTTCAGTCTGTATGTGTCCCTAGGTCGGAAGTGCGTCTCTTGTAGACAGCATATTTATGGATCTTGTTTTTGTATCCATTCAATGAATCTGTGTCTTTTGGCTGGAGCATTTAATCCATTCACATTTAACGTAATTATCGATGTGTTTGTTCCTGTTACCTTTTTCTTAATAGTTTTGGGTTTGTTTTTGTAGGTCCGCTTTCTTCTCGTGTGTTTTCTAGTTAGAGAAGTTCCTTTAGCATTTGTTGTAGAGCTGATTTGGTGGTGCTGAATTCTCTTAGCTTTTGCTTGTCTATAAAGCTTTTGATTTCTCCGTGGAATCTGAATGAGATCCTTGCTGGTAGAGTAATCTTGTTTGTAGGTCTTCCATTTCATTGCTTTAAATATATGGTGCCACTCCCTTCTGGCTTGTAGAGTCTCTGGTGAGAAATCCGCTGTTAACCCTATGGGAGTTCCCTTGTATGTTGTCATTTTTCCCTTGTTGCTTTTAATAATTTTTCTTTGTCTTTAATTTTTGTCAATTTGATTACTATGTGTTTCGGCATGTTTCTCCTTGAGTTTATCTGGCCTGGGACTCGCTGCGCTTCCTGGACTTGGGTGACTATTTCCTTTCCCACGTTAGGGAAGTTTTTGACTATAATCTCTTCAAATATTTTCTCGGTTCCTTTCTCTCTCTCTTCTCTTTCTGGTACCTCTCTAATGCGAATGTTGGTGTGTTTAATGTTGTCCCAGAGGTCTCTTAGGCTGTCTTCATTTCTTTTCACTCTTTTTTTAAAATTCTGTTCTGTGGCAGTGAATTCCACCATTCTGTCTTCCAGGTCACTTATCTGTTCTTCTGCCTCAATTATTCTGCTATGGATTCCTTCTAGTGTATTCTTCATTTCAGTTATAGTATTATCATCTCTGTTTGTTTGTTTTTTAATTCCTCTAGGTGTTTGTGAAACATTTCTTGCATCTTCTTGATCTTTGCCTCCATTCTTTTTCTGAGGTCCTGGATCATCTTCACTATCATTATTTTGAATTCTTTTTTCTGGAAGGTTGCCTGTCTCCACTTCGTTTAGTTGTTTTTCTGGGGTTTTATCTTGTTCCTTCATCTGGTACATAGTCCTCTCTGCCTTTTTATTTTGTGTATCTTTCTGTGAATGTGGTTTTTGTTCTACAGGCTGCAGGATTGTAGTTTTTCTTGCTTCTGCTGTCTGCCCTCTGGTGGATTAGGCTATCTAAGAGGCTTGTACATGCTTCCTGATGGGAGGGACTGGTGGTGCTTAGAGCTGGGTGTTGCTCTGGTGGGCAGGGCTCAGTAATAGTTTAATCTGCTTGTCTGCTGATGAGTGGGGCTGAGTTCCCTCCCTGTTGGTTGTTTGGCCTGAGGCGACCCAGCCCTGGAGCCTCCAGGCTCTTTGGTGGGGTGAATGAGGGACTCCGGGATGGCTCATGCCAAGGGGTACTTCCCAGAATTTCTGTTGCCAGTGTCCTTGTCCCTGTGGTGAGCCACAGCTGCCCCCCGCCTCTGCAGGAGACCCTCCAACACTAGCAGATAGGTCTGTTTCAGTCTCCTGTGGGGTCACTGCTCCTTTCCCCTGGGTCCTTATGCGCACACGACTTAGTGTGTACCCTCCAGGAGTGGAGTCTCTGTTTCCGCCAGTCCTGTCGAAGTCCTGCAATCAAATCCCACTAGCCTTTAAAGTCTGATTCCGGAAATCCTCCTCCCATTGCCAGACCACCATGTTGGGAAGCCTGACGTGGGGCTCAGAACCTTCACTCCAGTGGGTGGACTTCTGTGGTATGAGTGTTCTCCAGTTTTTGAGTTGCCCACCCAGCGGTTATGGGATTTAATTTTATTGTGATTGTGCCCCTCCTACCGTTTCACTGTAACTTCTCCTTTGTCTTTGGATGTGGGGTATCTTTTCTCGTGAGTTCCATTGTCTTCCTGTTGATGATTGTTCAGCAGTTAGTTGTGATTTCTGTGCTCTCGCAAGAGGGAGTGAGCACACGTCCTTCTACTCGGCCATCTTGAACCAATCTCCTCAAATAGTAGATGCTTTAAAGATCAGTTTGATTTGTTGATTGTATACAGTGTACATTGGAACAACCCTGCACCGAGCCTATTGATGATGACTTTTGAGAGTATTTCAGAGCTGAGAATCGCTGGTGACCACTCTGAGTGGCTATAATTGACAGGCTGGAAAACCAATAACAATGATCAGCACATTGGCAGCTGGTGAATGGTGTTGGCCTGAAAGCAAATTGCTTCTCTACCTGCGGTTGCTTTCAGGTTCAATAAAGGAAACATGGGACCTTAACACAAAAGACTTACTCAGTTTCTCTCACTCTTACAATTTGGACCTGGGTATTTCGTGTGTTCTCACACTATTTTCAAATTTCCACCTTGGTATTTTGTGTGGCAGAAGGGTTTGGGGAGTTCTATCACAGCTAGTCATTCCTGAATCAAGGCATTTCTGCCCTCAGAAACACCCAAGGCATGTTATCTCAGGTCACTGGAGTTTGAACTGCAACGCAGATATAAGATGTTTCAGTTTGTTGGGTTGTGTTTGTATATGTATTTATAGCCACTTTGCATGTGCCCATGTCCTGTGTGTATAAATTTATGCAGTTGTGTGACTTCACACCACAGATGCTTTATAAATTACAAAGTTAACTTACACAATGAACTTAAGCTTCTGTGTTCGTAAATGTGGTAGCGACGTTAGGCTTCTGTCTCTCACTGAATGCAGGTTCTTGGGGTTGTAGGGTGTAGAATTTTTCCCTCAGCTGGTCTCTCAGCTCCAGGTGAACAGATACAGTGAAATCAAGAATTTAAATGGCACAAAAAGCAAAACCAGCATTGTTTTACTCTACCATAGAGATGGGAGTATAGGGACCATTCTTCATTAGTTTGTAGCTAGAGAAAAGCCTGTCAGCGTTGAGAACCCCAGCTATAATCGTTTTCACAGACTGTGGTAGTGAGGGTGGTCAAGGGTGTGTGAGTTGAGCTGTCAGTCAAAAGAAAGATCTCTGATGTCTTGAGGGGGGAAGCAATCCCTGTTTGAGGTTTAAGAAGGGCTGGAAGTTGGGGATTATGTTTCTAATTAGGAGGCTCTTAAATGTGTGCTGTCGCCTCTGGGCCATTGATACAACGATTGATTGTCTCTGTCTTCTATAGCTTGGAATTGCCATTGGGTTCTTGGTCCCTCCTGTCTTGGTACCCAACATCAAAGACCAGGACAAGCTTGCCTACCACATCAGCATCATGTTCTACATAATAGCAGGTGTGGCCACTCTGCTTTTCATCCTTGTCATCATCGGTAAGGTCATTAATAGGCTCATGGGGGTCGGGGAGGCAGGGAGGTCCTGCTGACCTGGGTGAGGACCTTGTGACTGTGGCCCTAGAGCAGCATTCTAGGTCCCATGTAATCCATAAAACATATCTATAGAAACTGGAAGCCAGGCTTCCAATGGTCTTCAAATGTTTTAGCCTGAGTAGTTGCTGCCGATTCAGTGCTAGCTGGTCCTGTGTACTTCGTTAGCTGTTCAGTAAAGGTTAGTTGTGATTAACCAGTTCCCCAGTATGACCTCATTAGAATGAATGGGCAGCCTGCTGATCCCCTTGATGAAGCCCTGGTGAGCACTTACGATGTCACAGGCCCTGTGCTGAGTGTGCCTGATCTCACTGACTCCTCAATGGCCCTATAGGGGAGATACCAGCCCTATAGGGGAGGTACCAGCATCAGTCTCACTTAACCAAGAGGAAACAGTGACTTACGAGGAGATAAGGGAATTATTCAAGATTAGACAGTGAGTGGCAGAGGCTGGATTCCAGCCTAAGGTTGTCGAACTCCATACCCTAAATTTCTGGAACACAAGAAAACAAAATAGGACTGACCCACAAACACTAATGCTCTCATACATTCACCTGGGAATGCCTGGGGCCCACATTTTAAAATGCTTTTTTAAAATGTGTATAAGGTACGCTCATTATGGAAAAAATCTAGAAAATACAAAAAAGCATAAAGAAAAGAATGACCATTAACTTAGCCTTGTACCTGTTAATCCCAGCCACCAGCCCCAGAGAATTAATGATTATTAATATTGTTAATATTCTATGTATGTATATGTATGTATATTTAATCATTGAGGTATTTGGTTCATTTATATCCTTTTTTCTCTTCTGAGTGCTATCACATGGGCTGTGATAAATTCAGTAGAGGTTTTCATTTTCAGTGAGTCATTTGTCTTTAAAAGTTAACCAGCTGTCTTCCTAATATCTGAAAGTTCCACCTCACACGTTAAAGGTGTCATTCCTTCCTGCTGGCCTCAACTCCAGAGTCAAACAGTTTTATAATCATGTATGTCATCCAGCTATTCTCACTGTGTCATTTCCTCCCCGCGGTCCAAGCTGAGGAAGGGCTGCCTGATGGCTTTTCAAAGCTCACAGGATCTCTTGGACGGAGAACTTGGTGTTCCTGGGAAGGTGAGAAGCCTTGAAGCTGTGGTTGAGAACAGGAAAGAACCATCTCGGCCAGACTTGAAGTTTCAAATTGTAATGTGCTCAGCTCCAAATTCTTGTGTTTGTAGCAGATGAGGGCCTGGTTCTTTGCAGAGATCCTGGAGGTAGGCCATTTCTACACTTTCCGTTTTACTAGTAAGCACAGACGGTTGCTCATTGAATAAAGAACTGAAAAATCTTATCCAAACTGTGGTTTGTGGTTGCCAAATCCTTGAGCAAACAGCTGCTGTTGCCGAGATTAAAAAAAACCTCTTGCCTTGATTTCTTTCCCCTGATAGAAGGGGAGGTGAACAGGCAAGACAATGGTTGAGAAGTACCCAGTGGTGGGAAGTTACCCAGGACTGTTTCCGGAGAAGGAAGGAGCAGGGCTGTGAAGTCAGGGCTGGAGGGTTATCTGGATGGAGGGGGGAGACCTTTGATCTTCAAGAGACTAAACCTCATTTCCAGAGCTTCCTCCAGCTGGAGGCAGTTTCCTGACCTTTCAGAGGTGTTCTCATGGGGGCTGGGGACACACCAAGGTGCTTCTTTACTTGGACCCAATTGGGGGACCAATTTAGCCAAACAGCTGGTTAAACTGATTTGGCCCCCAGAGAACTGAACTGCCATCAATGCAGTCAAATGGATTGTACCAGTTGTACTGAAAATAGAACATAAAGCAAATGGTTTTCCCACTGTCCCTCCCCAGTCCTTCCTATCAGAGTGGTCACACCTACAGGAGCATGTGTTAATCCTCTGGTTTCTCGTGGGGCAGATGTCTGATTCAGACTTCGAGAAGCTAGGGATGGACTCCGGGTCTTTCCAATAGAAGAAGATCCTTTCCCTTATTCGGGGAATGTTTATTGGCAGCATGTGCCAGGCTCTGTGCTCAGCATGGGCATCACAGTCCCTTCCCCCCTGGGGGGAGCTCTGGTGCTGAGTCCTTAACTGGACTCACTAATCCCAGAGCCTCAGCTCTCACTTCCCTCCTATCTCCGTGTTACTACTGAATTTCTTCAGTGCTCTGCCGTATGTTATTCCCCGGTTGTTACTCGGCTCCTTGATCCTTGAATACTGCCTGGGAAGCCCAGTGATTGCAGCCGTCCAAAGGCCATTAAGAAAAAATAATCGAAGGCACAGTCACGGAGCCACAGACAGTGAGATGCAGCTTCAAGAGAGGAGACTATAAAGGATTTAATTGAAGAATTAATATTTCCTTTTGGAGTCTTCGTTCCTTCTCAGATGAGGGAGTCAGCTGTCGTCTATGTATCAGCTCTGCAGGGTGGGACCATAGGGATTTGCAGTGATCTCTCTGTTTCTTTCCTTTCAGTATTCAAGGAGAAGCCTAAACATCCCCCCAGCAGGGCCCAATCCCTAAGCTATGCCTTGGCGTCCCCTGATGCTTCATACTTAAGTTCCATCGTCCGACTCTTCAAAAACCTCAACTTTGTGCTGCTTATCATCACCTATGGTAAGATACAGATGTGTCCAGGAGTGTAATGGAACTGGGAGTGTGAGACAAGAGGCCTGATGTGTCTGTGCATCTTACTGTTTCCAAATCCCAAATGTATGTGTGAAGTCGTCGTTTAGGGTCAACCAGAAGAGACAGCTCTGTCTCAGGGCCTTCGATGTTGGGTTACCTAGACAACCATTCCTCCCCATATCAAGTTGTCTGGCAAAACGCCTGCCGATCCTCCGAGTCTCATCTCAGTATGACTGCTGTAAAGCAGTATTAGGCGACCTTTCCTCTTTTATTGTGCTGTTCCTGGTACATCTTAACACTTAGCATTAAAAAAAAAAAAAAGATCATTTCCAGGTCTGTTTTCCCACTAAACTGGGAACTCCCTGGGAGTAGGAATTTATGTCTTTTTATCTTTATAACTCCTCAGCAGTGGCCAACCTGGAGTAGATACTCCAAGAGTTATTAAATGAGTGATTGAGTGAGCGGGTGGGTGGATATTTATATGAGTCTTGTGACATGATCACTCCCCAGCCAATCCTTCATCTTGGAACATTGCTCCTTCTTTACCTGAATGCAAGACAACATCCCTCTTTCATTTCGCTTTCTTGGCTTTGGTAAGATAAATTTCAACATTTATGCTGGTGTATTGGCTTGCTTTTCCAGCAAGGTGTTTGCTGCATCTTCATTCTAACGTTTAATGAGAATGTTGTCCTAGACAGGGGCAAGGACAGAACCTCAAGGCATCCCATTAAAGGTGTCTTTACAGATCCACCCAGCTCTGCTGCTATCCAGCTTACCCCTGACCATTTAACCCTCCAGTTTGTTTGATTAAAATCAAGCGTGTATATCACGCTCAGTAACCGGAAGAAGAAAAGAAGTGAGATTGGTTGACGTGACTTATTCTCAGTGAAACCCCAGTTGGCTATAACCTCAGGTTTTCTCTAGGCTCGCAAACTGTATCTTACAACAATACTAGCATTTACTACGTGCCAAGACGTTTTATATATTATTTTATTTAACTCTCACCACACCGGTGAGAGGTAAATAGTATAATTTTCCCCATTTAACAGATGAGGAAACAAACTCAGAGAGATTAGGTAATAGCTCAAGAACACACAGTTTTCAAAGGGCAGAGCCAGGATTCAAGTACAGATTTGTCAGACTCCAAAGCCTACGCTCCCGATCCGTGATTGCCTATGCTCCTTCCTTGACTTGTACCAGGGCTTCACTTTAGGCTTATCAATGCCCTTCACCTGAATTAAAGTGTTTATCTGCGGAGGCATTAGATAAGAGGTGGTATCATCCACAGTAGAGAGGCACACCTGGTTTTCAGGCATAGGCACAGATTAGGTGACCTCTCATCTGGAATAGCCCCAGGTACCCACGTTAGTCTCCAAGGCCTCTGGTCTCCATTCCTCCCTCTCTCAGAACAGCTTCTCAGTTCTGAGTATGTCTCTGCACTCATTCACAAAACAAAGAAAGTTTCCAATACTTAGGATGGCCAGCTAAAGATACTATGGGTTGCTCATCACTGAGAGGTATTCAAGTGTAGGTGGAGCCAACCACTTAGTGGGGATATTGTGGGGAATATCAGGCTATAGCTGGATAGTGAAACCTGATGATCTTTGGGTTCCCTTCCAGACTCAGCATTCCATGCCTCTAAGAACTTTCACTTTTCCCTAGAGTTAAACATCTCGAGTGCATCAACCTTTGACCACCATAAACCTTATGGCACCTGACAACAGGGCATTTGAGGCTTACCTTGGAATTCTAGGGCAGATGAGTGCTTAATAAACATCTTCTGTGAACGAGAGTGGTGATGGTGGCAATAACGGGGCAATGGCCTTATTCCAGAGGCCGCGGTCTTCGGTTCTGGACGCTGTTTATGGCAGGGTCAGGTCACTGACCCATGATAGCAAGAAATAAGAACAAAATGTACCAGGAACAGTGTTGCTCCTGGTCGCTGTGGCTCAGCTCCGGGCCATGCTTTAGGGGCAAAGCAACTCCTTTTCCTTCCATCTTGTACGGCTGGTTGCTTATATGATCTTCAGTCTGGCAGGGTGGTGTTAATCCTTTGGTTCTGGACACTCTTCCTTAATCTATCTGGTTAAGTGATAACACAGGGAATAAATGGGTTAGCACTTCTGGAATGGTGGAGTGAGGACCTTGCATCATCTGTTCCTCCATGAAAACAAGAACACCACCGGCAGACGTTATCAAAATCAGTTGTTTCAGGGTTCTTAACCAAAGGCTTGAAACAATCCAGTGAGCATCTATTCAAGACAAATATCTGAATAACAGTAAAGTCGCAAGCTTTGTGTTTTAACTTGTCCTATTCCGATCCCCTCTTCCAGGCTCTGTGGTAGCCTTGAAAACCAGCAGCCTCACAGCCACTGGAGGGGGCCAAACAAGTTTGGAGCTCCCCCAGAAGTCCCATCCCTAGGTCACTATTTGACTTCTGTGGCAGTTCCCTGCAAAGGCCCCATTCAGAGGATTTGCCTATATTTGACCTGACTCAGAGCTTTCTCAGTGGGAAAGCGCTATTTCCAGGGCATGTGTTGAAAGCGATCACTGTTTAACATCACAGCTGCCTGAGGTGGCAATACCGGTTGGGGTAAGCAAGAGGCTGACCAAAGGTCTTGAAAGGAAAATCTGGAGAATGAGATGTCCAGGGGGCTTTGGAAAGCTCTGACGTATTCTTAGGAATCTAGAAATCCACATGCACATGCAGAGTTGTGCACATGCCCAGGAAAGACCTGAGAAAGCCCTGAAGTCTCACCTCTGGCTGAACTGGAGGCTCTGTGTAAGCAGAAGGTGAAGGCTAAGGCAGAGTTGTCACCACCCTGCTGGAGCATCACAGGCGAGTCCCAACGCACACATAGAGGTCCTCAGCAAAGGTGGGACGCTTGTGGGCTTAAAGTATTTAAGGAAATCTGTCTAATCCTTAGTTCAAAACTAAGCTAGTGGAGCAGAAACCTCAGTGGCTGCACATGACAAAGAGCACAGACTTTACAAAATGAGTCCAGGAAAGTCAGTGAACAAGCAGCAGCCACAGTAACAAATCCTGGGGAAGGAGGAGAATCTCATTTCTAGAGTTGACATTATATTTAAAATGTCCAGTTTCAACAACAAAAAAAATGAGACATGCAAAGAAACAGGAAAGCAGGGCCCATACACAGTTAGAAAACTGTTCCTGAGGAAGCCCAGAGGTTGGATGTAACAGAAAAAGGAAGTAGCTCAGCTGTTAGAAATATATTCAAGAACTAAAGGAAACCAGTGTGTAAAGAATGAAAGAAAAGTAGAGAATGATGTCTCACCAAATAGAGAATATCAAGAAAGACAAATCAAAAAGAACCAAATATAAATTCTAGAGTTGAAAATACAATAACTGAAATGAAAAACTCACTAGAAGGCTCAACACTAGATTTGAGCTGGCAGAAAAAAGAATCAGTTAACTTGAAGATAGGTCAAATGCAATTATCCTGTCTGGGGAACAGAAAGAAAAAAGAAAGAAGAAAAATGAGCAGATCCTCGTAGACCTGTGGGCAACCAGCAAGCACACCAACACATGCCTAACAGGAGTCCCAGAAGCAGAGGAGAGAGAAACAGGTGGAAGTAAATTGCCCTCAGAAAAACAGTCCACTTCTGCGCCTCTGGAAGCATTTGACTATGTTGTGTGTAGATAGAATTTATTAACATTTTTCTCAAAGGCCTGAGGTGATCCCAGTGAGGAGTTAAACTAATCTGGTTGTTTGTACACACTTCATTATAGTCAGAGAACCACAAGCCTTATTTTTGTGGTAGAGAGTTGGACTTGGTGACAGGGATCTTTGCCTACAAGGAAATGATTCTTAGGCTGAATCACAGATTTGGGAAAACGTGTTATTGAGCCTTTACTGTGTGTCAGGCACCATGTGAAGTGCATGCATTATCTCATTTAATCTTCAAAAGAAACCCATGAATTAGGTGTTCAACTGCTCCATTTTATACCTAAAAAAACTGAGGCTCTGATTGAGCTCCTCGTCCGTAATTAGACAGCTAGCAAGCAATAGAGCTTAGATATAAACTTCTGTCTGTCTGAGATCAAAGCCTGTCTTCCTAACCACCACACCATTTTGCCTTCCTGTGCAGAAAGGAGCCTCTTGGAGACAGAGCCAGGGGTCTGTTTTCAACCTCACTCAACTGAGTAGCCTCTGGGTCTGTCTAGCAGGGGTGGAAGTGGTGTATGTCCTTCCTCAGATTCAGTCCTCAGACCAATGGCCTTTCTTCTGAGATGAGGGTCTGTAGTTCTGGGGTTTAGAAGCAGGACCTACCTACACTGACCGGCGATCTTTGGGACTTGGGGATGGTGAGGTTTCATCCGTAGTGCATCTCTCTGAGGGTTACAGGTCATGTAAAGGCACTCAGTCCACCTGAGAATCCCTGCTTTCTTCTCCCACTATCTTTGCTCCAGATTAAAAATGCACACACAATCAAAAAAACCCTCTATAAATTCAACTAAGTCCTTTGAGACCTCCCAGAATGCCTCCCACCTTCCATGCAGTTTCAGGTTGAGCTTTGAAGAGGGAAATGGTTCACAGTTTATATATACACACATATAACCATATAGTGCATATGTACATTACATAGTACATATGATGTTCCTATTTTCCTCTGAATTATAAACACTTAAGAGCATGTAGTTGGGAATCAAGCAGTTGATAGTGTTTCATGGATGTATTTTCTGGATTTGGGTGGACATGTTTTGGAGTAAGAGCCTTGGCTGGGGGACCAGTGAGTTCAGAGTTGGTACGTAAGGAATATAAGGTCTAAGTTTTAGTGTCAGCTCTGCTAATTACTGAGTGTACCACCTTCACCCATCCTGTGCTCATCGTGTGTCTCTCTAAGAACCACCCCTCAGAAAAGAGTAATAACATTTGCTTCCCACTGGAGTTCCCTGGATGGAAATGAAAGCTTTTAAACTAATTGTGAATCAAAACACTGCGTGCAGCCATAATGCTGTTGTGTTGGGAAACTTGACCATTTCCTACAGTCTTTTTGTTTTTTGAATGAAGTAGATTTCGACACGTAGGGAGTAGCTCTCGTGCAGCCAGTGGGTTGTCCAGTATTGTACTGGTAGTGACTTTCCAAGTGCTTCTCCAAGCTGCTGAGTCAGCTGCCCCGAGCTAAGGTGCGGTGGTACAGTAAAGGCTTTGGAGGAATTCCAGTGCGGCTGCCTTTTCCCCACGGGCTTCTGGCCACACTCTTAGAGGTAGGTTTCAGACAAAAATTAAGGGCCATCCGGCTAAGTTGGAATTTCAGATCCACAACAAATTCTTTTTTAGTATAAACATGTCCCACAACTATTTGAAGCATTCTTACGCTGAAATTCAAATTTAATTGGGTGTGCTGTTTTTGCTTTTTACTAAATCTAGCAGCCCAGTTTAGAGAGAAGGAGGTGCAGAGGCTGGGTTTGTGCTTGATGTTGCTGAAATATCACAGGAATGAGAAACTACCACCTCCTCTAGCAAAATACCCTCCCTGTCACCGCAGGAAGACACAGGGCTGGAAGCAGATTCCCCGTGGGTCCACCAGAGCCTGGGGCTGGGCAGGTCTTGTGGTGAGCGTCAGCCGTGGGCATGGGGTGGGGTGAAGTAAGAACCTTTCTTTGGCTCCCCCTCGGATCTCCAGGCCTTGCTTTCATATGGCTTCCCTAACGTCTTTGCATTGATGGCTCACGACTGCCCTGGTAAACAGACTGGTGAAAGGCTCCTCTTCTGGACAGTGTCCTCCAAGGGATTGCTCTTCCCTGTCATCCCCCAGCCTTGCCTCCAGCTATGCTTCTGAAGAATCTGTGCAGTGTTGGGCGTCTGAATTCAGAGCCTCAACATGTGTCCTGAGGACACCTTTCCTTGGGGCTCTCAAGGGCTTTACACCGCCCGACCTGGGCCTGGGCAGGGGCTTTGTGCCCCTTCAAGATGCTGGCTTCAGGGTGGGTGTAAGGTCCTTCTGGGATTCCCTGGAGCTTTTGCCGAGGTCAGGCTGGCCCTTTAAAAAGAGGGTTTTCTACAAGTTCAGGAAGGACAAAAGGGAAATGAACACAGAGTAACCAGAACCCAGAGATGGGATCTGGGATCAGCGTTTCCCACGCTGGCCTGATGATAGAGTCCCCTGGGGTGCTGGGTGGTGTGTGCCTCGATTCCTGCCTCTCTTCTGGAAAGTCAAATTCAGATAGTCTGGTCCGGGCCTGGGAATCTGCTTTTCACAAGCATTCCTGGAGATTCTGGTTCGCAGCAGGGTTGAGAACCTCTAGAGTAGGTGTGCTATGGGTGATTCTCCTGAAGCCCCTTCCCATCCCAGCTGCCTCCATGTTAACCCCAGCCTCTGAGGGCCTGGGCCTGGTCTGTGATCTTCCTATGCCCAAGGCCATTTATCCCCAAGTTTAAGAAATGCCAAGGGCTTTTGTTGTGTTGTTGTTAGAATGCGGATTCCTAGCCCCAATCCAGGGGAATCAGATTGAGTTGGTCCAGGGTGCGGCCCAGGAATCTGCATTTTTAGACTCTGAGGCTTTCTAATGCCAGTGGTTTCTAAATGCCACCACCCTTTGAAAAAACTTAGTCTTGACACAGGAGAGAAACTCAGAGTGATGACAAGTCAGTCCCTTGTGCCTTCCTAAAGCTCACCCCCTCAGTGACCTGCACTTCTCCCAGGTGGCTGATATCAGGGGTGACCAGGCCTTTCAGGGGCCATCACATTTCCTCACCTGGCAGGCTTACCTTGTTGGGGATAATCACACCCGAATATAACACAGTCACCTGCATTCCTGTAAGAGGTACTTATGCACAGGGCAGAGCACACATGTCATTCCTGCCCTTCAGTATGGACACTGGACCCTTTGGTTTGGGCAGTGGAGTGGACTTGTGCCATTTAACTGTGTCTGGCAACCTTTGGCAATATGGGAGGGACATCTAGATTCAAGAGAGAGAGTCAGAATTTCTAATTCCTTTAAGGTTGGACTGTAGAAAGAATTGGAAAGAATGGTAGCCTTCCAGGATGAACCCCTGCCCCCTCCACATCCTCCCTACCTTAGCCCTGATTCCGTCTCCTGTCTGGCTGGGAGCAGGGGATGGTGATTGGTAAACCAAACTAGTCTAGCAGAGCCAGTAGGTCTCAAACTTTGAGCCTTATCAGAATTACCTGGAGGGCTTGTTCAAACACATTGCCTGAGGAGCCCCACTCCCAGTGTCTACAGCAGGAGGTCTGGGTGGGGTCAGGATTTGCATTTCTAACAAGCTGCCAGGGAGGCTGATCTGGAAGTGATTTCTCTAAACCTTTAAGCCTCAGAGCTGCTCAGCCTCAATAGCCTGGGTTAGCCTGATCAGGACTGTTTCTCTCCACATTCAGGAAAGTGCTGGTGTTTGACGTGGGGTGTTTTTTCGCCCAGTCCTCCTGGATAATTTCGCAGTTTCCTGAGGATTCTGCCCTCCTTGTTCATTCCAGGTGGGCACAAGCTGAGCTTGGCCTCGTGTATGCCCTGGCCCCTGGCCCTGTTGGGCTGAGGGGCAGGAAGGGGGCTGAGTTCATCCTCCTCCCTGCACGCTTCTTCCCCACACCCGCCCGCAGTTCAGGAATGTGACTCCTTGTGGGCTCTCTTGACCCAGGAATGGAATTTCCAAGTGGCTGGGTGTGCGGTATGAAGGTGCGGCCGGTATGCTTGTTGGGTGAGAAGTTGCCGAGAGTCTCAGAGTCCTCCTGACCATGAGTGTGGCAGTTGCAGTCACATCTGGTCACACTTCTGGGTTTGCCGACTGACTGTTGGCCCTGTGCCCCTCAGCAGGTGGCATTGAGCTCAACCTTGTTGCATCCCTGAGGTGACCTGCTGGGAGAGGCTGGGGCACGAAATTGCCAGTAACCTGAGCTGGGGAAATCACTGAGGATCAAATCTGTAAGGATATGAAATCAACGGTTTAAGATGGAGGACCTGGAGTCCATAGTCTGGGTTTGAATCGAACCCTGCCTCTTACTACCCGTGTGATGGTGGGAAGGGCAAACCAAACTCCCTTCCCCATTTTGCAGGAGAATTTGACCTTCACTTAACTTTGTATCTCATTCCCCTGGGAACCTGACAAAGGGAGTAAGTCAACTGCATTTAGGCAACATTGCTTCTGATAAGAAAGACCTATTGTGATATAAATGACTGCAGGTGGACTGGGTGATCTTCTTACCCCTGTTGGGAAACCATTCTTTGTGCTTCTCTGAGCACAGTGACCCTTTCCACTGGCCTGTCCTTTATGGAGATCCTGGTAGCTATGCCTGTGGATGAGTCAGCAATAGTGGCTCCTGGGAGGGGTTAAGCCAGGGTTGGGTGCCATGCCCACCTTTCTCTGCACTGAGCTGTCACCTCGGGGGCAAAAGAGAATAGCTTCTGAATGGCTCTATGGACTGGGGTTCTGTGGACTGGCTCCAGTGAAGAGGAGCTCCTGCGGCTGCCCTGTCTATGAACTGTGTCCTCTCTTACATGCTGCTAAGTGGACCTAATGCCAGGTGTGCCAGTGGTAGTTGTGTGAGCCTCAAAATTAGTTAAAATTAAAAAGACTCCTGGTGGGCCTTCCAGAGTGACCTCTGTATTTGTTTTTAAAATCTGTGTGCATTTTTCTTACCTGCAAAATGGGAATGAGAATATTAGGTACTTTCTAGGATTGTTATGAGGATCGTAAGGTGTTTAGATTGTAAGGTGCCTAGTACATGAGTGTATGCTACTGCCATCACCACCACCACCACCACTACCACCATCACTACCATCATCACCACCATCACCACTACCACCATCACCATCATCACCACTACCACCATCACTACCATCATCACCACCATCACCACTACCACCATCACTACCATCACCACCATCACCACTACCACCAGCACCATCACCACCACCATCACCACTACCACCATCACTACCACCATCACCACCATCATCACCATCATCACCACCATCACCACTACCACCAGCACCATCACCACCACCAGCACCACTACCACCAGCACCATCACCACCAACATCACCACCATCATTATGAAGGGAAGGCAGAAGGCCCTTCTCCTCTGGATCAGTTTCAGTCTCATCTTAGTCACTAAGTCACTGTATGGCTTTTGACAAACAACCTCATCTTCTAAGGACACAGATTCTTACAGTATATGCTAGGTGCTCCATTTGTTTCTTGGATGAATCGATAAATTAGGAGAGTCAACTAAATGCTCTTTAGGGTCTTTTATGGTTTTGAATATAAGATTTTGTGTGATGTTGAATCTGAGAAAAAAGTTGGAGGGATGTGGAAAGAGGTGAGAATCTACCTGCAGAGGGAGTGTTGTCAGGGGTCAGAGGTCTGGAGCATTCTGGTGAGGGGGGACAGGTCATCAGGAGGAGGTGGAAGGGGTCCAGTACTTCTGCTGGCCCCTTAGGTCAGGTCAGCGCTTAAGAGGAATGTAGATGGCTCTGACCTGGGAGTAATACTTTCTGGAGCCTGTGTTTCCAGGACAGGGATAAAGGGATGAGAGGGCAGTGGTGTGTGGCTAAGAAGAGGTTCAAATGGTTAGTTTTGGTTGTTTTGGAGTATTTCTTCTTTGAAACATTACCTCCAGTGGCAACAAGAATGAGGATTTCTGACCTCCCTCACCACTGTGGGGAGAAGCCAGCAATGACCCGAACAGGAGAATGACCCTAATGCTGTGTTTCTCCCTCCCTCCTTCAGGTCTGAATGCTGGTGCTTTTTATGCCTTGTCCACTCTGCTGAATCGCATGGTGATCTTGCACTACCCGGTAAGGGTGTTCCCTCAGCTTGCTGGGCCCTGAGAGAAGGAGGTTCCTAGTCTGTCTGGGCAGGAGCTGGGGTGGCAGCGTGGTACGGCGTGTGCTCCTGAGATTTGGAGGGAGGCGGCCCTGGGTCTCAGCCCCAGCTCCGGTGGCCCTCAGCTGTGTAATAAGCTGGTTAGTGTCTTTGAGCTCTCATTCTCTTTTCTGTAAAGGAAGCCTAATTACTTACTGAAAGATTGATTTTAGGGTTAGAAAGTAAATAATAAGGTTTATATATGTAAAGCGCATAGCATGGTGCCTGGCAACACAGTAGGTAAACATATATACAGTAGAATCACATATGAAATAAATTAAGTTGTGAAATGTGGGCAAGGTTTAATTTTAACGTTTTATTTACCCAGCAGAAAGCATGTTTTAAATGTTTCCAGAACCAGCGAGGGCTGGATACTGGGAATGGAACATTGAGTAACCAGGAGTTGGGATCCCGGGTCCAGCCCTCTTTTGAAAGGTTAAGGCTCTCACGCTTGTGGGAGGGGTGAGCCACTGTGGCTGAGCGTTCCAGTGTTGGAGGTTGACAGGTCTGAGTTCAAATCCTGCCTCTGCTCTTAATAAAGGCCTCATGACCTTGGGCTAGTAGGTTATTTTCACTGTGCCTCAGTGTCTTCATCTGTAAAATGGAGAATATTGATTAACCTTCTGGTGGGGAATTAGGAGAATTAAATGAGATGATGATATAAAATCATCAGCATGGTGTCTGGCTTTGAATAAACGCTCAAAAATATATAATTATTATCTTCCTATCTCTTCAACAGTGATAACTGAAAAAACCTAAGTATGGAATGTTTCGATATACATAATTCAGTTTTTCCATCTGTGAAATGGGAATAATGGTAAAGGTTTGCTATAAGGATTACATTTTTAAAAATCCATCTAAAAGTGGTTTCTAAGGACAGAATTTGGTTCACCCCAGCATCCAGTATCATGCACACACATCCAGGGTTATATTATGTTGGGAGGAGCAATTATTCTAGGATTCTCTCTCCACTGGCAGCTTCTTACAGGCCATCTTGTCCTGATACTTTCTGAGAATTGGCTCTAATGAAGCCGGAGTTACTTGCCTTTGCCCCTTTGCCTTCTGCTGACTGCGCCCTGTCAGATATCTTGTCCCATCACTGAGCAGTCACTGGGGCTGTGGTTTCACCAGGGCGAAGAACTGAATGCTGGAAGAATCGGCCTGACCATCGTCATTGCAGGAATGCTTGGGGCTATGATCTCAGGCCTCTGGCTGGATAGGACCAAAACCTACAAGTAAGTGACTCTTCCTCTTGGACTGAATCGGGGACCCCTGTCTTGAAATGACATATTCATTAGCAACACGGCTCCAAAGATGTGGGTGTGGCAGCTGGGGGTCTGAATGGTCAAGCAGGGAGTTCAAATATATCTTCTCTGAGCCTCAGTTTCCCCATTTATAAAATGAGGGAAGCAATGCCTGCCCTGTGGGGATCATAGGAAGATTAGAGATAGGGGACATGAGGCCTGTCAGAGTTCCATCCCCCAAGTAGCTTGCGGAAGAAGCAGAGGAAGGAGAAAATAAATGTGGAAAAGCATCAACAGTCGGACAGTTTGTGGAAACTCCACGGAGTGGGGACGAGGAGGTGGTTCCTCTGCCCCGTTCCCATAGCTCCCTCGTGGACCGCATGGGGTTAACCAAGGTGCTCTGTGCTTCCAACAATTTACAGTGTGTCATCTTGCAATTGCTTCCACTTCATTGGTAA
This sequence comes from Pseudorca crassidens, assembly GCF_039906515.1. Taxonomy (NCBI): domain Eukaryota; kingdom Metazoa; phylum Chordata; class Mammalia; order Artiodactyla; family Delphinidae; genus Pseudorca; species Pseudorca crassidens. The sequence continues at coordinate 27,728,368 of NC_090296.1, read as the reverse complement.
GTATTACGACATGCTTTAGTCCTGATTGCCCAGTGCATTCCTAAGAGCCACGAAGATTTTAGTGGATGTCAGGCTAATCCAGGACGCTTACTAAAAATACAGATTCCCGGGCCCTACCCTCATGGATGCCAATTCAGTAGGGGAATCTGCGTTTATAAAAAAAACTAAAAATAGAACTACCATACGACCCAGCAATCCCACTACTGGGCATACACCCTGAGAAAACCATAATTCAAAAACAGTCATGTACGAAAATGTTCATTGCAGCTCTATTTACAATAGCCAGGACATGGAAGCAACCTAAGTGTCCATCGACAGATGAATGGATAAAGAAGATATGGCACATATATACAATGGAATATTACTCAGCCATAAAAAGAAACGAAATTTAGATATTTGTAGTAAGGTGGATGGACCTAGAGTCAGTCATACAAAGTGAAGTAAGTCAGAAAGAGAAAAACAAATACCGTATGCTAACACATATATATGGAATCTAAGGGAAAAAAAAAAGGTCATGAAGAACCTAGGGGTAAGACGGGAATAAAGACACAGACCTACTAGAGAATGGACTTGAGGATATGGGGAGGGGGAAGGGTAAGCTGTGACAAAGTGAGAGAGTGGCATGGACATATATACACTACCAAACGTAAAATAGATAGCTAGTGGGAAGCAGCCGCATAGCACAGGGAGATCAGCTCGGTGGTTTGTGACCACCTAGAGGGGTGGGATAGGGAGGTTGGGAGGGAGGGAGATGCAAGAGGGAAGAGATATGGGAACATATGTATATGTATAACTGATTCACTTTGTTATAAAGCAGAAACTAGCACACGATTGTAAAGCGATTATACGCCAATAAAGATGTTAAAAAAAAAAAAAATCAACCCGGATGCCTCAATTCAGTAGCCAGCCTTGGGGAAAATGCTCTGGAAACAGAGGCCCAACTTGTGTCTTTCCTGTGCTCCGCATGCACTGGGCACTCAATTAGTGCTGGCCAGTAGGGCAGCTGCCAGGCCAGGGTTGTCCTGCTCTGGGGCAGATCAACATTCTGGGCTGCTTTGTCAAAGCCTCCAAAGTTCCCAGTGTCTGGAGGCAACAGACAGTGGCAGACCTGTTCTCTGCCACACAGATCCGCTTCTGTGAGGCTCTGGTCAGACCAGGGCTCTCTCTGTCTGCCTTTGTCAAAGGCCAACCCTGGGGATGTGGCTGCCTGGCTGGACACGACGAGGAGCCCAGCTGGGCTTAATTACTGCTGGTAAAGCTGGGCTGCTGCCTTGTCTTTGCCATATGTCAGTTGTTTGCTTTGGGTAGTGAGGACGCCACTCCCGAACCAGGATACAGCAGTGTCTCCTTTTCTGGGCTTGCTGTGTAGCAGGAGAAGGGAGAGATTGGAATGTTGCCTGGGCGGGGATGTGGGCAGCCAGATGATTCAGGTGAACTAGAAAATATGGTGAAAATACAGTGAAAGGGCTGGGGAGGACACTGCAGAATCCTGCTGCCACCAGTTCCTAGTGTCACACGATGTCTGCATCCTGCAGTCAGCATGGGACAGTCTTCTCCCTGCTCTACTACGTAGGCAGAGAAAGGGCAAGAGAGCTCTGTCATCTGGTCACTTTGGTGCCAGTTCCCTTTTCCCTGAGCCTCCCAGATTTGTCCTGTTTGGTTTGGAGGCTGGAAATTGGATGGTCAGGTCCCTTTATCTCTGGCTGAGACTACAGTTTTGTAGACAGGCTAGTGGTTTAAGAAGAAGCTATATGTAAACGAATATGGGAAAGATGAGCTTGTGGGGTCAGTGAGGGAGATGGGTGTCCATGGAGTTGGGTTCTGCAGAGGGGGAGGGACTGGATGTGGGGAGCAGGGGGAGGAGGGATGAAGCTCCTCTGCCCTCAGCAGCTGCTTTGAGGACCCAGGAGGGAAGGGCGTCCTTCAGAGGCTGTTGGTCTTTCCCACAGATGCAGCCCCATCCTGTGTTAGTATTCCTGTGTGTGGGAGTAGAGGGAGCACAGGTTTCAAATCCCACCTCTGGATTCGAATCTTAGCTGTGCACTTCCTGGGCAGGTGACTTTGGACAAGTAACTTGACTGGTCTGAGCTCAGTTTCCTCATGTGTCATATTAGGGAGAGTCATACATCTCTTTTTTTCCTACCAGTTTTGTTGAGATGTAATTGACATACAGCATTGTATAAGTTTGAGGTATACAGCATAATGATTTGATTTACATACAGCATGAAATGATTGTCGCGATAAGTTTAGTGAACATCCATCATCATATATAGATACGAAATTAAAGAAATAGAAAAAATTTTCATAATGAGGACCCTTAGGATTTAATCTCAGCAACTTGCGTGTATAACATACAGCAGTGTTCATTATATTTATCGTATTGTACATTACATCCCTAGTACTTACTAATCTTCTAACTGGAAGTTTGTACATTTTGACTGCTTTCGTCCAATTCTCCCTCCCCCTACCCTATCCCCACCTCTGGTAACCACAAATCTGGTCTCTTTTTCTATGAGTTTGCATGCTTGTTTGTGTTTGAAGTATTATTGACCTACTACACTATGTTAGTTCCTATACACAACATAGAGATTTGATGTTTCTATACATTTCAAAACGATCCCCAAGATAAATCTGACTTGCATCTGTCACCATACAAGGAGGTTACATAGTTATTGACTGTATTCCCCACACCATACATTTCATTCCTTTGACTCATTTATTTTCTAACTGAAAGTTTGTACCTCTTGATCTCTCTCACCTGTTTCTTTCCTCTCCCCCATTCCCTTCCCTCTGGCAACCATCTGTTTGTTCTCTGTAACTCTGTTTCTGTTTTGTTTGTTCATTTGTTTTGCTTTTTAGATTCCACATATAAATGATATTATATAGTATTTGTCTTTCTCTGTCTAAGTTATTTCACTTAGCACAATATCATCTAGGTCCATACATGTCGTTGCAAATGGCAAGATTTCATTCTTTTTTATGGCTGAAATATATGTATATGTACCCACATCTTCTTTATCCATTTGTCTGTTGATGGGCACTTAGGTTGCTCCCATATCTTGGCTATTGTACATAATGCTACAGTGAATATAGGGGTAGTACATATATGTTTTTGAATTAGTGTTTTCATTTTCTTGGGATAAATGCTCAGGAGTGAAACTGCTGGATCATCTGGGTGTTCTATTTTAAAATTTTTCTGAGGAATCGTCGTACTGTTTACCGTAGTGGCTGCACCAATTTATATTCCCACCAGCAGTTCACGAGGGTTCCCTTTTTCATGTACTTGTTGGCCATCTGTATGTCTTCTTTGGGAAAATGTCTATTCAGATCCTCTGCCCCCTTTTTAATTGGGTTGTTTGTTTTTTGATGTTGAGTTGTATTAGTTCTTCGTATATCTTGGATTTTAACCCCTTATCAGATATGTCTTCTCCCATTCAGTAGCTGACCTTTTAATTTTGTTGATAGTTTCCTTTGCTGTGCAAAAGCTTTTTAGTTTGATGTAGTCCCATTTGTTTGTTTTTTGCTTCTGTTTCCCTTGCCTGAGGAGATATATCAAAAAAAATTACTAAGACTGATGTCAAACAGTATACTGCCTATATTTTCTTCTAGAATTTTTGTGGTTTCAGGTCTTAAATTAAATTTAAGTCTAATCCATTTTGACTTTATTTTTCTGCATGGTGTGAGAGAGTAGTTGAGTTTGATTCTTTTGTGTATAGCCATCCAGTTTTCCCAACACCACTTATTGAAGAGTCTGTCTTTTCCCCATTGTATGTTCTTGCCTCCTTTGTCGTAGGTTAATTGCTCACATAAATGTGGGTTCATTTTTGAATCGCTATTCAGTTCCATTGATCTGTGTGTCTGTTTTGTGCCAGTACCATACTGTTTTGATTACTATAGCTTTATAGTATAGTTTGAAATCTGGGCAAACTGATACCTCTAGTTTTGTTCTACTTCCTCAAGATTGTTTTGGCTATTTGGGGTCTTTTGTATTTCCATACAAATTTTAGAATTATTTGTTCTAATTCTGTGAAAAATTTCATTAGTGTTTTGATAGGAATTGCATTGAATCTGCTGATTGCCTTGGATTACGTTGTTTATTTGAGATTTTTTTGTTTGTTTGTTTCCTGAGACAGGCTTGTGTCACTATAAACTTGCTTCTTAGAACTGCTTTTCCTGTGTCCCATATATTTAATTAATTAATTAATTAATTAATTATTTTGACTTGAAATATTCTTTATTTTGTAAACATCTGTGTTTAAAATAGATGAACCCTGCTCACAATTCATATGCTGGACCCAAGACACAGCACACAAAGTTCACAGGGAGATGGTGGGGCTCAGGAGCAGGTGGAGTGCCTGGGGCTGTGCCGAGTCTCAAGACAACAGGTGCAAAGGTGGTGAGGAGTCAACAGGCAGGTGCACCTGCTCAACAGTCTAAGGCCAGGTCCCAGGCTACCTCCGGGACTGGAGAAGTTTAGGGGTGAGAGGCTGACTCTGGTACCTCATGAGCATAGCTGCACCCTAAAATCCCACCCCCTCTTCGGCCCCATACTTCTCCCCAGCTGTGGCCCTTATGGATGGGGCTTCTCAGGTCATAGAATCCTAACCCCAAGTGTTCCCTTCCAGAACCCGTAGGGTACAGTAAAAATATAGTCCCTCTTCCCCGAGGGGGCTAGGAGAGAAAGGCAATGGTGCTCGGCCAGATCTTCAGGGAAAGCAGTGACACTGACCACAGGTTGGAGCCAATGGCCAGTATAACTTCCACTCCCTCGAGTCCCTGGCTGAGGGCACACTGAGGGTTGGCACTGCTGACCTCCCCACCCCAGAGTGATGCTGCATGTTTTAACACCTGAGGAGTTAGTCCTCAAGGAAACATCCTCAGCTCTGGTCGTGACTTCGTCCTAAAGAGTCAGCTCTTTACATTTCTCATTAGCTGACGATTTATAACTATTCCTGCCTTCCTTTTCCTTCAACTATGATAACTCATCCCCCATTCCTTCATCCTGAGCTACCCTCTCCTGCTCTCTCCTGATTTGATAAGAGTCAGAAGAAAAGGTTTGGTGATCTCATCCCCCACGCTTTTTTTCAGAGGAGTAAGGAAGTGGGGCTCTTAATTCTTCACATGTGTGTGTCCTGGATTTTAGTCTTTAATTAGTGAATGTTCGATGCCCAGTTTTGTTTTCGCTCCAGCGCCAGCCATGCAACGCAGCTTAAGACTGATCCTCCTCCCTAGGCTTCTCCCATCTTGGGAAGGTGGGGAGGAACCCTACTAGGGCTGGTAACTGACTTGTTCCCTCCTTAAAGGGCCTCCTGCAAATGACTATTGGACCATATGGGGTTAAAGAAACTTCTTCCTGAAACAAAGGGCCCTGGAGGAGGGAGTCCGCTTCCCTCCACCTGTAGCCACAGTGCAGTTGGCAAACCCTCAGGCCTCTGACTCAGGAGCTGAGGAACAAGATGAGCGCTTGGTCTTGAAGGCTGAAGGGAACAGCACAAGCGTTCCCACCCAGGGCTCGCCTGCTTTCTGCCCGTGAGCCCCCTGCCCTTCTCCCACGAACTTTGGGTCTCGGGAAAGCCTTGAGAGCGGAAGGCTGGGCTCGGTGAAAGACCACCAGCGTGGTTCTGTCACCTCTCACCTGCCGGGGCGGTGGGGAGGTGCCCATCTTACATAAGAAGTGGAAGATTGCTTTTGCTATTCGGGGTCTTTTGTGTTTCCATACAAATTGTGAAATTTTTTGTTCTAGTTCTGTGAAAAATGCCAGTGGTAGTTTGGTAGGGATTGCGTTGAATCTGTAGATGGCTTTGGGTAGTATGGTCATTTTCACAATGTGGATTCTTCCAATCCAAGAACATGGTATATCTCTCCGTCTGTTTGTATCATCTTTAATTTCTTTCATCAGTGTCGTATAGTTTTCTGCATACAGGTCTTTTGTCTCCTTAGGTAGGTTTATTCCTAGGTATTTTATTCTTTTTGGTGCTGTGGTAAGTGGGAGTGTTTCCTTAATTTCTCTTTCAGATTTTTCATCATTAGTGTATAGGGATGCAAGAGACTTATGTGCATTAATTTTGTATCCTGCTACTTTACCAAATTCATTATTAGCTGTACTAGAACTACCATCCGACCCAGCAATCCCACTACTGGGCATATACCCTGAGAAAACCATAATTCAAAAACAGTCATGTACCACTATGTTCATTGCAGCTCTATTTACAATAGCCAGGACATGGAAGCAACCTAAGTGTCCATCAACAGATGAATGGATAAAGAAGATGTGGCACATATATACAATGGAATATTACTCAGCCATAAAAAGAAACAAAATTGAGTTGTTTGTAGTGAGGTGGATGGACCTAGAGTCTGTCATACAGAGTGAAGTAAGTCAGAAACAAAAAAACAAATACTGTATGCTAACACATATATATGGAACCTAAAAAAAGATGGTCATGAAGAACCTAGGGGCAGGATGGGAATAAAGACGCAGACCTACTAGAGAATGGACTTGAGGACATGGGGAAGGGGAAGGGTAAGCTGGGACAAAGTGAGAGAGTGGCATGGACATATATACACTACCAAATGTAAAACCAATAGCTAGTGGGAAGCAGCCGCATAGCACAGGGAGATCAGCTCAGTGCTTTGTGACAACCTAGAGGGGTGGGAGGGAGGGAGACGCAAGAGGGAAGAGATATGGGGATATATGTATATGTATAGCTGATTCACTTTGTTATAAAGCAGAAACTAACACACCATTGTAAAGCAATTATACTCCAATAAAGATGTTAAAAAAAAAAAAAGAAAAGGACGATGGGGCCCAGGAATCCCTGCTGCTGCTGAATTCCCCCCTGGTTTGCAAACTGCTGTCCCGGCTCTTAACCTGGTGTATAGGAGCTGGCCCTTCATTTCCAAACACTCCCCTTCCTGGAGTGTGTGGTTGGCCCCAGGGCTCTCCTTGCCCCTGCAGTGCCCTCAGGCCTTGGTCCACATCTTTACATTCGGGAGCCCGGGGGCAGGGAGAAATAGAGTACGTGCTGCAGGGCAGGTAGAGAATGGAGGTTACTTCTCATCCCTGCCACCCCTCATCATTTTTTTTTCTTCTCTGAAGCTCAGTTCCCCCAAGAGGCAGGAGGGCAGGCAGCCAAGTGCAGGGGAAGCTGGGGACGGGGCGGGGTGGTGGTGGTGGTAGGACAGCCCCAGGCATGGGGACCACCAGTTTGGGCTTTCCTTCCTCTCATCTTTCCCCGGTCACTGGGGAGGCAGGTCCATGGCACAAGAAGGGGCAGTGGGGAGGAGAGGACTGGAAGAATTTCCCACAAAGCGGGGTGGGGCTTCTCCCAGAGCAGAGCAGGGAACGTGCCCCTGGGCCTGAGTCCATTCCCTCAGCCCGGCAAAGAGGGAGGAATTGAAAGGTGCTGTACCAGCAGCCACAGGGGACATGTGTGGGGCCGGGGGAGGGCTTTGATAGGAACACAGCAGAGGGGAAGGGACAGAAAGAGAGGTGGGAAGAAGCGAGGAGAAGTGGAGAGGAGACCAGATGCACTGAGAGAAGGAACCTCCAGTGGCCTTGACTCCGGACTGGGCCATCGCCTGGGACCTCGGGGTAGTGGAGGCGGTGCTCGTAGTATTATCAGGGGCTCGAGGCAGGCCTGTGGCTGGGGAAACAGGCTGGAGGGGGCCATCCCGGGGGGAGGGTGGAGGGGGTCGAGGCTGCTCGGACAGGACAGAGGAGCTGCTCCCCGGAGCCAGGCAGGAGGAGGAGCAGCGGCCGAGATTCCACAGGGTCACCCGAAGGAGAAGAGACGCAGGGCAAAGCCCAGGCTCCCTGTGTGCCCGTGTGCCCGCAGGCCTCCTGCGGGGAGAGGGGACTGTGCGGGGTGGGGGCGCTCCACGCAAGATGCTTAGCACCAGCAGGTTTTCGAAGAGTTCTCCGGGCCCTCGGGTTTGCCCTCATCCTCCTCCAGCTCCGCCAAGGCCAACTCATCGTTGGCGGCTGTCCGCAGACCTTCCAGCTCCCTCCTGTGGGCCTGCAGCACCAGCTCCGTCAGGCGCGCGAAGGACTCTTTAATGTGGAGGCTGGTGCAGCACTTGCTTCATAGAAGTCCATGCCGTACTCTTCGGCCAGCCGCTGCCCTTGCTCTCTTCCCACCTGCCGTTTCTGCTCTTCATCAGCCTTATTCCCTCTAAGGGTCTTCTGGACACCTTCTGGTGCATTCTCATCCACATCACTGACCCACTTCATGATGTGCTGGCAAGAGCGCTCACTGCTAATGTCGCAGACTAAAAATATTCCCTGGGCCCGTCGATAGTACTGCTTTGTGATGGTCTGCTATCTCTCCTGCCCTGCTGTGTCCCAAATCTGTATCCGCACTTTGATGCCATCTACCTCTATGGTCTTTATCTTAAAGTCGACACCGATGGTGGAGATGTGCGAGGAGTGGAACTCTTTGTCGGTGAAGCCGCGCAGCAGGCAGGTCTTGCCTACCCCAGAGTCCCCGATCATTAGCAGCTGGAACAGCACATCGTACTGCTTCGCCATGGCTGGGCCGGAGGGGCTGTGGGCTGTGGGCAGGCGGGCGGCGGGCACATCCCCGCTCGGCCGGGGCCATCGCGGAGCGCGCGCGCCCGCCCGAGAACGGCGCCGGCGGCGAGAAGGAAGCGGGGTCGGCTCACGCCACCTCGCCGCCGCTCGCTCGGTGCCCGGAAGCGTGTCCCATATATTTTAGATTGTTGTGTTTTTTATTAATTTGTCTCCAGGTGTTTTTAAAATTTCTTCTTTGATTTCTTCGGTGACCTGATGGTTGTTTAGTAGATAACTTTAGCCTCTGCGTGTTTGTGTTTTTGGCAGTTTTTGTAGTTGATTTCTGATCTCATAGTTTTGTGATTAGAAAAGATGCTTGCAGTTTTCTTAAATTAGTCATACTTTTCTTGCATGGCTTTTTAAGGGTTGAATGAAATAATAAACGCGTGTAGAGCACTTAGCAGACTCCCTGGCATCCAGTAAATGCAGTGTTAGTTTCACATAACCACAGTACACACCTGCTGGCAACCCCTCTGTGTTTCTGGCTTCAGCAGAGATGAGTGAGGGCTTTGAGCTTTCATAGTCTGAGTTCCCACGTTCGTGGCCAGAGCGCAGAAGGATGTGCAGAGTCCCTGCCCTCAGTCAGTAGGACAGAGAGGGATGCAGGTCCCAGTGCAGGAGTCAGGGCCGCAGCAGAGTCCTGAGTGGGCAACATGGGGGGAGAGGTGTGGGGAGGGGCACAAGTAGGGTGAGCCAGAAACAGAAACCAGCACGTTGCTGAGGGTCCTTCTGAGGGACCAACAAGGGGAAATGCAACTGGGCGTGGGCGGAGCTTTCTCACCTCAGCTTTGGAGTCAAGGACTTAGTTCAGGGCTGGAGAATGTTCTCTCTTAGTTGCCACGGTCATGAGCAGAGTAGTTCAGATTTAGCAGGAAAAACGGTGCTGGACGTGTGCAGGTGGCAACAGGAAGAATTCAACGATGACAGAGACTCTCACAGCCAGGGCTCTGCCCAGCATTGTCCTGGGGTCTGGGGCCAAAGCAGACAAGCAGAACGGGCTGGGGTCGTCTGCATGCCACTGCCGCCTGACCACAGTTGTTGTGTGTCCCGTTTGTTTTTTCAGTGGGGGAGGAGGAGAGGCAAGGGTTATGCCTTGTTGCTTGTGGGTAGGACGTGACAAGTCCAGGTGCAGCACGATCTTGTTGAGAGGGTTTTGCAGGAGAACACACGTGCCGCAAGATGACTTCATACTGTCCTGGTCTTACCCTTTGCAGCTCTGACCACAGTGTGATCATTGGTCCGATGTCCATCAACCTCATGGACAGAAAATTCTATGAGAGCAAATAGCTCACAGAAGTGGGCTTGGCACGCAGCACGTGCCCAATAGATAGAAGGTGGGACGGAGGGAGAGAGAGAGGAAGGAAGGAGGGAGGGAAGGAAGGAAGGAATGGAAGGAAGGGAGGGAGAGAGGGAGGGAAAGATCCTGTTAAAGTCCGCAGTATATGACTCAACTTCGTTGCCTCTGCTTGTAGGGAGACGACTTTGGTGGTCTATATCATGACTCTGGTGGGCATGGTGGTTTACACATTGACCTTGAACCTGGGACACCTGTGGGTAGTGTTCATCACGGCTGGTGCAATGGGGTAAGTTTCACCTCTAACCTGCTTAACTGGAAAGCTCCACCCATGGTTCCTGAGCTGCCAACATCCTAGGAAGCAATAGGTATCCCTCTGCTGCCTTCTCACTGACCTCCTGAAATGTGGAAATGGTGGCCAGAGGTCATGTTCACTTGTAACACTTTGAAAGCCCACCTGGGACTTCCAGGCCCATCCATGCTGTTGGGATGGACTGTGTCCTTCACAGATCTCTGGGAGGCTAGGAAATATATGGAGTCTTTATTAGCCCTGCTTGGGACAACATGGGCTCAGAGAAAGTACACAGGGCTGGGAATCAGAAAGTGTGGGTCCTGATCTCAGTTTTGCTGTTGACTATCTGTTAGACCACAGGCACCTCCCTTAATCACTCTGAGACTCAGTTTCTTCATCTGTAATTTAAGATGAGTGGCCTGCCTTGTGGAGTTGTTGGAAAGAATGAGAGAGATAGCAGATGTGAAAGCAGCAGGAAGTGTGGTGCAGGTGTAAGAGATCAGAGCTGGAATTTTCTAGACTTGATGTATGAGGAAGTGTAGGAAAGGGTACCTCTTCCACAGGGGTCTCTACTCAGCTTCACCTCCCACTTATTTTCCTGTGGGCAGTACGTGTGTGTGTGTGTGTGTGTGTGTGTGTGTGTGTGTGTGTGTGTGTGTAATGGCTGCGTAGGGGATGGCCTGATTTTCAAGGCATGTCTTGATGGGGAGAAAGAGACTAGGAAAAGGAGTTGTAGGGCAGGAGGTAGGCTCCCTTTTCTCCTCGTTCCGGAAGTTCTCCATCACCTTGTTTCTGTGATCTGGGCTTCAGCTTCTTTATGACTGGCTACCTCCCGCTGGGATTTGAGTTTGCTGTGGAGCTGACATACCCAGAATCAGAAGGCATGTCGTCTGGCCTCCTCAACGTGTCTGCCCAGGTAGGCCTCTCATTTCGTGGTGGCCCCAGAGCCCTGGCTCTTTGTTCCCTGCTGGGCTTGTCCGGTGCAGACACTACGTTATGGCAGCTCAGCTCCCCCGTGGGCTGGTTGGCTGGCCCCTTGTTTCCAGTCTTCTCTGTGCCTTTGCAGGTATTCGGGATCATCTTCACCATCTCCCAGGGCCAGATTATCGACAACTATGGAACCAGGCCTGGGAACATCTTCCTGTGTGCGTTCCTCACCCTTGGAGCAGTCCTCACTGGTGAGTCAGGGCCTCAGGACAACATGACGCTCTGACTGCTCATGGGTTTAGGCTGTTGGCAGTTTGGCACCCGGTGCCTCGATTGATCATACAGTTGGGCATTCCTGTGCAGCGGGGCAGACGAGAGGGCTTGTTAGGACGTCTTTGGGGAGGCATTAGCATATTTTGTTGGAGTGAGCTTGGGTTTTGGCCCCGAAAGACCCTTTTTCGAATCCTAGACTGTGACACCGACCTCCATAGCTGTTTGACCTTGGGCAAGTGGACCCGCTTCTGGGAGCCCCACTTTCCTAATCTGTAGAATGGGGATTGTTGTGAGGATTGGAGCAATGTGTGCAAACTCCCTGCAAATATCAGGGATCTATAAGTGAAGGGCACTGTCATCACTGGCTTCTGCCTGTCAGGGACAGCAGTGGTCCCCAGGCTTAGCAAGGCTGACTGAACCTCAGATCCCTGGAATATCTGAAGGAGGTGGGATACCTGTGGCCCTTAGGAGAGTGAGGGCTCCCTCTCGTGGATGAACGTGACCATTGCTCTGCTTGGTAACTGCCTCTTTTGCCCTTCCTTCTGCAATCCTGGACCTCAGCATTCATTCGGGCAGATCTCCGGAGGCAGAAAGCAAACAAAGAAACTCCTGAGAATGTGAGTATGTGGGGAGCTGCTGGGCTGAGATCCGGGTCCCGGCTTTGCTGAGGCTGCAGTAGCAGGGGTGGGGGTGCTCCCAGAGTGACGGGTGGCTGTGAGAGCAACTCAGCATCACGCACGTGGAGACAAAGAGTTTCCTTGGGAGCTGCCTCAGCCCTGCTTTTCTGCTGCCTTGTCTGGGCTCTTCTCCTGCTTCCTTCCCTTCTCCTGGCCTCCCTGCTCTGGTCCCCGGAGCTCCTCACTGTGTCACAGTCTTCTGAGCAGCAGCCCCCCCACCCCGCCCACCGGATCCTGATACACGTCCTCAGGCCCTGGGTCATCTCCTTTCAGCCTGGGGTTGGTGACTGGAGAGGAAGGGTAACCACCTGGGGCCCCCCCATTCGGTCATGGTGGTGGTGGCCTCAAGACAGTGGCCCTCTGGGCATGTGACAGCCCCCCAGGCAGTGCCATGGGGATAGTGGGACCGGGGCCAATGGGTTGCCATCAGGGCTCTAAGAGGACAAGTCAGGAAGCAGGAGTTGATGGTCATGGAAGGAGAGAGGACCAGCAGTTTGATCTAGAACAGAAAAGTGTTTCCCATAGCTCTAATTGGCTGGGAAGTATTTTAACCAAAGTGTTAAGTGTCAAATCTGAGCCAGGATGAAAGGAATTTCAGCTCAAAGAGCGTAGTAGGGTTTTCTTCAAAAACAGAACAAAACACCCAAAACTTATTACAGAGGTAATACATATTCTGTAAAAAAATACAGAAAGGTGTACAAAATTTAAAAGTCATCCTGTAATAGCGTCAGCTAGAGATGAGATGCTGTTTTTCTACATTTTCTTATGCATGTCTGTGTCCACGTATGATCTATACATATAGATACATGTTCGTATTTTTTAAACAAAAGTGGAATCTTGTTCTATGTGCCTTTTTACTTGTTGCGAGTGCTTTATCAGGTCATTAGTCTCTTACAACATACTTTTAATGACTGCACAGTGTTCTAATGACCGCACATGGATAAACATGATTTGTTTAACAGTTTTCCTGTCCGGGAACACTAAGGTTGTTTCTGATTGTTGTTATAAATGATACTGTGATTAATGTCCTGGAGCTGAAACTTTGGACACGTTCTTAAGCACAGTATTTCCCCAAGAAATGGATCAGTGGTCATGCCCATTTTTAAGCTTTGATGTGTATTGCCAGACTGTCCTCTAGAAAGGTACTGTCAATGCTACCAATGCTCACTGCTCTCGCAGTGTATGAGGCCAACACTGAGTATTTATCATTTTTCAAAACCTTTGCCAATTTTCTAAGGCAAAAATGTCATCCGAAAGAGGTACATTTAGCGCTTTAAGAATACGTGTTGGCAGATGGATGCTAATCTTTAGTTCCTTACTGTTTGTCCTCTGATCTCACACTCTGGGGTTGGCAGGTAGCAGCAGGGAGCAGGTGGAGGGAGGCGGCTGGGACTGGACATTCAGTGGGGACACAGGGAAAGCCTGAGACAGGAGTGTTATTCTCAGGAGCCTGTGAGAACTGTGGCATCACCACTGTGGAGATGGGTTTGCCCCTGTGCCGTGGATGAGGAAACATGTGATTCGGGACACTTTGGCGAATATATCCTGAGCCTGGGAAAAGGTGCCCGTGATAACAGGATAGGTTTCTCGTGAAAAGGTTTCAATTTGGAATGTGACGCCTTGTGTCAAGTGATATGTGATTTTGCTATGTTTACTTTATAATCTGTATTTCCCTGGGCAGATAAAGGCAAACAGAAGAAAGTAAAGGCCACCTATAGTCCTAGCGCCAAGAGATACCCTAGTAACATTTCGTCATTTCCCAGTGTATTTTCTATGAATATGCTTGTGCACATTGGGTTTTCTACCCTGATTGTTTCCTTACTAGAGCCTGGCAACCTTTCTACACCATTGCACCCCCCAAACCCCACATCTACGTATATACATTTCCATTTCCTCTCGTTTGCTATTTAGGTTGTTCCCATATTTCACTATTTTGCAGCCAGATCCTTGTCCACTAGGACCAGGTTTGTTAATCCGGGATGGAGGTGTTGGCTCATCTGAATGGACTGTGGGAAATAGCACCGAGTAGGACCAGGAGGCCAGTCCGGTGCTGGTGCTCAGCTTTCGGTGTCCTGGATACTCACTGTGTGTCTCCGCACCTCCCTTGCATCTGGGGGAGCCTGGTGGGATGGGGGGGTGTCCAGAGTCATGCTGGGCTAATGCCCAGGGAAGCCAGGGCTGTCAGAGGGCATCCCTGCAACGGCTCTCATTTGACACCCCGAGGTGGTGGGTGTAAGTGGGACCTGCGAACTGTCACAGGGATTCACTCTCAGCTCCAGGTGAACGCAGGGCAGGCAGCGCGTCTGGCCAGAGCCGCTCTTCCTTTTTTTTGTTTTTACATCTTTATTGGAGTGTAATTGCTTTACAATGGTGTGCTAGTTTCTGCTTTATAACAAAGTGAATCAGTTATACATATACATATGTTCCCATATCTCCTCCCTCTTGCGTCTCCCTCCCACCCTCCCTATCCCACCCCTCTAGGTGGTCACAAAGCACCGAGCTGATCTCCCTGTGCTATGCAGCTGCTTCCCACTAGCTATCTATTTTACGTTTGGTAGTGTATATATGTCCATGCCACTCTCTTTGTCCCAGCTTACCCTTCCCCTCCCCGTGTTCTCAAGTCCACTCTCTACGTCTGTGTCTTTATTCCTGTCCTGCCCCTAGGTTTTTTTTTTTTTTTTTAGGTTCCACATATATGTGTTAGCATATGGTATTTGTTTTTCTCTTTCAGAGCTGCTCTTTCTAATCAGTGAAGCGTGTCATTTTGGTAGAAAGAGCCAGAACTTCTGGCTGGGGGGTCATGACTGACCTTCATAGCAACAGTCTGCATTTGGGTTTCCATTCTTCTTCCAGTTATTAGTTCTTGGCCACAGAGGCACTAAGCCCTGTTTGATTGTGATTTCAAGGTGACGGCTCTGGAAGAGGCGGGAGTGTGTGCATGAGTGTTTCAGAGAGAGGAGACAGCCTGTGTGGCTGAAGCTGGCTGCTGGCTGCCTGAGTGAGGGCTTCTCAGGGCTGAGGCCGAGCTGGTGCCAAAACGTTAGCAGGATGGAGAACAGGAAGCTGGATATACTGCTGTTATCTCTGCCACAGGTTGCCCTGAGAGTGTCCTTGGAGAGGGAGCGCCATTTGTCCAGCTGACGTGTCCTGGACGTGCTCCTCCAGCCTCGATGGTGGGGGCTGTGTGG
The DNA here is from genome assembly GCF_039906515.1 of Pseudorca crassidens. Lineage (NCBI taxonomy): Eukaryota > Metazoa > Chordata > Mammalia > Artiodactyla > Delphinidae > Pseudorca > Pseudorca crassidens. The sequence goes on along the minus strand of NC_090296.1, from coordinate 27,713,145 downwards.
GGTGGGGCCTGTGCGCGAGGCCTTGTTGGGAACTGGATGAGCCCCTGATGGAAGAAGCAAAGTGTTCCTAAAACGGCAGACAAATGCCCAAGTTGGCCGCTGGCACCTAGGGGCCTCACAGAATAATCTCCATATATAAATCCCACCCAGTTAACAAGTGTGACCCAGAAGGTCTTCTAATCCTGTGCCATCCGCCCCCAAGAAAACTGAAGACAAACTGACCCAAAGTCTCTTTTTCTATGTGAAAATTATATATACATTATTTTCAGCTGACATATGCCATTAAGCGTCCTGCCTTTATAACAGTTCTCTGCTGCAGCTGTTCCACCCACATGGTCACAGTATTCCTCATCCTGGGGCTGCCCCCGACCGGGGGTGGTCAGCAGTCCTGAGGGAGGTGCAGACCTGGCCCTTTGCACAGCCGCCTGGGGGTCCGTCCAGGTGGGCTGAGGCTGTCAGAAGGGGGAGAAGGGTGAGCGGAACTCAGTGGCACTCGCAGTGAGGTGGCCCGTGGTGGCTGCGGTGTCACAGAAAGCTGCCTTCTTGTGCTTCCTTTGATTCTGTCGTGATGGTGTGTGTGTCTGAGGAGCACACTTGTGGCCGGGCCGGAGCTTCTGTTCCTGTTCCCTTTGTTCGCTGTCAGGGGTGCTGAGTGCCTGGGACTCTGGTTTTCCCCGCGGATTACAGACTCCCTGGCAGACAGATGCTCCGGTCGGGATGGAGTCCCTGCCCCTTCACCTCAAGGGCTGCCCACTTGTTTGCCTTGTAGAAACCCCCGGAGGAGGACGAGAGCAAAACCAGCAAAGCCCCCACTGGTGTATTGGAGGAGCACTTCTGAGAGAGAAAGGTGGTGAGACTCAGGGAACACGGACCACGCCCACCTCTTCAGCCAGCACAGCTCTCCCTCCCAGCACCGCGGGCTTCACCGGAGCAGCTTTTGGAGGGAACCAGGGGGCATAGCTGTGGCTTGGACGGCAGTGCCTCCGCCTGGAACCCACCGCAGAGCTGGTGTCGTCTGCCTGGGGGAGACTGCACTTTTCACCACGTGCCGATCGGCTCCCCGCCCCTCCCCCACCCCTCCCCCACGTAGGTCTGGGAGCTGGTGGGTGGGGGCAGAGGGAATCCTGGAGTCAGTCCTGGCCGGCTGCCTTGCCTTCCCTCCACCCCATCCCTCGGGAGAGAGCCTGCAAATTATCACGGAAAGAAAGCTTATTCCGGAGCTTAACTTTTCCTAGTGTCTTCAGACCCTTAGGAGCCCAGTTCTAAGGAGCAGCAGCTGCTCTGGACGAGGGTCATTCTTGGGCCACCAGACTGACCGCTAACGTTCTGTGGGAGAGAAAACACCATCAGGACAAACCCCTCAGGACTCTGGGACCAGGTTCTCCCGGCTCACGTTGGCGTCTGTCTCCAAACCCTCTTTCCCAAGAGCTGATCAAACCAAACATCATCAGTAAACTTGACAGAAACTTTGCTGTGGCTGTGAAGGAGAAGCCGGTTTCAGAGAGCTGAACTTCTCGGGATGTGAGGGTGCTTACGAATTTGGGGACTCTGGTCCCTAAACGATTTGGGAATGGAAAGGTTCTTTTCTACAAAAGATGTCCTGGCCTAGGGCCTTGTGTGTGTGTCACTGTCACCTCTGCTGCTGTCATCTGGACGCTGCCCACGTGTTCTCCAGAGGGAGGGCAAGCCCAGCCAACTGCCTGTACCTGTTAGTGAAAACCAGCCTGGATACCTTCCCCCCTGCGAACTCCAAAACGCTTCTGAGAGATGAAAGGGGCAGAAGGTGGCCACTGAACGGGACTCAGGTCTGCTGGGTTAGATAAGTGCATTCCATCTGATGGGGACAGTATTTGCATCCCCACCTCTCCCCTCACCCCCTTCTTTAATAGCAATAATTTTTTCTCAGATGTTCTGAATTTAAAGATTCCCCTTCAACCAGCCCTAGCTGACCTCTCCTGCTTTGCCTGCTGTCTGGCTCTACTCGTGGGCTTGGGTAGTATTTCCAAAAATAAGACGTCTTGGTCATTTCTCCTGTGCGTTGAGTTCCGTGATCATGACCCCTATGCTGCCCTGGCCTCAGCATATTGGAGCAGCCTGTGTGGCAGCGGCGCTGGGGTGCTTGAGCCACTGCCCGAGGGGAGCCAGGTGTGTGTGTGTGTGTGTGTGTGTGTGTGTCTGTGTGTGTGTGTACAGATATTCTGTACATAATAAAAGAAGTTCACACTTCTGGTGGGAGGACTGAGGTAGGGGCGGAGGGGAGGTGGAGAGTGATAGCGCCTTACTTTTTGATAAGGAGAAAGTGTTTACTCTTCAGCCCCTTAAAATGTATCAACAAAATGTTTACTGAAACCATTGATTTATTTAAAAAACATAATTAGTATTTTCTACTTGTTAATGTCAGATGTTTTAAGGCAATAAAAGATTCTCCATGTGGTCTGCCTTGTCATGTACTGGGGCAGAGATGGCTTTGGTGGTGGGAGCGGTCTGGAGGGGTGGGGGCTCGGGGTAGAGGAGGTGCTCCTGTGGCCTCCGTACCCTGGAAGGTGGTCTTCTGCTGACACAGATACTGCCATCCTAGTGGGTGACTTTTAAAAGATGAGGCTGCAGGGGTGACAGCTGGCCTTTGTGGGGGACTGCAACTCAACGTCTGACATGTGACGGGGACTGCTTTCCCTACAGCATCCAAAGGAAGACAGTTCACCTGAGTGTGCCTGCTGCCCAGAGAGCCCACTGTGGTTTCTGGCTCTGCCTCAAAGGGTGGCTGGAATGTCTGTTCTATAATCAGAGCAGTCACTCACCAGGTCGCGCTGGCCGGGATCCAGTTTTGTCATTTGCAGTTCTTCTGAATCGTCCCCCTTCCTGCCACTCTTCCCTTTGCGATTGCATTTACCTTATGTGTGTTACGTGAGTGGGCTGCAGCGATCAGTTCCCTGCACATTTCTTCTTTAGAGAGTTGCACTGTGTCTGTGGCATTCTGGCTCCGTATCTGCTAGCAGTTCTTAAGTGGAGAGACAACACTGTGATTCCACTTTAAACCACCGGGGAAGGGAGCCAAGCCTGGGCTGTTAGAGAAATCTTATACTCACAGCGTCTGCCAATACTCTGTATCATGTCTTTAGATCCTTCGGGATCTGTCTTTATTTATCTGGAATCATGTTTCTGTGGTGCATGCCTGGAGGATCCACATACTCTTATGCTTTCATTCATTCCTTTCTTGGGTGGGCTCCCTGTGGACCTCCACGCATGTTAATGTTCTGTAAGATCATTCCTTTTCTTACTGCCTCCTACAATAGCTGGTGAGGGAAAGATGGTTCGTACACTGAGCTATTTTTCCAGGTGGGGACGTGAGGCCTGGAATCGTAACAACCACTTTTGGCACCATGATCATCATAAAGGAAGCCAGCCTGTGGATGAAGCCAATGTAGGAGGGGAGAGCCAAAAGAATCCCAGAGAAATAGAGCTCAGTCCTGATCAAGCCATTCCTGAAGCCTGGAATCCTTTCAGTTTTGTGAGCCAATGTTACCTTTATTAGTTCAGCTAGGTTAGGGAAGATTTTCACCTAAAGAGCCTTAACTGACTGAGAATTCCCAACTGAAGTATCAACTTCAAGCTTCCTGTCAGGTGCTCACAAGCCCCCTGCCTCCCTTCCATCTCCTATCTTCCACTCCCTAACCTCACCATTCTGTAGTTACAGTGATTGTAGTCCTTCAACAAGACTAGCTGCTGCTCCCTCTGCCCTAAATGCCCACCTCACATCTTAAGACATATGATCCCTGCGATTCAAGTCTCAACTCAGATCCCAACTCCTCAGGGAGGCTTTTCCCGATGATCTAAGTTGTGCAACTCCCTCCCCTTCCTGATCACAGTACCTTGTTTTCTAGAGTTCTTATCACTGTCTGGAGTTGTTCTTTCAGGTATGGGCTTGTTGATAGTCTGTCTCCTTGACTACAGGGACATTGCCTGGGTCGTTCATCTGTCTTTCCCAGGTGTCCGGCATGCAGTAAGTGTTCAATAAACACTTGGTTGTGTTTGGATGGCAGCAGTCTTCTCCAGTGCCTTGTCCTTGGGCCCCAGTGTTCTTCTTTTCATGGTCATACGGCTGTTTCTTCTATGCTGCCTGGTTCTGCTTTCTCAAGAATCTGTTTCTTCCTTGGGAAGAAAACAAGAGAGGGTCCTGGCTGTTCAGCTGTGAACTCAGAATCTTTAAGGTAGGGGTGGAGAGGAGGAAGATTTGCCTTCCCAAGAAATGAGCAAGGGACAAAAGGCAGCCAGGTTTGCCTGAGTCTTGAGTTGGCTTACCCACGGTATATTTGATCAGCAGAAAGCTGTGATTCTCCTCTGCTAGGCCTCAGACGAGGGGCAGGAGTGCTCTGGGCTTAGGGGAGGCCAAAGTACGAGGACTGATCAGAGCAGAAGGTTTTTCTATTTATTACAAATCTCATTACACAAATACAGCTGACCGGAAGGTCTAAAAACAGCCCAGACTCTTCCAACCCTGATCCACCCGTAGGCACAAGGGTAAGGAGCCATGCTCACTTGCAGGGGAGCCCTTCTTCTCAGAAGAGCTGCCTGTCCCTTGGATGGCTCAGAGTCCTGGGTCCAGCAGCAGAGAGGAGCCCCACGTGGGTGGACACCCCCTCGAAGCAGCCCTTGGTGGCAGCTGCTGTGGGTGCGCCAGCAGCTTTAAGTTTCGCAGTTCACGTGTTCCCACCATACAAGTCAAATCGTCGGGTGAAAATAAAAGGAAGACAGCAGAAGGCCGGAAGAGGGGTCCTGGAAGAGGCTGCGGGTGGGGGAAGGGCACACAGCTGGCTTCGGATGTGCCGGCGATTCCTTGATTTGGATGGAGGGACAGAGTATTCACTTTCAAATGATTCTTTAAATGGTACATACATTTAAATGGCACCGACTTGCCGTAGGCATATTTAAATATCTTAAAACGTTTTAAATTAAAGAAAAAAAAAGGAAAGGCCTAGAAGTGGAAGATGGAGCAGAAAAGAAATTTAAGAGCAAAGAGGGTGAAGGAAGAGGCTGGCAAAGGTGGAAGATGAAGTCTCGGACGTGGTGATGTTGGCCTCAGTTTCTCTTCTTCTGTCTGGATCCTGGTTCTGCTTCTAGGTACCGGAGCCCCACTAGCATTCCCAGGATTGAGAAACCTTAATACAGAGACAAGATTAGTGGCTGACATAAGCACGGCATTTTCTTATACTGCTTGTATGAGGCTCGTCCCTAGGGCTGGGACAGCTCCTGCAGGAGTTCTAGGGTCACTGGATGCTTACTTGCCACCATGAGGGGTGCCAGGACGCCAATGGTGGGAGCTGCGGTCCCATATACAAACAGCTCGGAGAGGAAGTGCCCCAGGGCGAGGAGGAAGGTCCAGAGTGTGATGTGGTAGAGCCTACAGCGGAGCAGACAGAAACGGGACTGAAGGTACAGCTTGTTCAGTGCAGAGAAAAAGGAGTGATCGGACTTGAAACACGCAAATCAAAACCCAGGAAATGACTATGGCTAAAGAAAAACGAGACTTGGTCCTGGGAAAGACCTGGCTGCTTGATCACATCAATGTATTCACATCTAGGGCAAAATTGAAGATTTCAACTGCTAAACTGAGAGGGGAATGGTCCAGGCAACCAGAGGGCCTCTGCAAGTCTTACTTAGCAAGGTGGTGAAGCCAGCAATAGCAAAGCAGAGTCTGCAGTATGGCAATCCTAGGCACTGTAGACAATTCTGGACCAATCATGCTTACGTATTCTACTTACTCAAATGGGCTTGACTCTAGTCCAAGCCCGCGTGGCAGATGTTTGGCCAGGGGCTGGTCAGTGCTCATATGATGGATGCCATAGAACGAAGGGCATGTGTGGGGAAAGGGTAGCAAGGACCTTTCTGGGGCCTTTAGATGCTCTTGCAACGTGGGGTGGATATTTTGCATCTTAACCTAGCAAGACGGTCAGATGGAGGACACAGTGACAACCTCATGGGAAGAGGACTTGTTCCTCGGCTTTGACAAGGAGGTGGAGAAGAGAGGATGACCGACCACTTAGATTGCTGGTACCTTTTCTTTAACTAAGAAATTAAAAAAATTATGAAATACTTCAAATATACAAAAAAAACTGAATATTTTGACATTTTTGCTTCAGATACTTTTTTTCTAAGAAATAAAATATTCGGATTTCAGTTAAAGCCTCCTGTGTATCCTTTTCCCACCCTGATCCCATTCTTCTGCCTCCTTTTCCCCAGGAGTATCTTAAGTTTGATTTTTATCATTCCTGTGCATGTTTTTATACACTTAGTAAATACGTATGTATGGGATTGTCTTTTTTTTTTAAGTGAAAGCAGGTTTATTTAGAGATATACACATTAAATAGGCAGAATTTCTGAGAACAGACTGTCTCATAAAGTGAGAGCAGCTGGGAGTTGATTTTGAGTTTCCAGTTAGGGAGGGAATAGAATCAGAGTGCATATCAGAAGGCCTTGGACCAAAGTCCCAGGCTTTCAAAAAATGCTGGAAACAGAAGTCAGCATTTGCAGCTGTCCTGTGTTGAGTGAAGGGGTAATGAAAGGGTAAAGAGGTAAAGGTAAGTCTCAGCTGTCTCTCCTCATCCCCAAAGCACAGCGAGCAAAAGACATACCCCTTATACTTGACAGCAATTCTTCATCATGGTAAAGGCCTTTAAAATGATTATTCAGCCCTTACTTCCCCCCAGTCACCCTGAGAGGCAGAACAGATATACCAGTCTCATTTTATACATGAAGTGACCAAGATGCAGAGAAGGTCTATAATGCACTTGCTGCTACAAAGCTAGTTACCAATAGAACTGAAACCGGAGCCTATTTTCTTGTTTTCATTCTCGGGCCCCAGGCTGTTTCCATTAAACTGCACTGCTTCCAAAAATACGTGTCAATCTAGAACAAGTACACCAGTTTCAGGTTCAAAAATATGAAAAAATAAAGCTGGAGAGATCGCAGTGCTAATAGCCCTGCTTCAAATCCTACTTGAGTCAGTCTTCCTCAATTTAAATTAGTTGGGTCTCTTATATGTAGATCTACAGAATCAGCAATGAAAATCACTGCTTCCCAGGGCTACTAAGAGGAGACTTAATCAAGGCCATGTGGATGGAAGCATCTGGCATAATAAGAAGGGCTCAATAAATATCATTATTTCCTCTCTTGCCCAGATGCTGAGAGTCTCGGTAAGACAATAGTATGAAGCTGGTGTTTTGGTGGCCTCACCTGGGGACCTGAGCAAACTTTCCACCTTGACTGTGGTGATGACTGCTGTTGGGAAGAAAGCTCGAGCCCCCTCCAGTGGCCGGCACGGGTTACAACATTATCTAGACCAGAGGCTGTGATTGCTTGCAACTGTTCCACATTAGTCCATGTGAGTCCCCTGAAGAGGCAGAATACAGAGGAGTCCTGGGTTCTCTGTCACCCCCACCTCCTGACTCTGCATAAAGCATACAACCATTTAACTTGTGGGCTCATTTTTTTCATGGATCGTGATTTCTGTTCATTCCTGCTTCTCAAGGAGGAATGTAAGAATAAGGTATGTCATGGCCTCTCTAAAAAGAGCACACTACCTGTGTAAAAGAAAGTAAAAGAAAGGCTGACTCTTTAGTAAAGAAGTAGAGGGGTATGACGCAGGCTACTGGATCATGACATAACCAGTTTGCTCTGTCAGTTTCAAAGAATTTTCAAACTTTAAAGACCTTCAGGCCTATTATGTTTTTTAGGCCTGGAAGGAATGGAACCTATTAACCTTTTATTATCCACATCCAAGGCTAATGTATCAAAATTAACGGGTCTCCAAGAGAGGACCACAGTGTGTATGCTTAGCACCTGATTTCCAACAGAAGGCAGCTAACGCTCTTCCCTTTCTTACGTACATCTTGTTGTGAATGTCGATGGCGCAGAGGCAACGAATCACTGATGAGAGTAGCGTCCAGATTCCAAAGGTCCGAGCTTGGAGGCCATTCACTGTGCAGCAGAAAAAAGCAAGAGTGTTGAGAAGGGAGGGTCAGGGTTCCCTCCAAACTCTTCCTACTTCACTGAAGGGGGCAGGGAGCTAGGCCTGAACTCCCCTTGGCTGGGCACAGAGGAGGCTCTGGTGCTGCACATGGGAACTAGAAGGAATGGAAAGAGTTCCAGAATGAGAACTGGCTCAGCTCCTCTTCAAGCGCCTACAGCTGGGTGGGCGAGTTCCAAGAGTAGGAGCCCAACAGACAGCCCACTTAGGCAGTAACTCCTGGTTGCAGTAGTTTACGGCTCTGCCCTGGAAGCCGCTCTGGTGTTGGCGAAGCCCAGTGAACCTGGATCCGGACAGGTTTGGGGGAACGTGGTGGAGAGTGGTTCTGTCAATACAAGATGCCTAGGAGGTCAGCAGACTTTCAAGGCTGATACAGGAGATAACTCAGAAATACTGGGCTCCATCTAGATGCCCACACTCGGTCTTTAAGAGACCCAAGTCCCTGGGTCTGCTGAATCTTATGTGAACGAAGCCCTGACCAGGCTGGTTTCCTGTGCATGTGGGAAGGGAACAGAGCACTGTTGCTTTGGCGTTTGCTGGGGCCACTCTGCTTTTGCTAGCTTCATCCTGGCACTGCTGTACTGTCCTGAGCATGGATCACAGTCCATCATAACAGTGCTTCTTGACCCTGGACGTTTATTAGCATCAATTGAAGACATTTTATAAAACTACCACGACCTGGGTACCAGAACAGTTAAATCATACACTCTGGAGGTGGGCCAGGGCCCACCTGGTATTTTCTAAAACCTCCCTGGCCTTGGTGATGTTACTGTACCGGCATTGATCTAAGGCGTCCAGTAGTGGGGAGGGGGAATACCAACACGGTGAAAGCAAAGATACATTCTTTGCTGGTCTACTGAGCAAGAGAAATTTTCAGGGACAACACTGACAACTGAAAGGTCTTTCAGGATTTTGCTTTAAGGATTTTTCAGCCTTTGGGAAACCAGACGGCAATACCAAATTCACAACCTTGAAGACCTTTAGATGGTAGTAAGGTGAGAAAAAATTCCATATACCAAACAAATATCTAACGGTTAGCCCTGGAGGGCAACATTCTTTAGAAAGCATTTTGATAGCTCTTCTGATTAAAAGGCAGGAAATTTCTCTAGTGAGTGAGATACAGAAGTGGAATATCTCACCAACCCTAACTAAATTAGGCATCAGGTGAAATTCTATGGGATGCTCCGGGGTCCTGCTATGATCAGAAAAGTACCAGGACAGCCCCCAGGTCATGAGGGAGGAGGCATTTTCTACCCCTGGGCTTCTCTGTGTCAACTTTAAATTCAAAGGGCTAGACCAGACATCCTTTAAACCCTGTGAACCTATACAGGGTTCCTGGAGCATCTGAGAACTGCACTGGAGGGTGAAAAGTGGAACTGTCCTGCCCACTTTTCCAGGTTCTTTACACCCATTGTATTTGAGATTTGTTCAAAGTGAGCCTTAGCCTACTTAGTTTCATTTTATACTCAGATATTACAGAAAAATGAGTTAGGTCAGAGCCTGAATCTGGGTTAGCTATAAATGTGACACAGAATTATCAGCTACTGTGAAATGGTGCTGCAGCTCAAGCCTCCCCACACATCAGTGCAACAAAGTGCAAGCTGAAGTGTGCAGACACTCTCAGCAGAGAGGCTCAGGACACTGGGAGAGGGCGCCATGCACCGGCGGAAGTTCAATTTGGGAGACCAACTTGGAGGGATTTGGGATATCTTCTCAGGTCTATGTCAAGGTTTGAGAAGACCTTGGATTAGTAATTCTCCATCTGCAACGTAGGGTATAAACCATGTGCGCCACGATCTGATTTCTGAAAGGGGGCTGAGCTAATGTGAAAAGCTTCTTTATGGTTCTCTAGTCGGGCACCACAGAATCACCAAGGAACTGTTTCCTCACTTGCCCTTGTAATGCTTTTTGTACAGACTAGCTACCTAGGGCGGTGTAAAATGAATGAAAAGGTATTCAGAGAAGCTTGGGGGAAGAAAGGACCAAGTGCTATCCACCACATCTCTTACTCTATTGGCTGCCTAAGGCTAGATTAGGCAGCATCAGATTCACCTGGGAAGTTTTTAAAAAAGACTCCTGGGCCCCCCCAGGGGGTGAAAGGTTCAGTAAGTAGGTCTGGAGAGGGAAATGGTCACCTGTGCTTTGTTTGATTTTAGTTTTTCTAGGTTATTCTAATGTATAGCCAGACGTGGAAACCACAATTTAAGCCACTCCCACAAAGGATGAAGGTCTTTGCTTTCTTACCGAGGTCTGGCTTGCCAGTGTAGAGCTTTTCATAGAGAAAGGTGTGGTCTCGGAAGCTCTGTAGCGTGTTCCCCATGGCGATGATGGACACCATAACCAGCCAGCTTCGTAACACATTCAGGAACCGGCTCATGGCTCCCCTCAAATCTGAGAGGGCTTTTTGCTTTGGAAACAAAGGCAAAGGGCACGAGACAACAGTTGGTTAGTGTACTTCAACCATAAGCTCACTCTCCTCTGTAGTTAACCTGTGTCCCACCCGTGAGGGCTGTACTAAGCTTACTTGATCAATCATTTCATAAACTCCTCTCCAAGTACCTGAGGCTCATCCACTCCCAGTTACCCTTCACAGGGTTGGCACACTGCCTTTGAATACCTACCTTAAATCAAAGTGTGCTGACCTTTACCCAGAGTGAAAAACGCTAAATAATGCAGTGGGTAAAAATGACAGAACCAGTGGAAAAAATGGAGAGAAGAAAGGGAACAGGAGAAAGGGAGGTGTACAAATATCACTATAAAGAAGTAAAATGGACTTCGGTGTAAGACTTACAGAAATTGGTCTCAATATTTAGTCATACTAATAGTGGTGAGTCAACAGTATACTTTGCAATAAGGAGCACAGTGCTTATTTTTGTCTAAGGAATTTCTCCGAAAATATTAGCTTAAATCAGAACTCTCTTTCTTGGCTGGAATCAGTCCCCTGGGATCTTTACTTCTAGCCTGGCATTTCATGTCATTCCTTTGTAATGCAAGTGGCTCAAAGGTGACTATAAATCTACTAACAGATACCTGCCTGGCTACTGGTGACAGATCCTTCCAAGCACAGAAAAGCCTTGTACATTTGAGTGGAATCTATGGTGTGAGGGCAATATTTACATCCTTAAGTTTTCTCTACTGTGGTTCTCAGGTGCACCATCCTCCGTGAACTAGGAGAACAATCTAAAAATAAATAAATTGCAGTGACTTGAGAACTAGTAAGAAAATCATATGGAGAAGGAAACAGCAATGTTGCTGTTGGGTTAGCTATTACAATAGCTAACAGTTATTGACCACCTGTATATGCCATGCACTGTGCCAAGAACCTATCATATATTATCTCATTTAATCCTTAAACAAGGTGGATACACTTAATATTTCCATTTTACAGATGAGGGTTGGCACAGAGAGGTAAGTGACTTGCTTGAGGTTACACAGTAATAGATGGCAGAGCTGAGATACGAAGCATGGTCTGTTGGTCTATATGTTGCAAGACTGTCTAACTGTTTGAGAATATTTTGATGAAGTTTCCATTTTTGAGGAAGACAAGCATACCACAGCCACTTCTGTCTTCAACTTGTATAGAAAATACCATCAGGTCATGTACTTTTTGTTTAAAAAACAAAACTTTAGATCAACTCTTGCTGAGCACTCAGCTTGGTTTAAGTAAAAACCATGTAGATAAAAAAAAATCTTATCATGGAATTGCTTCTCGCCACCTTCGTTATGTTTTCTTGGCCCATGGTTTATCTGTTGTCAGGTTAATTTCTTGGGCCTGAAGTGGCGATAAATTATCAGGCTTCCTTTGTCACTTCGGCAGTAGATGTTTCGTTATGTTCCTACACTACCCAGCTGAAAAAGCTATTAAAGTCAGCAATGGCTCAAGACAGTGTGAAGCACCAGAAAACAAAGAGTCCTAGAGGAGGAAGGGTCAATGGGTGAATCGCTCAGTGAAAATGGGTCACAAAAGTGGACTCTGTCCAAGTCCAGAGAGAATGGGGTTCTACTGGAATCACAAGCAGTTACAGCATGGGCCAAGATGTGCACACTCCCCTCCCCTGCCATCCTCCTTATTTTCTCACCCTCCTTCAGCAGGAGACTCAGGCTCTCTCAGGGTCAGAAAAGCCGCATGGATGGCCTCCCTCTGACAGAACTTATGCCTGTTTCACAGAAGCTCTCAGAAACCCCAGCAGACAGCTGCTGAACAGAGCCTGAGCACTCTTCCGAACTGCTCTGCCAATCCTTCAGCACAATTTCCCTAAAGCTTTGGAGGGCCCCCTAGAGCATCCAACACCCATTCTCAAATTTTGCCCTGGCCCAGGCCAGCAAAGATGTGGTGTTTAGTAGAGTTGGCAGTGAGAGTTTCCTTTCTTGGCCCTACCATTTAGTAACTGTGTGACCGTGGGCAAGTAATTTACACTTTACAGCCTAGGTTTCCTTACCTGCAAAATGGAGATTAAAAATACCTATCTCAAGGGTTATTATAAGAATTACATGAGAAAGTAAAGGTTCCTCGCACCGTGCTAGGCTCAGAGTGGCCGCTCATTCGTTCATCCATTCACTAGTTCCGAACCTATCAAGCCTTCTTCATCTTCCCAGCTCCCTCTTCTCTTGGTCTCTGGAACCTCTTTTCCCCCACAAGGTGGCCTCCCTGGTATCTTCCTTCTATCCCACATCCATTTTTCCAGACTGTCCGGATCCTCTCAATCAGATGCCACACAGACACCTACCTCTTCTCCCCCACATTCACCTTACCTAGCGCTTGGACTCCCAAGAACAGCAGCAGCAGCAAGAGCAAGAAGCTTCCCCAGCACAGTTCCAGCCCTGAATCCACCTGAACCACTTGTCCCCGCCCCCACTCTCAGCCCGTCTCCAGGATTGGGTCGTTTCCATCAGTCCTCGCTCTGATTGGCTGTTCCCGTTCTGCTCGAGCAGGAGATGGGGCGTGAACCCCTTCACTGCCAATCAGCGGTTGCCGCTGCCCAAGCCACACCCCCGGTACGCCACTCTTGCAGTGACCCCTCGTGTTGAGCGTGGCGGAAGAACTCCAGGTTCGGAGCCAATCTTTTTGCGGCGGAGGTAAAAAGAGCGGAAAAAAGAAGTCAAGACTTCTGCGGAAAGCAGGGCCCTGCGCCTGCGCTGCGCGGCGGTGACGACAATTGCCCGCGCCCGAAGCCGAGCGTTGTCCGCGCCGGGTGGCGGGCGCCTGCGCAGTGGCTCCGAGCGGGCGGTTGCTTGTTGGTTGTTGTAGTAACGGGGGAAGCAGCGGTCGGCGGCCGCCTTGAGCCGGGCTGGGGAAGGAGGAGGGAGGTAGGCGCAGAGCGCTGTCCCCGCCTGCCCGCCCCGAGCCATGGGCAGATGAAACAGGTAAACGCCTGCGCCAGCGCATTCCTCTACCCGAGGGAGATGCGCTCCCAAGTCTGGGCGGGCGCCATCCGCTGCACTTCTCTCTCAGAGTCTGGGAGCAGCTGCTGGCTTCCGGGCGCGCTGGGCTGAATCTCTGCGGCGGAGTCTCCCGCGTCCTTACTGTAGGGAGCATCTGAGGACCTACCTGGATTGGAGTGAGCCGGGGGTGGGACTGAGGGCCCGATCCCTTTAGGGCGAGGACGCTCCTTGGGCGAGTGCCCTTAATCTTCTTCCGATCGCCCTGTCTCTCCCTGCTCTGCTGGCAGCCTAGGACAGGTTGGCATCCCTTCCTCGCTTGGAGGTTTTGTTTGTTTTGTATTAATTTAAGGGACTTGCAACATTTGGGGAAATACTGAGAGGTCCCGTTGGGGATACTCGGAAGAACGCCTTTGAGATTGTTAGATATTGCCCATTTCGCTGAATATGTGTAAGGATCGTTATCGGAATTGGCATTTTTTGCCCTATTTACGTTCTGATCACATATATTAATGCATTGAAAAATGAGGTTTGGAAAGATTGACGTTAAATGGTTATCTTTGAGTAATGGGAATATGGTCATTAAAACATTTTCATTTTCTTTACCTGTAATTTCTATTCCATCCAAAAAGACACGCAATGAACATGTACCTTTTCTCTATTAAAAATATTTTAAGTTAGAAATATGCTAACTTTAATGTCTATTTGATATTTGGATCATAGTTTGTGATTTTTAGTAAGGGCGAATAATTTTTGAGAGTGTGAAAGGACAGTTTTTTTTTTCCCCAGCTATTTATGACCTTGATTCAGCAGAATATATTCATTTTTTGGTTTAGTGGTTGAATTTGTTTTAGCGGAAACATGAGAGTATTTTACCTGTGCTTGGCATAGAATCTAAAGAAATGTTTGCAAGGATCTTAATACTTGCGTTTTTATTTTTAACTCACGTCAGGATTTTCTAGCAAGGAGTCTATGTTTTAGGCAATCAGCCACCTACCTCAGGCTTTCTTAAGTAAGTGTATCCTTTTGTTGCACGTTAGATTTAGTATGTAAAAGAAAAACGAGAAACTGAAACTTCACAGCAGCTCTTCAAATACAGAGGGCAGACAGTATGTTTGAAAAAAAAATCTTGATTTTTGTGGCATTTGTGAAGCACTGTGAGAGAAGGTAAGCCTCTAGAGGTTTGACACTATTTAGGTAAATAATCCATTTTCATTACTTGGAAGATCATCATCAGTAATGAACAAAAAGACAACTGCATTGTGTTTCAGGTCTTTTGGCTTTCTTGCAGGAATCTGTGCCACCCAAATTGTATGATCCAGTGAATCTGCAAGGAAAGGTCTCTGAGGCCCCCGTCTGCTGACTGCATGACAAACTCTAAAGGAAATGCCAGTCGTGATGGCCCGGGACCTGGAGGAAACAGCATCATCCTCAGAGGATGAGGAGGCGGTAAGCCAAGAGTAAGTAATAGCAAGCCTGCTTTTGACCCTTTGCGTTCAGGATGGAAAATAGTTCTCTTTTACTCAAATCCTCTTTTACCCAATATCCTTCCTTTGGTGTTGTCTGACTCTGGTTTTAGTTTTCATACATGGTCTAATTCAAGATCTTATTATTGAGTGACCATCAGCTATCTGAAATGAGATAAGGCTCTGTTTCTGGGTTCATGAGTGAACATCAGCTCTAGACGTTGCAGGTAGTAGCTCTTAGTCAACTCTTGATAAGAGCTCCTAACAGGAGATTTTGAAATTTTTAGATATTGAAGAAAAGTAGGTCTCTCAATTCTGTGACATTGGGTATTTTCTCAAAAGCCTTTAGGATGATAGAATGGTGATAATAAGAAGTTATTTGAGGGCTTCCCTAGTGGTGTAGTGATTAAGAATCTACCTGCCAAGGCAGGGGACATGGGTTCGAGCCCTGGTCCGGGAAGATCCCACATGCTGCGGAGTGGCTAAGCCCATGCGCCACAACTACTGAGCCTGCGCTCTGGAGCCCGCGAGCCACAACTACTGAGCCCACGTGCTGCAACTACTGAAGCCCACGCGCCTAGAGCCCGTGCTCCACAACAAGAGAAGCCACCGCATAAGAAGCCCACGCACCGCAACAAAGAGTAGCCCCCACTCGCCGCGGAAGCCTGCACGCAGCCATGAAGATCCAACACAGGCAAAAATAAATAAATAAATAAATTTAAAAAAAAAAGAAGTTATTTGAGTAAGTGTGAAGCAGGACATTAGAATTCTGTAGCCTGTGCTGAGTCTGTTGAGACACATGGCTTTCCTGAGTTCTTTTAGATAAGAGTCAAGTTTCTTCATTGCTGGATTCTCATAATAATATAAATGAATGATAGTGATAAGTGTAGCTGTTATAGGTGACGGTAAGAGCTTTAACTGCTGTACCTCATTTAATCTAAAGATGTTATTATTCCCACTTTATTAAGTTCAGCCCCACAAATATCAAAGAACTTCCTCAGGGATGCACAGAGAGTGATAAATTGAGATTCAGACCTAGCTTTCCTGGATTTTGAAGCACTTAGATGTTTTGCCTCCTTTAACATTAATTATTACTTGCACAGAGAATAAAGAGAGAATCTGGCTTAAAGGTAACATTAATTTTTAAGATTCTCTGTATAAGTCCACTAGGATTCATGTGCTATGTAACCTGAAAAGTGGGGATGATATCTCCCAGGCTGTTTTTTTTCTTTCTTTTTACAATTTATTTATTTAATTTATTTATTTTTGGCTGTGTTGGGTCTTCATTGCTGCACGTGGGCTTTCTCTAGTTGCGGCGAGCTGGGGGCTACCCTTCATTGCAATGCGCGGCTTCTTACTGTAGTGGCTTCTCTTGTTGTGGAGCACGGGCTCTAGGCGCACAGGCTTCAGTATTTGTAGCACGCAGGCTCAGTAGTTGTGTCTCGCGGGCTCTAGAGCACAACCTCAGTAGTTGTGGCGCACGGGCTTAGTTGCTCCACGGCATGTGGAATCTTCCTGGAACAGGGATCGAGCCCATGTCCCCCGCATTGGCAGGAGGATTCTTAACCACTGCGCCGCCAGGGAAGCCCCTCGCAGGCTGTTTTTGGGGGTATAGTTAGGATCAAATAGAATAATGTGTATGAAATTACTTTTACATGATAACGTGCCATACAAATGTTAAGGCATTATTTTTATTGGATTTTATATTGAATTTAAAGTGTATTTCTTATTATAAAGCAGAAGATTACATTATTTAATGTAATTTGAAAAAAAATTATTGAAGCATTAGTAAAGCTTTGGGGAAAGGCTTCTCATCACTATTAGATCATAGAAAATAATAGAGATTTGATATATTTGGGTCATTCTCATTCAGGATAATTAAATGGATAATTCTCTCTTGTCACTTTGCCTTCTTGTGACTTTTTGTTTTCTGTGTGCTGCCTCTTACCCACTTCACAAAAATTTTAACTTCTGCTTCAAACATCAGTCTTTCTGATTCAAGATCTTTTACTTCATGACTGTCTCTTTTATTAGTGGTCTTATAGGTTGGGCCCAACAAGTATTAGGTTGAACTGTATGAAATTGCTATTTTGGTAGGTCAAAAACAGTCAAATATTGAGAATTGTAGGTGGTTCAACCTAATATTTTAGTAAGCACTCAATAAATGCTTGCTGACTGAGTGACTAACTTATTGAGTAAATAAATGGAGGCTTCCTGCTTTAGATCACCTTAGGTCTTTTAAGTGCTTAAAATACATTTCATTACAAAGAATACCAATTGCATTGAGGTGCAGTTATCAGGATTTTTTAAAAAACCAAACTTGTGGTATAATAATATGTACGTTTTTATTAATACATTAAATAACAAGATCATTCATTTAAAACATGAGAAAGTTAGATTTTATTTTCTAAAGACAGGAACATGAAGACTGTTTTTGCTTAGTTTGCATAAGACCATCATACTTGGGTGGTCTTTGATTAACAATTAAAAGTGGGAAATACCAAGAAACATCATAGATGTCTGGATCACCACTGTGAAATGTCACCATTTGGTAGCTGAATGATTGCTTGAGAGTGGAGAGTTGCCAAATTGTTGTCCATTCTCATCACACCAGATGAGACGACTGTAATCACAGGTGATCTAGTGGCAGTTTTAATAACTACCATAACTTATAAGCAGTGATAAATGTCAGTGATATTTTGAGATGTCTGCAACAACTGTAATTTGGTATAATAAAATCTGTAATTTCAGATAGAGTCAAAAACACAGGTAATACTATTATTATTGTGTTTGGTGCCTGTATTCGTAATTGAGAAACATTAAATTTCTAGTAGAAGTTAGTGAAAATATAGGTGTCATTCCACCTTCCCCCCGCCCTCCCCATCCAAATTCACAGACCTTATGGCTCCTCTTCCTTTTAAACTCCTACTGTTGAGTTTTGATTGTTAATGTTCCATCAGCTCATGTCTATCAGATACTTGTTTTATACATTAGGAATCTTAAGTCAATCTTGTTCACACCTGGAACAACATGCTTACATTTTTAAAGTTTTGGAAGTTACAGGGTCTTAAATCATCTAAGGATGTTGACTTGATCCAAAGATATATATCCATGGATATCTGCTAGATCTGCTCAGAATCCTAGGCTGTATTAAAGTATTGATGCCGTGCAGTCCTGGACATTAGAGCTAGAAACTGTCCAGGCATCCTTGTTTTGCATGGCATTATTTCAAATAGTAAATGTAAAGGGCCTCTTTTTCTGTATTTTGTTTGGGGTTCCCAAATATAAATTTATATAGAGATGTGGAAACGTTAATTTGATGTAAGGTTTCTTTAGGAATTAAAAAAAATTTTAATTCTGATTGTAAAAGCTGGCTTTAGATCAGTTACAAAGATCATCAACAAATGATTATGTAGTGAGTGCTACAGTTCAGTGAAAGAATACATCACTGTGGGCTGGAGGAGCTAAGGAAGGCTCCAAGGAGGTGGTGAGGTGAACTGGGCTTTAGAGAGTGGGATTAAATGAACAGAGAGAAGTGGGGAAGGCATTTCCAGCAGGGACATTGGTATGAATGAGGCACCGAGGCTTTGAGTTATGTAGGCTGGATCCCAGGAGTGAATAATATCTATTCCACATGAAATTGCTTCTTAAAAACCAAAACGTTCTTAGGCTTTCAGTAAAGTAAACCATAAAACTGGTCTACTTTGGTTATTAGTCATCCAAGTTTTTTGTTCTTTTATGTCTGTAAAAGCATAATTTCTTAAAATGTACCAGTTTCTGGTGTAAATGAAAATTTAAAGTCCCAATTTTCAGCTTCCTAATCATTTTGAATCTTTTTCCTTTAGCACCACCTGGTGGGAGCATGCTTTTAATGACAATGCAACGTCTGCCTTAAGTGTGTTTGGGTCGACCTTACTGAACTAATGATTTGTCTGCTACCTCTTTTCTCTTTTCAGAGGTTGTAAGTGAAAAGATTCTGTGTCAGGGATTTGGGTGTATGTTTATTGTGTTCCTGGCTCTTGTCAGGCATTTTTACCTTTTTTCCGTAATCCATTGTTTGTAAGTGCTAAGGCACAGTGGTGCCAGTTTGCAGCTAGAGATGGATTGACAAGGAGCTTTCGATAGTTTCCAGGGTTTCTGTCTAAGACTTGATAGTTCAGGCTGCCTAATTTTTCCTCTGTCCTCCGACTTAGAAATATAGTGAAAAAAATTCAAGTTGGAAGAGAGCATAGGAATCATCTGGCCCTATACCCACATTTTACAGGCGTTTAAGATTAAAAAGCAAGCAAACCACACACAAAAAATCCCTTCTTGCACCCTATAAACACCAATTTCTCACAAAAGGGCGCTGTCACCCAAGTCAAATTGCAAGAAAAATAAGCATCCACATTCCACTTCTAGAAACCAGGAAGTGAACTAGGTATGGTTTCTCTGCTTTCCTCAACAAAGCTCTTGGCAGCTCACCCCAAGTCTAAAGGCTGCCTCACCTCTAAGATTGGTAGCCTGGCAGCCTGTGCATTCAAAGCATGGATCTGTTTAAACCTGTATTGGGAGAGTCTAACTTGGCCCTGAGGTTTGTGGTATGGCCTTTGTTAAGGAGTGTGGTCATGTGAGTTTTTGAGAGCAGCCTGAATCATGGCTAAATGGATCTTATTCCATAAAAGGAATTGATTAATTTCAGTTCCCAAAGGGTTGAGTTTAAGGTGTTTATACAAAAAATCACTGAAATGTGTGATTAGGGAGATGGAAGGGTGGAAAGAGCACAGACACTTGGGTTCTAATACCTGTTCCTTTGCTTAACCAGTTGTATGACCTTAAGCAAACTGCTCAACCTCTCTGAACACTTTTTCTTCAGTTCATAGTGCAGGCAAGAGGATTAAGTGAGATAACATGTGAAAGCTTTTAGTGTAATTCCTGACACATAGTAAGGACTCAGGTCATTTCTTTCCTACCTTCATGCACTAAGGCAGTTGGAGATTTTTCTCATCTGTGAATAAATACACATCTGTCTGAGATTGATTAAACAGAGATTTCTGGAAGATAGGAAGAGAATAAAGTCAGAGGTCCTTTTCTGGAGGAAAACATTGTTCCGTTTGGTATAGGCTTCCTTTAAAATATGTGGTTTTAATGGGGGTACGTGTATTAATTTAGGGTTCCTAGCTCAGAATCTTAGGATGGATCATCAAATTGGCTTAAAAAGGGACTATAGGGTGTAAAAGTAGTCTGTCAATTATTGTGACTATTTTAGTTAGGATTCTTATTTGTGCCAGGGACTAAGACATAAATTGTCCTAAATAATAAAGGGAATTTATGAACTCATATTTAGGAAAGACTTGATTCTGCAACTGCACGTTTACCACTCAGGATCTTATTTCTCTTGTTCTTTCAGTCAGGCTCCTGCAGACTTTCTCCTTTACCAACAGCTCCAGGCTCTCCTTCCAAGGTCACAAAATGACACTTGCACTTTCAGACCTCATTCTCTTTTTTTGTGTGTGTGGTACGCGGGCCTCTCACTGTTGTGGCCTCTCCCGTTGCGGAGCACAGGCTCCGGACGCGTAGGCTCAGCGGCCATGGCGCACGGGCCCAGCCGCTCCGCGGCATGTGGGATCTTCCCGGACTGGGGCACGAACCTGGGTCCCCTGCGTCAGCAGGCGGACTCTCAACCACTGCGCCACCAGGGAAGCCCGACCTCATTCTCTTACACCATCAAGGGGAGGAGGCCATTTCTCCTGCAACTGCTACAGAAGAGAAAGCATCGCTTTCTTAGAGGGTCACATGACATATCTCCTGACACACTGGCTCCAGCTGGTTTATGTCCTCATCCCTGAACCAGTAACTATAACTGGGGGATGGAAAACCCTGATTGGCTAAAGCCAGTCAAGACCCATCCCTACAGCAGGAACGGAGTTAATCTTAAACAGACCATCTGACTAAGAATGGGAGATGAATGGTTTCCCATAGGACATTTGGGATGCTTGTTCCAGAAGAAGGGGAAAGGTGCTAAGCACCAAACCACACTGATCTGCTTCAGTTGTTAATTCAGATTTTGAGCTGTAAATTAATAAAGTCTTTTATTACGGTTGTAGAGATCATCCATGTATCATGTGGACTGGAGGCTGCAGGAAAATTCCAGTTTTGGTATTCCATGCTGAGGCTATTCTGACAAAGGACAACAATGTTCGAGTAATTGGAGGTAGGTGTGACCTTCCCCACTGAGGGAAGGGCTGGGCATGGCCCTGATAACCTCATCTTACAGAAAGTGATAACCATATTTAGTTAGGGAAAGGGCTTTGGTCATGAGAATATTCTGTTGATTTTTTTATACTTGAACGGATTATTTGTGATTTCTTAAATTGTTTTCTGCTTATTAAATTATTTTTCCTCTTTTTTTTTTGAATTACGTGTACATGTGTTTATATTTTGTTTTTTTCTTCCAGTTTTATAGAGAGATCATTGACATACACCACTGTACAAGGTTAAGGTGTACAGCATAGTAATTTAACTTACATATATCATGAAATGATTATCACAATAAGTTTAATGATACTGTTTTTTATAATTATGGTAAAATACACATAACAAAATTTACTGTTTTTACCATTTTAAAGTATACAACTCAGTGGCATTTAGTACATTCACAGTATTGTGCAACCATCGCCACTGTCTAGTTTCAGGACATTTTCATCTAAAAGTAAACCCTGTACCCATTAAGCAGTCGCTCCCCAACCCCCTTATCCCAGCTCCTGGCAACCACTAAGCTTTCTGTCTCTATGGCTTTACCTAATCTGGATATTTCATGTAAATGGACTCATACAATACATAGCCTTTTGTGTCTGGCTTCTTACACTTAGCATAATGTTTTCAAGGTCCATCCATGTTCTAGCATATGTCAGTACTTCGTTCCTTTTTGCGGCTGAATAACATCCCATTGTATGGATATACCACATTTTGTTTATCCATTCATTGGTTGATGGGTAAGTGTTTCCAGTTTTTGGCTCTTGTAAATAGTGCTGCTATGAACATTCATGCACAAGTTTTTGTTTGAACACCTGTTCTTAGTTCTTTTGGGTATATACCTAGGAATGGAATTGCTAAGTTGTATGGTAATTCTATGTTTAACTTATTAAGGAACTGCCAAAGGATTTTCCACAGTGACTGCACAATGTTATGTTCTTACCAACAATATATGAGAGTTGAAATTTCTCCATATCCTCAGTAACATTCGTTGTTTTCTGTTTTTTAGAATATAGCTATACTAATGGGTGTGAATTGGTATCTTACTGTGGTTATGATTTGCATTTCCCTAATGATTAATTACATTGAGCAGCTTTTCATGTTCCTTTTGGCCATTTATATTATCTCCTTTGGAGAAATGTCTGTCAAGGTTTTTGCCTATTTTTTAATCGGGTTGCTTATCTTTTTGTTGTTGAGTTGTAAGGGTTCTTTATATATTCTGGATACTAGACCCTTATCAGAAAAATGATTTCCAAATATTTTTTCCTCTGTGGTTTGTCTTTTCATGCTCTTGATAGTGTTCTTTCATTGGGAAAAGTTTTTCATTTTGATGATGTTCCATTTATCTACTTTTTCTCTTGTTGCTTATGCTTTTGGTGTCATATCTAAGAAACCATTGCCTAACCCAAAGTCATGATCCCTATGCTTTCTTCTAAGAGCTTTATAGTTTAAGCTCTTAAATTTAGAGCTAAATGGTCTTTGTTCCATTTTGAGTTAATTTTTTTATATAGTGTGAGATAAGGGTCCACCTTCATTCTTTTACATGTGGATATCCAGTTGCCCCAGCATGATTAGTTGAAGAGACTATTCTTTCCTTACTGAATAATCTTGGCACTATTGTTGAAAATCAGTAGACCATTAGATGTATGGGTTTATTTTTGGACTCTTAATAATTCTGTCAGTCTGTTTATTTATCCTTATACCAGTGCCATATTATTTTTCTTACAGTATCTTTGTACTAAGTTTTGAAATTGGGAAGTGTGAGTCCTCTAACTTTGTTCTTCATTTTCAAAATTTTTTTGCTATTCAGGGTCCTTTGCAATTCCATATGAATTTTGGGATCAGCTTTTTCATTTCTGCAAAAATGGCTGTTGTGATTTTGGTAGGGAGTACATAGAATCTGTAAATTGCTTTTGGAAGTATTGCCGTCTTAGTGTTAAGTCTTCCAGTCCGTGAACATGGGATGTCTTTCCATTTATTTACGTCTTCTTTAATTTCTGTAGCAATGTTTTATGGTTTGCTGTGTGCAAGTCTTGTAGCTCCTTGGTTAACTTTATTCTTCAATATTTTATTCTTTTTGATGCTATTATAAATGGAATTGCTTTCTCAATTTCATTTTTGGATTGTTCATTGTCATTGTATAGACATACTATTGATTTTTTAAAAATAAATTTATTTTATTATTTTATTTTATTTATCTATTGTTTCTGGCTGCGTTGGGTCTTTGTTGCTGTGCGAGGGCTTTTCTCTGGTTGCGGGGGCTACTCTTCGTTGTGGTTCGCAGGCTTCTCATTGTGGTGGCTTCTCTTGTTGTGGAGCACAGGCTCTAGGCGCACCGGCTTCAGTAGTTGTGGCACGTGGGCTCAGTAGTTGTGGCTCATGGGCTCTAGAGCACAGGATCAGTAGTTGTGGCTCACGGGCTTAGCTGCTCTGTGGCATGCGGGATCGTCCCAGACCAGGGCTCAAACCCATGTCCCCTGCACTGGCAGGCAGATGCTCAACCACTGTGCCACCAGGGAAGCCTTACTATTGATTTTTTGTATACTGATCCTGTATCCTGAAACCTTGCTGAACTCATTTATTAGCTCTACTAGTGAGAGAGAGTGTGTGTGTGGTGTGTATGTGTGTGTGTGTGTGTTCTTTAGGATTATCTCTATACAAGATCATGTCATCAGTAAATAGAGATTTTACTTCTTCCTCTGTAACCTAAATACCTCCCTACCTCCCTCTCTTTCTTTTTCTTCTGCTTTTTCCTAATTGCTCTGGCTAGAACTTCCAGTACAGTGTTGAATAGAAGTGAAAATGGGCATCTTTGTCTTCTTCCTGATCTTTGGGGGAAAGCTTTCTGTCTTTCACCATTCGGTATGATGTTAGCTATGGGTTTTCATAAATGCCCTTTATCATGTTGAGGAAGTTCTCTTCTATTCCTTTGTTGAGTGTTTTTATCATACAGCGGTGTTGCATTTTTGTCAAATGCTTTTTCTACATCAATCGAGATGATTTTATGGTTTTTTTCCTTCATTTTATTAATGTGGTGTATTACATTGATTGACTTTTGTATATTGAACCACCCTTGCATTCCTGAGATAAATCTCACTTGAGCATGGTATATAGTCCTTTTAATATGCTGCTGGATTTGGTTTGCTAGTATTTTGTTTAGGATGTTTGCATCTGTATTCATAAGGGATATCGTTCTGTAATTTTCTTTTCTTTTGATGTCTTTGTCTGGCTTTGGTATCAGGGTAATGCTGCCCTCATAGAATGAATTCCTTCCTCCTCTTTGGAAGAGTTTGAGAAGGATTCGTGTTAATTCTTTAAATGTTCGATAGAATTCACCAGTGAAGCATCTAGTCCTTAGCTTTTTTTTGTTGGAAGGTTTTTGATTACTAGTTCAACCTCTACTTATCTGTTCTATTTTCTATTTCTTATTGAGTCTGTTTTGGTAGTTTGTGTGTTTCTCTAGGTTATTTTCCATTTTATTTAGTTTATCTAATTTTGTTGGCATACAGTTGTTCATAGTATTCTTTTATAATCCTTTTTATTTCTGTAATACAGTAGTAATGTCCCCACCTTCATTTCTGATTTTAGTAATTTGAATTTTTTCTCTTTGTTTTTAGTTAGTCTAACTAAAAGTTTGTCAATTTGGGAATCATTTTAAAGCGCAAACTTTTTATTTTGCTTACTTTCTCTATTGTTTTTCTATTCTTAATTTCATTTATGTCCACTCCTCTTTGACTTTAAGCAGTGCTCTGAATCCTGGTGTTAGCCTGTAGCTGTCTTCAAAGGTTACATACTGTGGATCCAAACTTTTGTGCGATATGGTGGAAAGGGTCTATACATGGGTTCTCAGTCAATATTTCAGATCCCAGCTTTGGCATTTACTAGCTGTGAGTCTTGTGCAATCACTTAAACTCTCTTAATCTATTTCATTATTATAAAATGGAGGTAATAGCTACCTTGCAGGCATTGTAAGAATGAGATCACTAATGTTCAGCACACAGCACGCATTCAGAACTTGTGCTGCTTACTCTATTTGTTGAACAGGATCTGCTCTACCTTGACATGACTTTAAGGTCTGTCCTTGCCCCATAATAAGCCAGAGTTCAAAGGACGGTGAGCACCTGCTTCTGGGATTTGAATTCTCCTCCTTCCCCAAGGGTCTCCGTGTTCTAATCCCCTCAGCAAGTTGCTAGGTTACCACTTAAAGGGACATGGTTCATTCATGTTCTCTGAAGCTGGAGTCTCTGAAGATCTACTAACATTTGCTGAGAGTCTCCCACTAAATATGATTAGAGTCAGAACATCAAAGGTGCATAAAAACAACAGAAGTAAATAATCCTCTCCCCCCCCCGACATACTTCTTTTGGTTTCTTTGGATTCATAAAAGAATCCATGTATTCTGTGGCAACAGACCCTTCCTTTGTAGAATACCCAACATTTATTGGAAATGAGCATCCATCAATGTAATCATGCCATTATTCAAGCAATCACTATTTTCTAGAACCTCTAAGTCTTTGGATTATTTTCCTGTACATCTTCCTGTGTTTAAGGAAGAAGCCACTAAACTTTTTTCTCAAACTCTGTTTTTTTTTAAATTTTCTGTATATTCCCAATTCCTTGAGGTTTAATAATTTTCTTCACCTTCCTTTATGAAAAGAACAATTTGAATGAGTTTTGTTAGTTGCTACCTCAGATTTCTGAATTGTTAAACACTCTTGGTCTATTTTTTTTTTCTCTCTCTCTCTTAAATAGCTGACATAGATCTGCTCAGATCATAATACTGAGTTAAATCCCCTTGAGAAGTGTATCTGGGGCATTAGTTATCTTCTGTTGATCTTAGAGTGTTAGATTCCAACCTTGTTTTTTCTGTTATCTGTTAAATGTTTCATTGAATTCACTGTTAATATTTTGGATACAATAAGATTTCATATGCTTTATTTGTGAAGTATTCCAGGAGTATGTTTTTTTCCTCACCATATCCATGTTTTTTTTTCAAAATTGTGTATACTTTGAACATATAAATGGGATTGCATTTTATTTATTTATTTTAAAGTATTTATTTATTTATTTGGTTGTGCTGGGCCTTAGTTGCAGTAGGCAGGCTCCTTAGTTGTGGCACGTGGGCTCCTTAGTTGTGGCATGCGAACTCTTAGTTGCAGCATGTGGGATCTGGTTTCCTGACCAGGGATTGAACCCGGGCCCCCTGCACTGGGAGCACAGAGACTTAACCAGTGCGCCACCAGGGAAGTCCTGGGATTGCATTTTAAGGGCAACAGATATTTTCAATTTAATCTTTTCCTAGAATGAAGTATTTTGTATTTTGCCTCTGAATGTGTCAGTTTCATAAATTTGGATTTGTATAGACGAGCACTGTCCAACAGAAATACGATGTAAGCTGTATATGTAATTTTTCAGTAGCCTTATCAAAAAAATAAGCAGAAATAGGTGAAATTAATTTTAATAATGTATTTTATTTAATCCAAATTATCATTTCCACTTTTACTCAGTATAAAAAAATCGTGAAGATATTTTACATCCAGTGTGTATTGTACACTTTTAGTACATCTCCATATGGTGCAAAATTTTCATTGGAAGCATTTGGTCTGTATTTAGATTTCATAAATGTTATAGTTGAAATTGTAGTCAATTCCTATGTTCAAGTTGTTCCAAACAAGTTTTCCAATAACTGAATTGAGTATCAGTTTTAAAATTGAAAATAGAATTTATTAAAGTTAAATAAAATGGGAAATTCAGTTCCTTTCACACTAGTCACATTTCAAGTGCTCAAGTTACATGTGGCTAGTGACAACCGTATTCGACTGTGCACGTAAGGACCCGGTTTTCTGACAGTAAGGCAAGGATACACTGTGTTGCCATCGAAGGGGTTATTCTTGTATTCTAAAGTCAAAGGAATGTTAGTTTTATCTTCATTCTAGTTTCCCATGCTAGTTTGGACCAAACCCCTTAGGGTGCTTCTGTGCTGACAGTTAGATTATTGGTTCCTTGATTGTCTTTACTCTGCTACAGTCAGTCCTGGAACTTGCCAGGGGTCCTAGTTCTTCAGATTGTCCCCTGCGATGCATGTGAGTTGTTGAAGAGGAAATTCTGCAGTCTCATAGTGGAATTGATGAGATGCGTGTGTGTTCGGAGGCTTAGATGTTGGGTGTTTTGCAGTTTGCTAGCAGGACCGTGCCCTGCCTCTTGTTTTTTTATGGAAGAAAACATGGCGAAGGTGGTTCTGTCATGAACAGTCGAACAGGTTCAGTTTGTAGTTGCAGTTCTCCATTTGACTCTAGCTAGGGAGAGGGAGCCCAGGCTTACCAGCTATTTCAGGAGAAGCCTAGAAATCTAGATTTTTATGTGACTTCTTCCAATTTTAAAAGGTTAGCAAATAATTCAACTTTATACTGAAAACACCACAAGGGATGGACAAACTGTCTATAGGCTGGATTTGGCTCCTGGGTTACCATTTTATAATCTCTGGTCTAATATGCGCTGGTAATCAGCCTTATTGGTTGTAGGGCCATTGAACACAGAGCATGAATGCGGGTTAAAATCCCTAAAGCAGTCACAGTTGCTTTCCATCATTCCACCCTGCCTCTCTTACACTCCCCTTTTAGAACATGTTCAATGTATCTGAGCTGGGTTACAGTTAGTTGGTTTGGATTAGAAGTAAGTGGCCAGGGACTTCCCTGGTGGCACAGTGGTTAAGAATCCGCTGCCAATGCAGGGGACGCGGGTTCGAGCCCTGTTCCGGGAAGATCCCACGTGCCGCGGAGCAACTAAGCCCGTGCGCCACAGCTACTGAGCCTGCACTCTAGAGCCCCCAACCAACAATTACTGAGCCTGCAAGCCACAGCTACTGAGCCTGCATGCCACAGCTACTGAAGCCCATGCGCCTAGAGCCCGTGCTCCTCAACAAGAGAAGCCACCGCAATGAGAAGCCCACGCACCGCAACGAAGAGTAGCCCCTACTCGCCTCAACTAGAGAAAGCCTGCACGCAGCAAGGAAGACCCATCACAGCCAAAAATAAATAAATCAATAAATTTATTTAAAAAAAAAAAGAAGTAGGTGGTCACTGCTTACATACCATGAGAATCAGGTCTGCCATTGAGCACAGTGATGACTGCATTTTACTTCTATATTAGAAGTAGGAGAAAGAGTATTAATAGCATTTTTATTTTTTAACTTGCTATATAAAATGTATAATTTACTGTGTATTATACTATGTATTTATATGTGTATTAGTAGCTATTTTACTATGTGTTTACTGTTTTACTGTATGAAATTATTTTTCTATGTATCAGCAAGCTTTCTTTTTTCGGGGGTCTGCACCGTGCAGCTTGCAGGATCTTAGTTTCCCAACCTGGGATTGAATACAGGCCGCAGCAGTGAAAGCGCCGAGTCCTAGCCACCGGACAGCCAGGGAATTCCCGTATCAGCAAGCTTTCCTATTCTAAAAGCTCTACATGTATTAACTGATTTAGTGCTTTTAACTACCCTGTGAGATAAGTACCTTTGTTATCAACCCCATTTTATAGGTGAGGAAATTGGGCATAGTGAAATTAAATAACTTATTTAAGACAGCAGGCAGGAAGTAGTAGAGCCAGGGTTTGAACCCCGGCAGTTCAACTCCAGAGACATACTCTTTCTTTTATTATTCCCCTTCTCCCCCAGTCCCCACATAATCATTCTCTATTTTTCCACACACCTGACCAATCATCTCCGTGGCCTGGGGCAAGCACTGCAGAACAGTCAGAGAATCGGGCACAGTCCTGGTCCCCAGCAGTTGATGAGGCTTTGGCTTTTTATGTGCAAAAATGGAGCTGTCAGTGATCAGTTATCACAATGAAAAAGACCTGGTTTTCTTCTAGTTTTCTGAACATTTTATTTAAAGAAATAAAAAAGCCGCCTGGCAAGTTATAAGTATAGTACAATGAATTCATGTATACTATTTCCTTGCTTTCACCCGTTATTAACATTTTGCCGTGTTTGCTTTACCTTCTTTCTCTCTCTGAACCATTTGAAAATTAGTTCACATACTTCAGACCTAAATACTTTATTCAACATGTTTATCCTAAGAACAAGGGCATCCTCTCTATAACCACAGTACACTGATGACACTCAGGAAATCTGTCATTGCTAAAACACTCTTATCTAATATACAGTCCCTGCCCAGATTTCCTCAATTTTTCCAATTTTGTCCTTTATCTTTTTCTTTTCTTTCTAATCCAGAATCCAATCAGAGATTGCATTTAGTTGTCATATTTCTTTAGTCTCCTTTATATCTACAGCCATTTACTGGATTTTTTTTTTTTTTTTGGTCTTTCATAACATTGGCATTTTTAAAGATTCCAGACTAGTTGCTTTGCAGATGTCCTTAAGTTTGGGCTTGTCAGATTGATTCCACATGTTTAGATTAAAAAGGTTGAAAAAGGTTAAAAAGAATAAAAAAGTTGAAAAACATTTGTAGGAATATCATTTAATGAAGTCATGTCCTCAGTGTATCACATTAGAAAGCATGTGATGTCATTATATTGCATTACTGGTGATGACAAATTTGATCATTTGGTTAAGATAGTGTTTACCAGATTGATTCATTGTACAGGTACCCTTCTCCCTTGTTAAAAGCATTCTCTGGGGTGATATTTTGAGATGTGTGAATATCCTGTTCTCCGGTAGTCTCTGACTGTTGGAATTCATTGATTCTTGTCTGAATCACTTACTATTGCAGTTTTTGTAAAATGGTGATTTTCTATTTCAGTTTTTCCTTCTGCATTTATTAGCTGGCTTTTCTGTAAAGAAGAGCTTTCCCTTCTATGCGAAAGTAATAGTCTCCCAAAGATGTCTACCTCCTAATCCCCAGAACCTGTGAAAATGTTACTTGACTTAGCAAAGCGGAATTGAGGTCATAGATGGAATTAAGGTTGCTAATCAGCTAACCCTTAAGATAAGGAGATTCTTCAAGTGGGCCCAATGTAATTACAGGAGTCCTTTAAAGTAGAAGGAGACAGAAGAAGAGTCAGACTGTTGCAGTGTGAGAAGGACTAGACCTGTCATTGCTGGCTTTGAAGATAGAAGAAGAATAGGGGCAGCCTCTAGAAGATGGAAAAGGAAAGGAAGTGGACCCTACCCAGAGCCTATAGAAAGGAACGCAGTCCTGCCAATGCCTTGATGACACTTGTATCGTACTTCTGACCTAGAAAACCAGTAGTATACCTTCTCACTTTCTTAGCAGTGTGGATTCATGGGTTGTTTTCTTTCTTATAAGTGAGTTAAAATCTTTTTCTGTCAGTATTCATTTTTACATTCAGATTGCCTCAAATTTGGCCTTGGGGAGCCCCTTCAAGATCCTTGTGCCAAAAAAAAAAAAAAAAAAAGGTCTTCCCTGGTGGCGCAGTGGTTGAGAGTCCGCCTGCCGATGCCGGGGACGCGGGTTCGTGCCCTAGTCCAGGAAGATACCGCGTGCCGCGAAGCGGCTGTGCCCGTGAGCCATGGCCGCTGAGCCTGCGTGTCTGGCTGAGCCTGCGTGTCCGCGTGTGCTCCGCAAAGGGAGAGGCCGCAGCAGTGGAAAAAAAAAAAAAAAAGATCCTTGTGACTGTCCTCTTTTTTTGGCATAGCAAGCTATTCCACACCTATCTTGTACTTTCCTTCCCCAACTTGGAATCAGAACACAAACTCCTTTTTTTATATCTTATTAGATTTATTATGTTCATATATCTCCAAAGATTGAATGTGTCCTGGATTGAGCTATCTTACAGTCTTAATGAATATACAGTTGAGCAAAAGAATAAGAATAAATTAAAATTTTTATAAATAATAAACATAAAAGTAAAAAAAAATCCATTTCTTCATAATATGAATTGAGCGTTTACAAAACTAATTGGTTCATTTATCCATGGTTGAATATTGCTTATTGCTAGAATGAAACAGAGTTCAGCTGATTTCTCTTTCTATTGATGGTTTTTATAGAGGTAAGCTTTAGGAAACCTTAGAACACAAACTCTTGAGCAGTGCACTGTGCTGCTGCTTACATTAAACTCTGCACTGTTTTTCTTATAAAAATATTGCAAAGACAACATAATAGTGATTGACCATTGGGAAAACCTTGTAACTGGGCTTTAAAGTTTGCCGCAAGAATGAGAAGTATGGAGTGTCTGGCCTTATCATTCCAATCCTCCTGTGTCTGCTTGGCATGGTGCTCCTGCCAGGGCTGGGCAAGTAGCAGCAGGGATTTATGAATATTTTCACATAGAGTTATAAAAAGAAATGCTTATCTTTGACTGTAGAGGCTGAATTTTGTTCCAGAGCCTGTCCATAAGTTTCTGTATTATACTCACTCAGAAATGGTTCAGTATGCAGTCCTTTAAAAAAATTGTTCTGTAGAATTCTTAGCTAACAGTTGATAGTGATGCATAGAAAGAGATTGAATGTAATGCGCCAGAGAAAACTTTAGTCTTTGGGGATATATAGAAACCTCACATGATTACAGACATTCCTCTTAGACAGGGGTCACAAGCACAGAATGCTCTCAGGGGCCTGACAGGAGATAAGAATGAGTGAAGCAGGTCAGGTGGGGACGGTGCTGAACTGGACAGCGCAGGCCTGTCCTGCAGGGAGCACTTGCACTTCTCTGGTTGACTCTTGCCTTGCCAGAGAGAGAGCCCAGGGTTGCCAGGGTTTTCAAGAGAAGTCCAGAAATCTAGATTTTTTTTTTTTTTTTTTTTTGCGGTACGAGGGCCTCTCACTGCTGCGGCCTCTCCCGTTGTGGAGCACAGGCTCCGGACGTGCAGGCTCAGCGGCCATGGCTCACGGGCCCAGCCGCTCCGCGGCACGTGGGATCTTCCCGGACCGGGGCACGAACCCATGTCCCCTGCATCAGCAGGCGGACTCCCAACCACTGCGCCACCAGGGAAGCCCCCAGAAATCTAGATTTTTATATGAATTCCTCCAATTTCAAAAGGTTAGCAATTAATTCAATTTTATTTTTAAAGCACAAGGAGGAAGAACAAACCATGTCTGCAGATTGGTTTTGGCCCTCGTGTCATCAGTTTATAACCTCTGGTCTAAGATATGCTGGTAACCAACATTGTTGCACATGAGGGCTATTTAGAACGGCGTTCTTAGCCTTTTTGGTGCAGTGGGTGCGTTGGCAGTATGGGGAAACTTATGGGTCTCTTCTCAGAATAATGTTTTCTAAGTGTATTTTAAAAATACGTAAGACTACAAAGAAAATAAATTGTATTAAAATATAGTTCTCAAAATATTTTTAAAAACCAAATTTGTGATATGTATGCCTTTTATTAGTGCATTAAATAACATGATCTAGTGGTAGGTCTGTTCACTGCCATAATTTTTAAGTACTGTGGGAGTAAGTGATTTTTTTTGGCCATGCTGTGCGGCTTTCATTATCTCAGTTCCCGACCAAGAATTGAACCTGCACCACGCAGTGAAAGCCCGGAGTCCTAACCACTAGGCCACCAGAGAATAAGTGATTTTTTTTTTGAGAATAAGTGATTTTTTGAGATAACTGTAACAACTGTAAAAGAATGTTAGAATACCTGATATCTGTTGGTGGCAGGGTCACAGGCATTGCTCATACTATTCTCCTTTGTTGCCTACATTCCTAATTGAAGGTAATGTTAAACTGGAACTAGAATTTGGTGAAAACAGGGATGTCATTCCCCCCGCCCCACCCCCATCCATGTTCAGTGACAGTCAGTGAATCTCAGGTTTAGGACCCTTAGTCCAAAATAATCCTCAACCTACTTATAGTAGCCTAAGGATAACAGTATTGTGTTATTGAGTGTAATTAGTCCAGCCACCATCTTACAGTTTATTTCTTTCTCTATAGTTAACTTTCTGGTTACTGAACTTGATTCTATGTTTTTCTTTAGAACGTTATCACTTGTCTTACAAGATCGTACGAACAGACAGTCGCCTGGTTCGCAGCATCCTGACAGCCCATGGATTTCATGAAGTAAGCTCATTTTTACTACCTTACCTTATCTGCTCAAAAGCTGAAAATCCTAGCCACCTAACTGACTGTCAGCTAACAGGGCCAGCTCTAGAAAGTACACGGGACCACTCCTTAGTGATGATGCAGAACTTGCATTGACTTTCTGACTTTCTGAGTCACTTTATCAGTTTTCCCTTGAAATACATGGAAAACATTTCCACAAGATTTTGTGGGGCTTTTTTTTAGGGGAAAAATTTTTTTTTTCCTTGCTGTATTTTTAGGCATGGGCTAGAGGCAGAGTTTCCCATAAGGAATTGTCTAATACCCAATTAAACCTCTTTGATTGCAAGCAACAGAAACAGACTCTGCCCAACATAAACCAAAAGGGATTTATAGTTAAGATGTACATAGAATGGCTAGCAGAACCAGAGGAAAAGCTGAAAAAGCAGACCTTTGGAAGAAGAGAGAATGCAGTAGCTCCAGGGATCTGGCAACAGAAGTCTTCAAGACCACCTTTACTGCTGTGGAATGAATCGACTGCATTCATTATCCTTGTGCCTTTCTCTGCTAAAGAAGCATATTCTGGAGATAGAATGATTAGCCTAGCTTGGGTCAAGGGTCCACTCCTTGGGGGAAGGGAGGGCCAGGTGATTGCCAGGTCCTTTAAAACCAAGGAGTATGTTATTCCCAAAGAAAATTGGGAAAATGGGGATTTGACATCAAAAGGCAAAGGCAAAAATGCTGGATGGATTTCCACTGTGGATATTTTGAGACAGTTGATAAAAGTCTGGTTGCTCGCTTCTTATCCTAGGTTGAGGTATGAAGTAGACATTTTGAGGAAGTTCTGATACCAGTTTATATACTGTCTTTGTTGCTGTTTTATTTCCAGGGCTTAACATGGTACCTGTCACATCAGAGGCAGAGAGTACATAATTGTTGAATGAATGGACAAATGAATTCTAATGAATGAATGAATGAATTCTAAGTTGGTTTGCTACTATAAGGTTTTAGATCTGATCATCACTTTATACCCAGCATCTGCAAGGATATAAGGACAGTCTGAGAAGGGAGTTTTGGGGTTGGGTCCTCATCTCTCACTTTGATATGCAAGAATATTTAGAGATATCATGGACTTCTATAAAAGGATTAATTCTACTTTTTGCATGTGAGACTTGTCCAACTCTCTCATTCTTTAAACTTGCTTATCCCTCTGTTCTGTACACTCAACTTTTGTCTTACTAAGCTCACATCCTAACTGACCCGCCCCTGTGAGTGCTCTGTGGATGAAAAATCTCTATGACTTTTTACTTCCATCATTCTTCCAGGGGCTGTCTCTGGTGTTTCTTTCTTTTTATAAAAAAATTAATTTATTTATTTATTTTTGGCTGCGTTGGGTCTTCACTGCTGCGTGCGGGCTTTGTCTAGTTGCGGCGAGTGGTGGCTACTCTTCGTTGCGGTGCACGGTCTTCTCATTGCGGTGGCTTCTCTTGTTGTGGAGCACGGGCTCTAGGTGCACGGGCTTCAGTAGTTGTGGCATGCGGGCTCAGTAGTTGTGGCTCATGAACTCTAGAGCGCAGTCTCAGTAGTTGTGGCGCATGGGCTTAGTTGCACCGCGGCATGTGGGATCTTCCCGGACCAGGGCTCGAACCCGTGTCCCCTGCATTGGCAGGCGGATTCTTAACCACTGTGCCACCAGGGAAGTCCCTCTGGTGTTTCTTATCTTGTCTTTTTATCTGCCCTTAGGTTCACCCAAGCAGCACTGACTATAACCTAATGTGGACAGGATCCCACCTGAAGCCCTTTTTACTTCGCACCCTCTCTGAAGCACAAAAGGTTAATCACTTTCCCAGGTAATGCTCTTGTAGCTACTTTGTTCCATTTAAAGGTACCTGACATTGAGGCATGTAGCCAGCAGAGATAATTAACATCCTTTAAAAACAAAAGAAGTCTGTGATATAGGGCAGCAGTCTGCAAATCAGACTGAGGTGTTCACATCCCTGGACATACCTGAAGACTTTGCAAGGACTCTGTAGGATGGATGGTTTTAAAATACACTACTTCTGGATTGCAAATCCCATAGATTCTCTTTCCTAAAATTGAGCTGCTTGTGAGCCCCTCATGTGGACAGGTTCTCCCTTCTCACCTTCTTTTTCATAATTACTGTTTTTTCCCTTTATAAAAGAACGGCCCACCTAGAATCTTAATATGGTGCATTGTCCTGGGGTGTAAAAATTTCAAGGGTTCCAAAGAAAGGAACAAAAATATTGGTGTTTAATTCAGGTAATAGCATAACGAATCTTTTTGCATGGTAATGATTTCCATTTCTTTGCTTTAACAGAATTGAAGAAGGACATAATCAAGTAGTCAGCTGATAGATCATTAAATATAAGATTTAAAGATAGGTCATCTTGTGACTTTTGACATATAATTAGAAAAGAGTTCAAAGAATTGAATGGTATTGCTATATTAAACTTCAGCCAGTCTCATTGGTTAACATCAGCCTAGAGAGGCAATATTGCCTAGTGGCTAGAAGCACGGGCTCTGCAGCCAGCTAACCTGGGCCCAGATCGCAGTTCTGCTGACTGATCTTGGGCAAGTGAGCTTTCTGAGCGTCAGCTTCCTCATTGGTAAAGAGAAGTACTAATGACACACACTTTGTAGGACTATCGTGAGGATTTAATAAGTGCTTAGAACATCACATGCCTGCCACATAGTAAACATTATATAAGTGTTAGCTATTATATTTGTGAACAAGGTTTATCAGTGTTTACATCTATGAAAGAGAAAATAGGAATAGAATTGATGCTGAAACGCTGCCTTATTCTAGCAGTGAGTAATTTTCAACTATGGAGAGATACATGACCTACTGGAGAAGAGGGCAGCTAATCTCATCTGTCTAATGAAGAGATGCATATCTAATAGGAATTTTGTTATTTGCTCAGTGGTTGAGTTATATTTTATTTCCAGGACTTATGCCCCAGGTACTCACTCATGCTAACAAGTTTTGCTTTTGGTCACTTCATATACTTGTCTCCTCATTTTTTAGAAACGAAGGCTCTTTCTTGATTATTCAATTCTACTGTCTTATACTCAGTCAATGGGTATAAATACCCAGCCTATGCTGTCTCTAATGTCAAATAGTTTCTTCCTAATCTTAGATAAATGTATATTTTGAATCTTTATAACAAGTTCCAGTTTAATTTTATGTCTGAGCTTCATGGGCAGAAAATAATTTAAACTTTATTTTCTTCCTTACTGCCTGGAAGATGTGGATTTGGTTTTCTAAATGTGTGACTGGGTGCTTGAAGTGAATCAGATGCAACTATTTTAAATAGGTATTTAAACAGTCCTAAAATAGCTCGCAGTAGAGACTGCATTCCTAATTCCTGTTAGTAGTATATTATTTATTTCGATAGTTTTTGAACTATTCCTGTAGGTGTATAGGAATTCCACCTCAATTTGGACTCAGTATTAATAAATTCTAACCTATATTTTCTTCACTTCTCTTTGAATGTGTTGTACATGTATGTTTGGGAATATTAATAATCCATTACCTAAATGCAGTATACTTTGTGGCTTCTGGTGCTCTGTATTTTCTAAGAAAATACAGAGCACCAGAAGTTAGAAGTCTTTTTCAATCCAGAGACTTCTAACTCACATGCAAGAGGAATGCAAACACTTGAAATGTTTCCAATATTATTGTGTACTCTTTTTATGTATTTTTTTTAAAAAAAATAATTTTAGACTTTTAGAAAAGTTGCAAAAATAATATAGAGTTTCTATGTGCCCTTTACCCAGTTTTCCTAATGTTAAATCAGTTATAACCATAGTATAGTTATCAAAACGGAGAAATTGATGTTAGTATAATGTACATTTTAATAAAAATTTAAAATATTTACGGTGTTTTGTTGAATTGTGTACTATGTTCTTACAATGATAGGTCAATATATGTATAACAAGTACGGCCTTATCACAGGAAACTTAAAAATATTAAATGTAATTGGTATACATATTTTCGTTGTAGAGAAGGTATAATATAATGTACAAGACTTACAAGCATTAAATACGTTCTGTTAGGCTAAGCTGTTCTTTGGGGGAAATGGAATGGAAGAAGTAAAAACAAAAGTGAATTGGGGGATGTCTGGGCAGAGTAGGGGAGGCTTCTGGGGTGCTGGGAATGTTCTATGCTCAGTGGTGTTCACACAGGTGACCAGAATTCATCATGCTCTGCAGTTGTGATTTGTGTACTTTCCTGTTCATATGTTACTTTCAGTTAAAAGTATAGTATTGTAAAAAGTGAAAAATTTACTGACAAAAAGAGCCTTTTCTTTTATAGTACTTTTAAAATGTACAGTGGCTGGTGAATCCTGATGTTATTTAGTTTCCCTTGAATATACTTAAAAGGATACTGTTATAGTTTTATTTTAAAATTATATTTGCCATTCATTGGATCCTTTGGAACATTTTAAATTTATGATGAAAAACCTTAGATGCCACCGACAAAAAGGATACAGTTTCCCAAAATTTGTATCGGGAGCACCAAGCAAAAATGTTTGGAGACCACTAATACTGGGTAACTGTAGAAGAATTTGTCGTTTTTCTTATCCTCTGGTTCAGTGTTTGCTTTTTTTTTTTTTTTTTTGATTTTGACATACCATTGCATTCAAGAGTTTATTTTATTTATTTATTTATTTATTTAAAAAATTTTTTTACGATCTTTCTTTTCTTTTTTTCTTTTTTTTTGAACTTTTGAATTTTATTTTATTTATCTTTTTATACAGCAGGTTCTTATTAGTCATCCATTTTATACACATCAGTGTATACATGTCAATACCAATCTCCCAATTCATCACACCACCACCCCTGCCCCCGCCGCTTTCCCCCCTTGGTGTCCATACGTTTGTTCTCTACCCTGTGTCTCAGTTTCTGTCCTGCAACCAGTTCATCTGTACCATTTTCTAGGTTCCACGTGTATGCGTTAATATACGATATTTGTTTTTCTCTTTCTGACTTACTTCACTCTATGACAGTCTCATTAGATTCATCCATGTCTCTACAAATGACCGAATTTCATTCCTTTTTATGACTGAGTAATATTCCATTGTATATATGTGCCACATCTTCCTTATCCATTTGTCTGTCGATGGGCATTTAGGTTGCTTCGATTTCCTGGCTATTGTAAATAGTGCTGCAGTGAACAGTGGGGTGCATGTGTCCTTTTGAATTATCGTTTTCTCTGGGTGTATGCCCAGTAGTGGGATTGCTGGGTCATATGGTAATTCTACTTTTAGTTTTTTAAGGAAACTCCATACTGTTCTCCATAGTGGCTGTATCAATTTACATTCCCACTAACAGTGCAAGAGGGTTCCCTTTTCTCCACACCCTCTCCAGCATTTGTTGTTTGTAGATTTTCTGATGATGCCCATTCTAACTGTTATGAGGTGATACCTCATTGTAGTTTTGACTTGCATTTCTCTAATAATTAGTGATGTTGAGCAGCTTTTCATGTGCCTCTTGGCCATCTGTATGTCTTCTTTGGAGAAATGTCTGTTTAGGTCTTCTGCCCATTTTTTGATTGGGTTGTTTGTTTTTTTTTTTGTTGTTGTTGTTGTTGTTTTGCGGTACACGGGCCTCTCACTGTTGTGGCTCCTCCCGTTGTGGAGCACACGCTCTGGA
Source organism: Pseudorca crassidens (assembly GCF_039906515.1). NCBI lineage: Eukaryota > Metazoa > Chordata > Mammalia > Artiodactyla > Delphinidae > Pseudorca > Pseudorca crassidens. The sequence goes on along the minus strand of NC_090296.1, from coordinate 27,674,407 downwards.
TGTGCAGGCCCAGCGGCCATGGCTCATGGGCCCAGCCGCTCCGCGGCATGTGGGATCCTCCCGGACCAGGGCACGAACCCGTGTCCCCTGCAGCGGCAGGCGGACTCTCAACCACTGCGCCACCAGGGAAGCCCTGTTTTTTTAATATTGAGCTGCATGACCTGTTTATATATTTTAGAGATTAATCCTTTGTCCGTTGATATGTTTGCAAATATTTTCTCCGATTCTGAGGGTTGTCTTTTCGTCTTGTTTATGGTTTCCTTTGCTGTGTAAAACCATTTAAGTTTCATTAGGTCCCATTTGTTTGTTTCTGTTTTTATTTCCATTACTCTAGGAAGTGGATCAAAAAATATCTTGCTGTGATTTATGTCAAAGAGTGTTCTTCCTATGTTTTCCTCTAAGAGTTTTCTTGTGTTTTTTTTCTTAGATATCTTTTTTTTTTAAACATCTTTATTGGAGTATAATTGCTTTACAATGGTGTGTTAGTTTCTGCTTTATAACAAAGTGAATCGGCTATACATATACATATATCCCCATATCTCTTCCCTCTTGTGTCTCCCTCCCTCCCACCCGTCTAGGTTGGCACAAAGCAGTGAGCTGATCTCCCTGTGCTATGCAGCTGCTTCCCACTAGCTATCTGTTTTACATTTGGTAGTGTATATATGTCCATGCCACTCTCTCACTTTGTCACACCTTCCCCTTCCCCATATCCTCAAGTCCATTCTCTAGTAGGTCTGTGTCTTTATTCCCATCTTGCCCCTAGGTTCTTCATGACCTTTTTTTTTTCTCCTTAGATTCCATATATGTGTTAGCATACGGTATTTGTTTTTTTCTTTCTGACTTAACTTCACTCTGTATGACAGACTCTAGGTCCTTCCACCTCACTACAAATAACTCAATTTTGTTTCTTTTTATGGCTGAGTAATATTCCATTGTATATATGTGCCATATCTTCTTTATCCATTCATCTGTCGATGGACACTTAGGTTGCTTCCATGTCCTAACTATTGTAAATAGAGCTGCAATGAACATAGTGGTACATGAGTCTCTTTGAATTATGGTTTTCTCAGGGTATATGCCCAGTAGTGGGATTGCTGTGTCGTATGGTAGTTCTATTTTTAGTTTTTTAAGGAACCTCCATACTCTTCTCCATAGTGGCTGTATCAGTTTACATTCCCACCAACAGTGCAAGAGGGTTCCCTTTTCTCCACACCCTTTCCAGCATTTATTGTTTGTAGATTTTTTGATAATGGCCATTCTGACCAGTGTGAGATGATATCTCATTGTAGTTTTGATTTGCATTTCTCTAATGATTAATAATGTTGAGCATTCTTTCATGTGTTTGTTGGCAATCTGTATATCTTCTTTGGAGAAATGTCTATTTAGGTCTTCTGTCCATTTTTGGATTGCGTTGTTTGTTTTTTTGATATTGAGCTGCATGAGCTGCTTGTAAATTTTGGAGATTAATCCTTTGTCAGTTGCTTCATTTGCAAATATTTTCTCCCATTCTGAGGGTTGTCTTTTGGTCTTGTTTATGGTTTCCTTTGCTGTGCAAAGGGTTTAAAATTTCATTAGGTCCCATTTGTTTATTTTTGTTTTTATTTCCATTTCTCTAGGAGGTGGGTCAAAAAGGATCTTGCTGTGATTTTTATCAAAGAGTGTTCTGCCTATGTTTTCCTCTAAGAGTTTTATAGCATCCAGTCTTACATTTTCGTCTCTAATCCTTTTTTTTTTTTCGGTACGTGGGCCTCTCACTGTTGTGGCCTCTCCTATTGCAGAGCACAGGCTCCGGACGCGCAGGCTCAGCGGCCATGGCTCATGGGCCTAGCCGTTCCGCGGCATGTGGGATCTTCCCGGACCGGGGCACGAACCCATGTCCCCTGCATTGGCAGGCGGACTCTCAACCACTGCGCCACCAGGGAAGCCCTCTCTAATCCATTTTGAGTTTATTTTTGTGTATGGTGTTAGGACGTGTTCTAATTTCATTGTTTTACATGTAGCTGTCCAGTTTTCCCAGCACCTCTTATTGAAGAGACTGTCTTTTCTCTATTGTATATTCTTGCCTCCTTTGTCATAGATTAGTTGACCATAGGTGCATGGGTTTATCTCTGGGCTTTCTATCTTGTTCCATTGATCTATGTTTCTGTTTTTGTGCCAGTACCATATTGTCTTGATTACTGTAGCTTTGTAGTATAGTCTGAAGTCAGGGAGTCTGATTCCTCCATCTCCACCTTTTTCCGTCAAGAGTGTTTTGACTATTCAGGGACTTTTGTGTCTCTAGACAAATTTTAAGATTTTTTGTTCTAGTTCTGTAAAAAATGCCATTGGTAATTTGATAGGGATTGCACTGAATCTGTAGATTGCTTTGGGTAGTAGAGTCATTTTCACAATACTGATTCTTCCAATCCAAGAACATAGTATATCTCTCCATCTGTTCGTATCATCTTTAATTTCTTTCATCAGTGTGTTATAGTTTTCTGCATACAGATCTTTTGTCTCCTTACTAGGTTTATTCCTAGGTATTTTATTCTTCTTGTTGCAACGGTAAATGGGAGTGTTTCCTTAATTTCTCTTTTAGATTTTTCATCATTAGTGTATAGGAATGCAAGAGATTTCTGTGCATTAATTTTGTATGCTGCTACTTTACCAAATTCGTTGATTAGCTCTAGTAGTTTTCTGGTAGCATCTTTAGGATTCTCTATGTATAGTATCATGTCATCTGCAAACAGTGACAGTTTTACTTCTTTTCTGATTTGGATTCCTTTAATTTCTTTTTCTTCTCTGATTGCTCTGGCTTAAACTTCATGAACTGTGTTGATTAATAGTGGTGAGAGTGGGCAACCTTGTCTTGTTCCTGATCTTAGTGGAAATGGTTTCAGTTTTTCACCACTGATAACAATATTGGCTGTGGGTTTGTCATATATGGCCTTTATTATGTTGACATAAGTTCCATCTGTGCCTACTTTCTGGAGGGTTTTTATCATAAATGTGTGTTGAATTTTGTCGAAAGCTTTTTCTGCATCTGTTGAAATGATCATATAGTTTTCCTCCTTCAATTTGTTAATATGGTTTATCACAGTGACTGATTTGCCTATATTGAAGAATCCTTGCATTCCTGGGATAAACCCCACTTGATTGTGGTGTATAATCCTTTTAATGTGCTGTTGGATTCTGTTTGCTAGTATTTGTTGAGGATTTTTGCATCGATGTTCATCAGTGATATTGGCCTGTAGTTTTCTTTTTTAGTGACATCTTTGTCTGGTTTTGGTTTCAGAGTGATGGTGGCTTCATAGAATGCGTTTGGGAGTGTTCCTCCCTCTGCTATATTTTGGAAGGTTTGAGAAGGATAGGTGTTAGCTCTTCTCTAAATGTTTGATAGAATTTGCCTTTGAAGCCATCTGGTCCTGAGCTTTTGTTTGTTGGAAGATTTTTAATCACAGTTTCTAATTCAGTGCTTGTGATTGACTTGTTTATATTTTCTATTTCTTCCTGGTTCAGTCTCGGAAGGTTGTGCTTTTCTAAGAATTTGTGCATTTCTTCCAGGTTGTTCATTTTATTGGCATATAGTTGCTTGTAGTAATCTCTCATGATCCTTTGTATTTCTACAGTGTCAGTTGTTACTTCTCTGTTTTCATTTCTGATTCTATTGATCTGAGTCTTCTCCCTTTTTTTCTTGATGAGTCTGGGTAATGGCCTATCAATTTTGTTTATCTTCTCAAAGAACCAGCTTTTAGTTTTATTGATTTTTGCTTTTGTCTCCTTCATTTCTTTTTCATTTACTTCTGATCTGATCTTTATGATTTCTTTCCTTCTGCTAACTTTGGGTGTTTTTTGTTCTTCTTTCTCTAATTGCTTTAGGTGTAAGGTTAGTTGTTTATTTGAGATTTTTCTTGGTTCTTGAGGTAGGATTGTATTGCTATAAACTTCCCTCTTAGAACTGCTGTTTGCTGCATCCCATAGGTTTTGGGTCGTCATGTTTTCATTGTCATTTGTTTCTAGGTATTTTTTGATTTCCTCTTTGATTTGTTCAGTGATCTTTTGGTTATTTAGTAGGTATTGTTTAGCCTCCATGTGTTTCTATTTTTTACAGATTTTTTCCTGTAATTGATATCTAGTCTCATAGCGTTGTGGTTGGATAAGGTACTTGATACGATTTCAATTTTCCTAAATTTACCAAGGCTTGATTTGTGACCCAAGATATGATCTGTCCTGGAGAATGTTCCATGAGCACTTGAGAAGATAGTGTATTCCATTGTTTTGGGATGGGATGTCCTGTAAATATCAATTAAGTCCATCTTGTTTAATGTATCATTTAAAGCTTCCTTATTTTTTTTCATTTTGGATGATCTGTCCATTGGTGTAAGTGGGGTGTTTCAGTGTGCTACTGTTATTGTGTTACTGTCTATTTCCCCTTTTATGGCTGTTAGCATTTACCTTATGTATTAAGGTATGTTGGGTGCATAAATATTTACAATTGTTATATCTTCTTCTTGGATTGATTCCTTGATCATTATGTAGTGTGCTTTGTCTCTTGTAATAGTCTTTGTTTTAAAGTCTATTTTGTCTGATATGAGAATTGCTGCTCAGCTTTCTTTTGATTTCTATTTGCATGGAATATCTTTTTCCATCCCCTCACTTTCAGTCTGTATGTGTCCCTAGGTCTGAAGTGGGTCTCTTGTAGACAGCACATATACAGGTCGTGTTTTTCTATCCATTCAGCGAGCCTGTGTCTTTTGATTGGAGCATTTAATCCATTTACATTTAAGGAAATTGTTGATATGTATGTTCCTATTACCATTTTCTTAATTGCTTTGAGTTTGTTTTGTAGGTCTTTTCCTTCTCTTGTGTTTCCTGCCTAGAGAAGTTCCTTTAGCATTTGTTGTAAAGCTGGTTTGGTGGTGCCGAATTTTCTTAGCTTTTGCTTGTCTATAAAGGTTTTAATTTCTCCGTCGAATCTGAATGAGATACTTGCAGGGTAGAATAATCTTGGTTGTAGGTTTTTCCCTTTCATCACTTTATATATGTCCTGCCACACCTTTCTGGCTTGCAGAGCTTCTGCTGAAAGATCAGCTGTTAACATAATGGGGATTCCCTTGTATGTTATTTGTTGCTTTTCCCTTGCTGCTTTTAATATTATTTCTTTTCTGTTTGATTTTTGATAGTTTGATTAATATGTGTCTTCGTGTGTTTCTCCTTGGATTTATCCTGTATGGGACTCTCTGTGCTTCCTGGACTTGATTGACTATTTTCTTTTGCCATACTACGGATGTTTTCAACTATAATCTCTTCAAATATTTTCTCAGTCCCTTTCTTTTTCTCTTCTTCTTCTGGACCCCTGTAACTTGAATGTTGGTGCGTTTAATATTTTCCCAGAGGTCTATGAGACTGTCCTCAGTTCTTTCCATTCTTTTTTCTTTTTCTGCTCCACGGCAGTTATTCCCACTATTTTATCTTGCAGGTCACTTATTCGTTCTTCTGCCTCAGTTATTCTATTGATTCCTTCCAGAGCATTTTTCTTTTTTGGCTGCATTGGGTCTTTGTTGCTGCATGTGGGCTTTCTTTAGTTTCAGTGAGCAGGGGCTACTCTTTATTGTGGTGTGGGTTTCTCATTGTGGTGGCTTCTCGTTGTGGAGCACAGGCTCTAGTTGTGGGGGCTTCAGTAGTTGTGGCATGCAGGCTCAGTAGTTGTGGCTCGCAGGCTCAGTAGTTGTGGTGTATGGGCTTAGTTGCTCCACGGCTTGTGGGATCTTCCTGGACCAGGGCTCGATGCTGTGTCCCTGCATTGGCAGGTGGATTTTTAACCACTGCGCCACCAGGGAAGCCCCTTCCAGAGAATTTTTAATTTTATTTATTGTGTTGTTCGTCACTGTTTGTTTGCTCTTTAGTTCTTCTAGGTCCTTGTTAAATGTTTCTTGTATTTTCTCCTTTCTGTTTCCAAGATTTTGGATCATCTTTACTATCATTACTCTGAATTCTTTTTCAGGTAGACTGCCTATTTCCTCTTCATTTATTTGGTCTGGTGGGTTTTTACCTTGCTCCTTCATCTGCTGTGTATTTCTCTGTCTTCTCGTTTTGCTAAACTTACTGTGTTTGTGGTCTCCTTTTCGCAGGCTGCAGGTTTGTAGTTCCCATTGTTTTTGGTGTCTGCCCCCAGTGGGTAACGTTGGATCCGTGGGATGTGTAGGCTTCCTGGTGGAGGGGGCTAGTGCCTGTGTTCTGGTGGATGAGGCTGGATCTTGTCTTTCTGGTGAGCAGGACTGCGTCCAGTGGTGTGTTTTGGGGTGTCTGTGAACTTATTATGATTTTAGGCAGCCTCTCCGCTAATGGGTGGGGTTGTGTTCCTGTCTTGCTAGTTGTTTGGTGTGGCGTGTCCAGCACTGTAGCTTGCTGGTCGTTGAGTGGAGCTGGGTCTTAGCGTTGAGATGGAGATCTCTGGGAGAGCTCTTGTTGATTGATATTATGTGGGGCCAGGAGGTCTCTGGTGGACCAACGTTCTGAACTCGGCTCTCCTACCTCAGAGGCTCAGGCCTGACACCCAGCTGGAGCACCAAGACCCTGTCAGCCACACGGCTTTTGGGAAGTCTGAGGTCTTCTGCCAGCGTTCCTTAGGTGTTCTGTAGGAGTCGTTCCACATGTAGATGTATTTTTGATGTATTTGTGGGGAGGAAGGTGATCTCCACGTCTTACTCCTCCATCATCCTGAAGGTCCCCTCAGCCTGGTTCATTGTTTCTAATTCCTTAATGATAAGCGTCACTAGGGGTACTTTACATTCATAGGTCTTACTGCAGATTCAAGGAATCACCATCTCCAGGGATGGTGTATATTTAAAAAGCACCTTCTAGGTGCTTAATCTTTCTAGGCAAATATAGACCTAGAAAGTTATATATTTTAAAAGCAATGAGGTAATATGTATCTCAGTCAAGTTTGGAAATTACTGATCTAGACTAAATCACTGTTACATTGTGGTCTCCGGACCATCTGTACCAAAACACCTGGGGTCCATGCTTAAAATGCAGAGCCCTAGACTTCATCGCAGAATTTTGAGAGATGTGACCCTGGAACATTCGTTTTTGAAGAAACTCTATAGGTGATTCTTACGTACACTAAAATTTGAGGACCTCTGCTCTAGATCTGAAGAGGACAGTGGGTAAGAAAGAAGTATTGGTGATACCTACATTTGGCAAAGCAACCTTTGATTTTAAGAAATCAAAGTGAAAATTTTGAACTGAGGAACAGCTAGAATGCAGTTTTAATGGTTACAGCAAAGATTCTTAGATGGTTTTTAAATAGTGCAACAAACCATAGACTCTTGAATCCAGTCGAGGCCAGCTGAAGTGCCTTTTTGTAGTTTGCCAGATTACACTCCCTGATAGGCAGCATTTATCGCCCTAGTTTTAAGGTGATCATTTCCTTGACAAAGTGATAGATTTGGGATATAATACTGTCCTCAGTAACTGCTCATGAACTGTGAACTCTTTAGTATGTGATGACACAGGATAACCTCTGAGTCATAGCGTACTGAAATGGAAATGCTTTTATGAAATTTAGGTCGTATGAACTAACCCGGAAGGACCGACTGTACAAAAACATCATTCGAATGCAGCATACGCACGGATTCAAGGCTTTTCACATCCTCCCTCAGACCTTCCTGCTGCCAGCTGAGTATGCGGAATTCTGTAGTAAGTGCTTGACTCCTGATGCTCCATTCTCACCCCCGTCCCCTGTCCCCCATCCCCAGCAGCTGAACTTGGGGCAGATTTACTCCAAGGGCTGCCTCAAGTCAGGAACTAATCAGGGCTTTTCAGATCCTTAAAAAATTGTTTCTTTAGTAAAACAATTGCAGAGATAACTTTAAAACTGTTTTATTCTGAGCGTGTATGTGGGTATTTATTCTTAGTAAGGACATTTATGTAAGGACACATTGGTATTGTATAAATGTGCTCCTGTTTATTACAAAAAGTCTCTTTTTCATTGACAAGAATTAGTGCCCATGTAAGGATGGATATACTTCTGCATATGAACTACATATGCATCCTTTTCGGCATCTCTCTTCCTCTTGTCATTTAAGGAATATCCCTATCCCCTCGATTTTTGGACTTGTGTGACTTATGTTCTTTGGGGTACACATATCACGCATCTTTTGGTGTTAGGGTTTAGAGGTACCAGTTAGTCACACTCTCTCTCCTTGGAGTACAGACTAATTGAAAAATATTCATGGGAGCGAAATAGGCACATGAACGTCTGCTGTATTGGTGGTAAAGCTAGCTGGGAATGCATGGCCTGCATCCAAGTCTCATTGCTTCTTTTGTCTTGAAGTGAACTTACCTCCCCAGGTCCAAGCAGAGGAGATGGGCTATTTTGGACTCTCCCCCCATGGTGGGCAATGCCTGCCTCAGTAGGCTTAGAGCACAGAAGAGGCACGAGTACAGAGAAGGTGTGAGGCAGGTCTTTTGTGAGAGTCTAAATAGGAAAAATAATAATAGCTAACAGTTAATGAACATTTCCCTTCTGTTAGGCCCTCTTCCAAGTGGAGCCTCTATTCTGAGGTAGGTACTGTTACTGTTCCCAGCTTTATAGGTGAGGAGACTAAGGTACAGAGAGGTTAAGTAACTTTCTGTAAGTTATGTGGCTGCAAATGGTGGGATTAGGATCCAGACCCTGCAGTTTGGCTTCAGAAGCCAGGCTCCTCGCCACTGTGCTTTGTGGCCAAGACAGTGGGCGTATGCACACAATGACCATTTCCCAGGACCACCCATGGGAGAAGTCACTTCTGTGAGGAGGATCAGTTATGACACACAGAGAGGACAGCAAGACAGTTTTCTTCTCAATAAGTCCAAGAAAAAGACTTTTCCTGTCTTATAGGTAGAGGAAGCATGGAGAGAGGAAGAGAAATTTTTCTCTAGACTTCCTGACATTTGATTCTTTTAACCTGTTGGACCTAGTGGTCTGGTCTGGTCATGCAGTGCGGTGTTCATCCTCTGGGACTTGCATCAGGAATGGTCACAGGGTCTCTTGCTCCCACCTTGGGGAGGCCATTCTTCTGAGAGCACTTGTTTACCCCGCTGGGACCAGTGGTTGGCAGTTCAGTGTTTGCCCACAGAAGGCTCTGAAATGGGTCAGAGTAGAGTATTCACTAGATGAATTAAGTTAACTTCAAAGCTACAGTGCACTCAAAGCTGAACATTTATAGTTAGGAATTTTTGTTATGGGATTTTTAGCCATGTTATTGAAACCTCCTGTGCCTTAGCTTCCTCCTCTGTAAAATGGGACTGTTACTAGTACTGACATTGTAGTGTTGTTGGGATGTTTAAATACGTTAACACATGGAAAGCACTTGGAGTGGTGCCTGATGGGTACTTAATAAATGTGCAATAATATTTCCTATTTCAAGTTATGTAGAGATGTATTGTTATATAATAAAAGTAAAAAATTGTGTAATAAGCCAACATGATAGCATAAAAATGCTTCAACTAACATGTTAGCAACGTAAAAGCATTCCTGATATGAACTCCCTGCTGTTGAATTCCTATTGAGAAATCAGAGTCCAGAATAATTTCCTAGTAAACACTAAAGGGATATTAAGTTGAAAATTCCCTTTCTCCTCTCTGCTGTCTCTTATTCTGTGGTTCTTCCCCACCCTTTGGAGGCAGTTTGAGGGCTGGATGCTCATTCAGAAGATTGGATAGAGTTAGAGTTCCTCCATGCGTTCAAGCCTGACCTGTGTTTCAGTAGAATTGTTTCTTCAGCATATTTTTTTAAAAATAAATTTATTTATTTTATTTTTGGCTGCTTTGGGTCTTTGTTGCTGCGTGCAGTCTTTCTCTAGTTGCAGCAAGCAGGGGCTACTCTTCGTTGCGGTGCACGGGCTTCTCTTGTTGCGGAGCAGGGGCTCTAGGCACGTGGGCTCAGTAGTTGTGGCACATGGGCTCAGTAGTTGTGGCGCATGGGCTTAGTTGCTCCGCAGCATGTGGGATCTTCCCAGACCAGGGATCGAACCCCTGTCCCCTGCATTGGCAGGTGTATTCTTAACAACTGCGCCACCAGGGAAGCCCCATTTCTTCAGCATATTATTCAAACTCTTACAGTTTCTACATTCTAACAAAAATGAATTCAAAAGGTCAGTAGCACACATAGAATGAATATAGCTGCAACCCAAAGCCACCACATTGAGCCCCAGGGCAGTTATTACAGGCAAATGATGTTCTTCAGTCTGAAAACAAATCCCTCATTGCTGTTGCCTCCCAAAGACCACAGCAGGGACTTATTGTGTGGTAGAAGAGGGACCAGGGAAGATGTGATGGTAAAGAGGAAGCTTCTTGGTTTCAGTCCTGCCAGGATGCCAGTCATTCTTTGCCAGTAGTCCAGAGTCCATGACCTCTACACTTAAATCCACTGGGGAGAAATCCAGCATTAGTAGGTCAGTTGTGTTGCTAAGTTTACATATTAGGGGAGAAACTTGCCTCCTCCTACCACTTCCTCTTTCAAAGAGACATTCCTCTTCCTCCTAAAGTCTGTTTTAAGTTCTCTTCATTTCCTCTGCTGTCCACCTAGCATATTATAACTCAGAAATTCCCTTTTCTCCATGACACTTGTGTTCCTGACCTTCCAGTGCTTGCTTGAGCGCAGACAATAGGATATTTTTGAGAAGGCAAGTGACATGGACAGGTTGGCCTTTAGGAAAATAACTGCATGAAATGAATTGGAGGGAGCAGGGGGAGGAAACACAGTGGTCGCTTTGGAAGTCATAATCCAGGTAAGAAGTGTAGATAGACTGAGCTAGGTAGCTGGAACGGAATGGAGGCAGTGGAAAGAATGGTAGAATAAACACAGTTTACTAAGTGGCTGTGAGTAGTGAGGCAGAGGTCAAAGGTGTGAGTCTGAGAAGCTGGGAGGAGCATTAAGTCTTTAACCAGGGAGTGTAACGAGGAATGTAGAGCAGGGGTCCCCAACCCCCGGGGTTCCTGTTAGGAACTGGGCCGCACAGCAGGAGGTGAGCAGCGGTCGAGCAAGTGAAGCTTTACCTGCCGCTCCCCATCGTCCCCACCGCTCGCATTACCGCCTGAACCACCACCCCTGCCCCCCACTCCCCAACCCCTCGGCCGTGGAACCACGAAACCAGTCCCTGGTGCCAAAAAGGTTGGGGACCGCTGACGTAGAGGAAAAGTGTTGAAGGGCAAGAGGAGTGTCACATTTTGGACCTGGTGTGGATTTGAGGTGCCTACAGACCTCCGCGTGGTGATGTTTTGCAGGCAGTTGTAAAGGCAGTTTTGAGTTCTGGCCAGTTATAGGCTCTGGAAGTTGCAGATATGGAGGTGGATGTTACTACCAAGGAAGGGAAAAAGGAAGAGAAGAAGAACTACAGAGAAATCAGAGGGGAGAGAGACCTTGAAGATATGAGCAAGGGAATGAGGTCCCAGAGGAGGCAGGAGAGGGTTTAGTCAAGAGCCCAAGTAGAAGGGTGAGCTTCAGGAAGCAGGGCGTGTCTCTCCCCTAAAAGGAGAGAAAGAAGGCGGCTAAGTGGTCATCCAGGTAACATTTGAGATGGAGAGGAAAGCAGGTGAGCGGGTTTATGTTACAGATTCCCAGCCTTCTTGGTGAGAGGGTGATGAGGGCACATACCAGGAATGAGGGGCCTAGGGATGGGTTTGGGTGTTTGAGAGGAGCAGAAAGGCATGTGACTAGCCTGTGAAAGAGCCTTTGAAAGGGAACTGATAAGGAACAGATATGAGGATTGCCTGAAGACTCTAGAGAGACCAGCCAAGGCAGATCTCATGAATTTGTATAGCTTTTTGTTCTAATAAGAGAAAACCTGAAATCCATCTCTGTAGAGACCTAGCCCAGAGACCAAACACTGCCTCAAGAGATGTGAAAGCCTGGATACTGCCAAACTGTTCCCAGTAATTAAAATGTGGGGCTTGCAATATACAGACCAGATCTTGCTAGATTCCTGGTGCCACTGTTGCTAGTGTAACAGTATATAGTACAGTCGGAGGTCTGTGACCCCGAAGAACCTAACTAAGGATCTTGCCAACTGCAGCCACTCCCCAGCTGTGGACAGCTTTCTAAGCAGGGAAAAGGAAACAACAAGGAAGGCAGGGTGGCGCCAATATCAGAAAAGCAGAACTTTCCCCCCACGCCCTGGCAGATTTCTGTTTACTTCTCACTGCCCAGAATTGCATCCTCTGGTCATCTTTAGTTGCAAGAGAGACAGAAATAATTCTAAGGAATGAGCAAAACTTTAATGTCAGCCAGTTAATTTCAGATGACTGGATTTCAAAGTAATCAGTAAATTTATAGAATCATAATAGTAGGATTGTGAGAGATCTCATAATTCAAATGACTAAACCTCTCATTTTAAAGATGAGACTGGATAATTCAAGCAAATTGCCCGGAATTAGAAAAGTCAGAATTAGAACTCAGATCTTCCTACGCCTGGTTCAGTGCTCTTTCCATTAGATTGAGCATGCTGCAACCATAGGACCTGGAAGGCACCAGAAAGAGTTGCAGGCCCTGTCTAGTATATCTTCATCCTGACAGGCTGCCAAGCTCTTTGCCTTGCTTTGCTTCTGACCCACATTTTTGGAACCTGTGAAAGAAATCAATCCTTGTTCTGAAATACAGCAAATCAAGGAGAAAGGCCTAGCATGAAGACACTTTTTTTGATATTTAGAATTTCAAGAACATGATAAAAGTGAAGCACCAGAAACTTCTGATAAGCCTAGTCCACAAAGTAAGATTTATTAAACGCGTTAGATGGCAGAAGTTGCATTTAGCTAGATTTTCCCTGTTCTGAAAACGAGCATTTTCTGCGTCCGTTTGTCACCACAGGGGGTACTGTCTTCAGACAGGTCTGGTCATTTTCTTCGGCATTGCTGTATGTAGCTCCCTCACTTCCTCTTTGTGAGCTCGGTGTGTCTAATTACTTGCTTAGGGCCTGCCTTTCTGCTGTCTTTTCACTTCTGCATGCCCCATACTAGCAAACTGTGTAACACGGGTTGGGTACTTAGAAGTATTGAATGAATGAATGAAGTTTAAAAATTTTTGTAATTTTTTTGTTTTATTTTACTATTAATTGTTCCTTTTGTTCTCAAACTATTGTATCCTCAGAATTTGGGGAAAATGGCAAAATGGAAAAAATATATAAAGTGTATATATATATACATCTATTCAGTGACTTCAGTTTATAGAGATTTAAATTGTCTTATATTAATATGCCATCTATTGCAGGAATTTAAAATTATGTAAATGATGTAGGTAATATAGTCACGGTACCCCCCAAAACATACAAAACAATAATCAGTGAAAAGCCTTTTTTCTCCTCTTTTCCTCAGTCATCCAGTTCTCCCCAGAGGTGATCAGTGTTATTAGTATTTTTACATATCCTTCTAGAGGTATTCTCTGCACTTACTGGCACATGGCTTGAGTGTGTATGTGAACAGATGGGAGCATACAATACCCAGTGCCCTGCACTTTACTTCGTAACACTCAACAGTCTCTTTGAGCTCATTCCCTCTCTGTTCCTTAATAACATTCTCATTTTGTGTGTCTGCTTAATATTTCATTATGTAGAGCAGGTGTCTGCAAACTACAGCCCTTGTGTCACATCTGGTCCTATGCCTTTTTATATGTATCCCAAGAGCTAAAAATGATTTTTACATTTTTAAATGCTTGAAAAAAATCAAAAGAAGAATAAAATTTTGTGGCATGTGGAAATCATAGGAAATTCAGTGTCCATAAATAAAGGTTTTTGGGGGCCCAGCCATGCTCCTTTGTTTACGTATTGTTTATGGTAACTTTTGAGCTACAATGACAGAGTTGAATAGTTGCATGGCCTGCAAAGCCTAAGCTATTTATTATCTGGCTTTTTACCAAAAAATAGCTTTTGCCAGCCCCTCATATAGATGCAATATAGTGTATTTAATTAGTTGATGGATGTCTTTTGCTATTAAAATGCAACACTGAATAATCTTCTACAAAGAATGTTCCAGTATGTGTGAGTAGGACCAGAGAATACATTCCCAGAAGTGGAGTTGCTCATGGAGTTTTACATTCTGTGTGGCACGTGACATTTTTTTCTAATTCTGTGAGGTCACATCAAGGGAAAAAGCAGGGGAGGGTGGCGGAGAGAAGACAAGGAGGTCTTCTTTCTCTCCTGGTGAAATGGTTTGTGGCACCGACACAAATCAAGTTCCTGTTGGGAGGCCTTGAAAAGACAGTTTGGCTCCTATCAGAGGGAGAGTCCTTTGTCTCTGCTTCTCTCTCGTGTCCACTGACCTTCCCTAAGTGGAGGCCGGAGCCATCTGCAGGCCTCTGGGACTCCTCATATTGGTTGTGTGTTTTCTTTTCCTATGACCCAAAGGTATTTAAAGCGTAAACCTGAACCTGCGAAAGGAACAAAAGTAAAGGGCACCTTTTAACCACTCGTCAATTATTGTCCTACCTTTCTACTCACATTGTTTTATTTAAGGCGATTTTTTCTTACAAGCTCAGAGAAACTGCTTGAGGAAAGTAACCATATTAGGGGATCTGGCCTTTGACTCGCGTTGTCACCGTCTGCAGTGTGAGCCTCTGGAGGTCCTTTAGTTAAAGGAGGCGAGGATATCAAAGATTCGTGAAGGTTGTTTGTGACAGTAATAGACGAACATCCCGATATTTGCCTTATTTTGTCTTCATCCTCTCATTCAAGAGGGGAAATGGTGGAAGAAATATATTATGTAATATTGCTGTCTCTTCCTCTCTTTCCTTTCTCTCTCTTTCTCTGTTTTCATTTTTAAGGCTAGTCCAAAAATACAGGTTATTTTAGTTGCTGTCCTCCACTTAGAAATTTGGAAAATTCTTTGGGTACCTGAGTAGATAACTAGTGTTAAAATTTAAGATAATAAACTCATGTCCCTTCTTTCTCTTTGTTTCTTTCTTCCCTGTTTTGTCTCCCAATATTTTGAGCAGATTCATATTCAAAGGACCGGGGACCTTGGATAGTAAAACCAGTGGCCTCTTCCAGGGGGCGGGGTGTCTACCTGATCAACAATGTAAGTATGCAGCGGGTGGCATACTTCGCTCTGTGTTTGTTCTTCCCTGCTTCACCCTTTGTCTTAGCTACTAAGTCTGCATTCAGAAGTGTGATTTGAGGAGGGGTATGAGTCTACTATTCACCTTACTGGCAGTAACCTCCTCCCATGCCAACAGTTACTCTATGGCTAATAAGTCACTTGATTGAATTTGGGGGGAGGGCAGCCTTTGGTGTCAGCAGAAAAGAGGTACTTTTTCTGCTTTCAGCATTCTGCCTTGCTAATTCCTTGGCACTAAGCATTAATTGGTAGCACATACATTTAGTTTCTGTTGTGAGGAGAACTGTGGGTTCCTACCCTCAAGGTCATCAAGCAAATTAACCTTAGTCTGGCATGGCATCCTTGCTGCTCCTGGCCCCCTCCGTCCCCCCTCTTCTTCTTCCTCCTCATCCTCTTCTTTTTTCAAAAGTCATTAATATCTTGATTCTTTGCAAAATCCTCATTAAAAGTTGTTTTTCAGTTGAATACATATACAAAGTAAATGAAATAAAATCCCAACCCCACTCTCACTGGCTAGACTAACAACAGTAGTAACCTAATACAGTTGATTTATGTTTCTTCTTTTCTCAACTTTACATTTTGTTTCTAATTCTCAGTTTGATATTCACTGCACTCATATCACCCCCTACCCTTCCTTCCACATTACATCTCCAGCTTTGATTACTTTTTATTATTTTTATATTTTAAAGGTTTATGATATTTACATTCTCTTCAGTAACTATGATTCAGTTTTTTTGCTTTATCTATAAGTTGAGTAAAAAATTTTAACTCAATAGAAACTTTACAGATGGGAATTCTGAAATTTAACCAATATTTCAGTCTGGGTCTTTGTTCATTCTTCCTCCTGGACCTTTGGTCAGCCCTTTCAATCTGGAAGCTAGTATTTTTCTTTAGTTCAGGAAAAATCATTCATTTTTTGTCTATGCTTCTGCTTCTGTAACTTCTTTTTGAGGCATTCTGGGTGTTTCCTTCATGTCAGCTTTTCTCTCATTTTAAATTCTCTGTCTTTTCCCATCTTTACCTTCTGGATCACCAGTGTGAGCTCTGTCCATTTTATCGTTCATTCCATCTACTGTATTTCTATATTGGCTATCATAAGGTACAAACACTCTTATTTTCTCATTTGCCTTTTTTTTTTCTTTTGTGATAACAGCCTGTTGTTGCTTAGTAGATGCAGTTTGCTGGCGGGTCTTTCTGAGGATACGAATTGAAAGTGTTTTAAAGTTCTCTTTTGTTTCACCAATTTTCATGGGATCGTGGTTTTTTTTCCTGCTGTGGGGTTTTCTCAATTTCAGTGACCTTAGATGTTGAGTCACACTGATGAACAAGACTAGACTGATTCAAATTTTGACAGCTGGCCTGGGTTTCCCCTACTGTTGTGTAGGACTGATTCCCTAATAACATCTCACTGGACAGGAGGCTGACTGTGCTTTGTGTGAGGGCAAAGTGTGTTGAATGTCAGGCCGCACCTTAGGTGGATATGGGTGAGGAAGCGTGCTTCTTCCTTCCCCCTTGCCAAAACAGGGCCTGCCTGATTGTGGATATAAAGGAAGAGTTGGGTGATTTCCTTGTGGGGCGGTGCTACCTTTCCTGTCTCTTCACCTTTGTGTCTGCTGTAGGGATGCAGTGGCCTCAAGTTCCACTGCTCTGTGGGATGCCTGTGCCCACCCACAGAAGATGTCCTCCCAAGACAGTTGTTAGGTTTCATCCTGAGGGCAAAGCTTTGGTTGCTGGAGAAGAAGGCCTGTTGGCCGCACTGTTTTAAATGCTGTTTGTTATTTAATTAATTATCTGATTCTTGTCCATTGGCTCCCTCTTGCTCTTCGTGTTAGTTCACTGCCAGCATGGAACTTCTCAGAAGTCTCCTTGGGAAGATCACTCTCACCTCTGATATTTGGGGCTGGGCTTCTTCTGCTCTGTTTCCTCAACCTGTTCCTATCTTCTTTCTGTCTTTCAGGATTTCCTTAAACCTTTGGTCTTTTGTTGGCTCCTTTAACTGTTTTCTAGCTTTGTTATCATTTCAGACGTTTAAAAATGTCTACTCTGGGGCTTCCCTGGTGGCGCAGTGGTTGGGAGTCCGCCTGCCGATGCAGGGGACGCAGGTTCGTGCCCCGGTCTGGGAGGATCCCACATGCCGCGGAGTGGCTGGGCCCGTGGGCCATGGCCGCTGGGCCTGTGTGTCCGGAGCCTGTGCTCTGCAGCGGGAGAGGCCACGGCAGTGAGAGGCCTGCGTATCACATTAAAAAATAAATAAATAAAATGTCTACTCTGTCCTTACGGTGGAACCCTGGAAGGGAAGAGGGGGAGGCGGATATGTCATGTGCGTGGTCGGTACACCATCCCAAATTCCCCAGTTCTCTTTCTTTTCACATGGTCTGAGCTATTTCCTATATGTGCAGAAACTAACTTTCTAAGGGGTCTTTCATATGGGAAAATCCTTAAATTCAGTCTGGACTAAAAACTCTACAGTAAATACTGATGGCCAGACCTTTCATGCTGAAGAAATATAGGATCTGGTTCTGAGGCAGTAGCTATACAGCCCCAAGCCCAGGCTACAAGTTCTGCTACCTGACCCTGGGTCACTCTGGAGGGCCTTTTGCCCTGGGTCTCTTGTGACAGAAGGCACTGCTCATAAGCCTTGGATCTCTCTTTTCTTGTCTCTCTTCTGACCTTGGTGTGAAGGCTCCTGTCCAACAGCTTTTCCTTCAGCTTTGTGCCAGGAGCTCCAGTGTTGTTTGAATCTCATAGACGGCACTAGTTTGGGTTTGGGTTTTAGCTGCCAAATGGAATTGCTATTGAAAGTCAACTGTGGTACAAGTTTGCTTTTTATTTTCTTAGACATGAGTCAAAAAGAATAGGATCTATTCCCAGCTCATCTGGGACTTTTTTCTCTTGGAATGCTCTTTTGCCCTGGTGATTTGTTATTTTAAAACCAACATCATAAAGAATAGAAAAGTTAAACTTTCTTTGGTGGGGCTGAGAACCCCATGCCCTGACTCTTCCCTGGATGCCGCACGCGTCTCATACAGGGGGTGACAAGTCTTTAGAGAATGCACTTGGCAGGCTCTCCTCCCTCCCACATCTCCCTGGGCTGACTCCCTAGAGACCCCCTGCAGAGATCAAAGTACTTGGCAGGACCCTTTGCCTGCCACCTCCCGCTCAGTGAAGCTTTGGAATGAGTCTGATTCTTTGAGGTCTTTGGTGGAAGTGCCAGACAGAAGCCTGGGAAGATGCCAGCAAGCACCAGGGGAGCTGGCAGCATGTGGACATAATGGCAAAATATTCCCACTTTTCTCCAAATCTGGAATTTTATCACCTTTTACCCAGACCTACAAACCATGCAGTTAATACTCTTCTCTCCCTCCTTACACACAAGGCCTAACCATCTCCTCTTTTCCATACCTGGATCCTTTCCCATGGAATATGTGACCCATTAGCCAACTGGATGAAGTAACTCTTTCCAAGGCTGCTGCCTGCTTTCCTTTTAGATTCAAGGGGGAGGGAGAGGGAGTGCTCCAGTGGAGGGTCTGCAAGCAGAGCTAGTGTGAGTGGGTGAGGGATGGGGGAGGGAGGGCAGAGTTAGGTGTGAGGGCCAAATAAAAACATCTTTCCCTGTCTTCCCACTGGAGTGAGGAATGAGAGGGCCTCGTATTAAAAATTCCCCCAATAGTCATAACCTTTGGAAAATATCTGCAAATAGCAACTTTTACCACTATGAGAATAGGATAAAGGATAGAAGAAGGATTACTTTTACGTAATACTGAAGAGAGAGGAGTGTGAGCTCCTACAGATGGAAGCATCTTGGCTGATTGGAGAACGTGGTCTCTTAATGATGTGCTTTTTAGCTCTGAAAATACAGCATAAAGGAACAGAGTTGTGTTTGCTTCAGCTCCTGCAGTAACCGTGACTAAATGCCATGTTTTCCCAATTTAGTATATTCATATAGAGGAGGGAAAAGATCTGGTGTTTTCTGATTAAGGTATGAATTTGATTTATGGAAGTCAAATTTAGTCATCCTTGTCTCACACATTATTCATGGTAAATAAAATATTAGTGTTTTCTCTGAGATTTTGAAGTATCAGGAGAGTATTTTGGTCACTCTTTTCACTCCTTTATTTGTGAATATAATTCCGTACAGCTCTCTTGTTTCTATTTGTTTATGTTTTCTTAGGTGCTCTCCATTTTTCTCATTGTTCAACAAATATTTAGGGAGTCCCTGTTGTGTGCCAGGTGCTGCCACTCCTTAAAGGCTTTTCAGGAATAGGGATCATCTCCTATTCTTATGTATCTTCATTATAAATCAGTGCACTGCTCTGAGCAGAATGGTGTGTGGCACGTCGTGAGGAATGCTGTTGAGTTGTGGAACTCAGTAAATGGAACCACATAGATACTCTTGAGTTTGCAATAATAATACTAACTGATACTTCTTGAGCATCTACTATGTGCCTACCACTCTACCTTCCAAATATAATCTCACTTAGACTTTATGAGAACCCTAAGAGGTAGTTACTATTCCTTCCATAGTAAGTGAAGATTTTAACTCGTCTTGCTGATTCCAGAGCGTGCCCTCTTAACCACTGTACCAGTCTACCTTATAATAACTTAACAGATACCATGAGCTTTAATCTTAAAGTTGAATTAGAAAAATGGATGGGTTTCCAACTTTCCCAACAATTCAGATTCTTGCTTTAGCATACTTGGGAGGGCAATTTGAGCTTAGAATTGACATCATTTAAAATGAGTTAATTGGGGATGGATGAAAAGGAGACAGGCTTGAAGATGTCAAAAATTTCGTTAGTTGCTTATCAGTATATTACACTATACAAAAAAACTGTACTCAAACAATTCTTTTCTTCCGTGAGCTTACAATTTAATTACTAGTGCAGATAGAAATGAGAGGTATAGACCATTGAACAAATACTAAAGTTACCGAAATAATGTAAGAGATTATGTTCTGCATAATTCAAAGGACAAATGTATATGATGAGGAAGAGAAGAGAGGAAATGGGCATGGATGTTAGATGTGTCATAGAGTGAAGACCATTACCATTGTAGTCTCTGGTTCCAAGTAGAGTTGGGTGGTTACATATCTGTTGTAGCCTGTAGGTGTTACTTAGTAGAAAAAGAGCTGCAATTGTTTAATTTTAGGTTTGGAAACCTGCAGCTTGCTTCTTTGTACTGTGATTGCATCAGTTCTTACATACTAAGCTGACTCAAAATAGAGATAGTACGTGTGAGAAACTGATCAGGAAATGGTGTGGATCACCAAGTCCAGAGTATGAATCAGTAGTGATGTTGTAGTGTCCGTATGATGCATAGAGATGGCTTGTGAAGTTGTGTTCTGAGTTTGAGGTGGCAGCAGTGGGAAATGAGAGAGGAATCTCATTATCTTGACCCCGGAGTTGCTTCTTGTGGTTGTGTATGATGTTATGGGTCACACAATTATCCTTATTTTATAACTGTAGTACTTGGGATAGCACATGCATTATTATAAAGGCAAACTTTTGGGTCTGGACAGTTATTTTAGGTCAGAACTTGTGAGAAAAGGTGCAAATAGTGCTTAAGAATTAGGCTTCTGAGGCAGACTGCCTGGGTTCAAATGGTGCTCTATCACTTACTAGCTGTGGGACTTTGAGCAGATTCCTAACCCTCTCTGACTCTTCCCTCATCTGTAATATTTGGATGGTGTTATACCTACCATGGGTTGGATGAAGATTAAATGAAATAATACTTGTGAGGGATTAGAACAGTGTTGGCACATAACAAATCTTCAGTACATTTATTAAAATTTTTTTCCTGCAAATGTTAATAGTGTTTCTGTTATTGCCACTATAGCTATTATCATCACAGTTATCATTATAGCCACTTCCCTTTTGGAGTTCTTTTGTCCTGTATGGATTGTGGTGACTGACAACTGATTTTTCTGTTTTAGTCTCATTTGGAATTGTTCTTCCAGATCTCTTTCCACTCTGCAGCCTCACATCTTGCACTTGTAGGTGTGCTGCTTTGTGTTCTTTTAAATTCTATATATTTGCTGTCCCTCTACTCAAACATCAAACTCTTTGCGAGTAGGGATTGGGCTCTGTGAGGGCAGGGATTGCGTTTGTTTTATTCATCACTGTATCCCCAGTGCCTTCTACAATACCCATCATACTCATCATTATTTATTGTATAGACAGCTCTTCTTCATTGAAAAAAGTATTTAAAAGATCTAGTTCATTCTTTACCTGCAGTGGCATAGCAAGCACTATGGAGTGAGTCAGTGAAATATCCATCCCATTTCACAGGGAAAATGCCAGGATCCATTGTGGAAAGATCTGTAAGTTCTCTGAGCAACTTGATGAAAGCCTTCCTGTAAGAATAATGGTAGTATTCTAAAATATCCAACATGCTTTACATTTGGGAGAAAGCAAGTTTTAATTTATTTTTTAAGTAGCTTTTATTTTCTTGGCATGTAAATATTTAATATCATGTATATAAATCTTTAAAGCTGTTTAGGCTCTATCATGAGAGGTGCTGTGTAAATTTTGTTTTCTCCCATTATAATTGGATTCTCACAGTGTTTATGGAAGTGGTGTGTTATATGGCCAATTAATATATGGGTAGCTTAGAGGAAACCTTTTCTTAGAGTTTTAGTTTTCCATATTATCATTTCTAAATGGTTAAGAACTTTGCTTCTTTATTGTAAGTCAGGATTCCTTTGCACTTCTACCTTTCATTTTTCTCTTTACTGAACAGCCAAACCAGATTTCCCTGGAAGAGAACATCTTGGTCTCCCGTTACATTAACAACCCCCTGCTCATAGATGGTGAGTTGTGATTAGGTCTTTGACTGGATTGGGCTAGATCGTACTAAATTTTTTTTAACGTTTTTATAGTCTTCTCTATTAAGTCTTTATTAAGCTAGTGTGGAATTCTTGGCAACTGTGGCTCCAGAGATGAAGCTCGTTCCTTACCTACCTCACGGTATTATTTTGAAGTTGATTTTGACATAATGAAAAAGAAAGTGCTTTATATGTTATAACAGAAACAAATATATATGAAAACTGTACAATGCATGTATGTATATATTTACAATGTATGGTATACTTATTATTTATCCTCAAAAGGGAAGGTGTGTGGGCAGTGTATGTTTCATGGGGAGAGGAGGACTGTCTTTCATATTTCTTTGTTACATTGTACTATTCTTTCTGTAACAGAAGACAAATGAGCTTAGCTTTTCCTGTGTACCCCAATTTTTTTTCCAGATTTCAAGTTTGACGTGCGCCTCTATGTGCTTGTGACTTCCTATGATCCTCTTGTCATCTATCTCTATGAAGAAGGACTGGCTAGGTAAGAGACCTTGAGCGGAGGGTGTTTATTCGAGTTGACCCATTAAAGAGTGTATTAAGATCAGGTTGTTTTTTCTGTTGTATTCAACTCAGGAAAATAAGAGTGTCCCCAGATGGGCTTCAGATTACAGAAATCAGTCTTATCACTTCACAGTCTCTCTTGCATATCCACGCATATGAACAAGCATTTGTATGTAAACACACACCTTTCCCAGCAGGGATCCAGGGTCACATTGTATTTTCATGCAATGGCAATTGGTATGAAGATCCTAGGGCCACTGTTGTTCACAAATGGTCTAAAAAGGAAAAAAAAAAGAAATCTTTCATGTGTATGCCTGTTATATACCAAGCATTTATTTTAATGCTCACAACAACCTTAAAGTCATGCATTTTTGCAGTTGCGGAAACTGAGGCTTTGCGTAAGGGAACTTGAAATCACTCCCCTGAGGTCTCCAGCAGGTGGATAGTGGAGTGGGAATTTGAACCCCTGGATCTGACTCCAGAGCTGAAGGCTTGAGCTGTTTCATGCCCTCTTGTATCTAGGGTGGACATTAGCTGCTTTTTTTTTTTCACCTACAAGTCTGTAATATATTTTACAGTGATTTTATATATATATATATAATATATATATATATATAATATATATATATTTCTGTTTTTCTTGAGGTACTTCTTAAGTTTTAAGGTAGTGTGACTTACAAAATAAAGTTCAACTTATAATAATTTGAATTTTCATTTCCCATATCCATAGGATTTTACAGGTGACAGTGTTTTTTTTAGACCCTTTGAATTGTTTAAAATAAGTATATAACTTTGGTGTGCTTGTGTTCTTTTCTCTCACAAAGCTAATATATATATATATATATATATATATATATATGTATTTCCCCCACAAAACTTATA
Source organism: Pseudorca crassidens (assembly GCF_039906515.1). Taxonomy (NCBI): domain Eukaryota; kingdom Metazoa; phylum Chordata; class Mammalia; order Artiodactyla; family Delphinidae; genus Pseudorca; species Pseudorca crassidens. The sequence continues at coordinate 27,651,105 of NC_090296.1, read as the reverse complement.
TATCTATTTTACCAAAGAACTCTGAAGTTCTTTTTATGCATAGTTTTTGTATAGAGCATAGCAGTATAGGAGGTGGTTTGCATCTGTAAAAAGCATGGCCTATATATGTTTCTGTATTTTAGGAAATGTACATCAAAGATGGGAAATACCGTGGATAAAAGAAGGCTACATATTTAGGTGTAGGTGCTTTGAGACATATCATTGTACTCTGACAGCTGTTCTTTTAGAATCGGATTTCAATTATTTTAATTATTTTTTAGACTAAAATTTTTTGATGCATCGTGTGACTAGAGTCAGAGGGTGAGAACAGTTAACCAGATTCTACCTGGTTGAGCTATGTCTTGCCTTCACCTCTAGGTGGCAGTGACAGCATCTATAAGCGTGGTCACATTCTTAACTAAGATTTGAGTTTGAACCCTGGGAACACTGAAGGCCACGGAAGCTCCCTAGTTCAGGCCTCTGGTTCCTTGAAAACTGAGGAGGGAGAAAACTAAAATATTTCTCAGTTTTTAGTTAAAGGGCTGAACCAGGTATCTGGGCACAAACTACTAATCTAATCAGATTTTCATCGGAAAGAAGTTTTCTGTAGTGTTTTTAGGCACATGTGCTCTCATATTTTGAAGTATAGGGATAAAAGCTGAGTCTCCATATTATCTAGAGCAAAAAGAAGGTGAAATAAGGCCTCTTACTTCTGCTCAGATGTATAAGATGCTGAGGATTTTCCATTTTGTAATATGAGATGTATCATGAGTATGAATATGAGTATCATGAGCTCCTTCACCCTTCTCCCTCCGCTCATCCTCAACCAGCTTGTCTCCTGTACCCTTCTCGGAAACTGATTATGTCCTGCCATGAACTGGACTTCTTTTTTTTTTTTTGCGGTACGCGGGCCCCTCACCGCTGTGGCCTCTCCCGCCGCGGAGCACAGGCTCCGGACGCGCAGGCCCAGCGGCCATGGCTCACGGGCCTAGCCGCTCCACGGCATGTGGGATCCTCCCGGACCGGGGCACAAAACCGTGTCCCCCGCATCGACAGGCGGACTCTCAACCACTGCGCCACCAGGGAAGCCCTGAACTGGACTTCTTGAATAGGGAAAAGACCTCAAGTTTATGCTTACTGTGTCTCAAGGATATCATAGCAATATGTTCTGCAAATTATTCCAAAGGTATTTCACCCACAGTATTAATAGCCCTTGCTATTGGTAAAATTCGGCATTGTTTTAAAGCCTCAATGGCTCAGATGCAAAATGAGAACAATACTAATATTTATTATAGAACTTACTGCAGATGTGCTAGTGCTTTGGCTATTGGCTGTGTGTTGGAAGTCAGAACCCACTGAATTGAGTAACTCTTCTCTTGCCTTCAGCAGGAACTGAGTATATATATTTATATATTTTTAAAATGGATGCTCTTTCTTAGAATAATTTGGAAAACAAATTTTTAGAAATTTGGATTAAACTGTGAAACAAAAGAAAAAGAATTTTCAGGGTTTTGGCTATTTTACCTAAAAGTATAGGCGAATATAAAAGCTTTACAGTAGTACATTATGACAGGCTATTAGCCAGTCCTGCAAGGGGTGCATTGCTCTGCACAATAACTTCCATGTGCCTAAGTCCCTGTGTCTTAACCACTGTGTGTCTTGGCACTCATCTCCTGCTTTTTAATCCTCAGAAGCCATTCGACTGTGTCATTACTTTCAACAATAGTCTACAGCATCTCCAGATCTGCAGCCTCTAGTAATCTTGGGTCACGTTTGTTTTAAATAGACATTACTGAAGGTAATCAGTTTGGGATGAGATCACTAGACCATTTTACTTTGAGGCTCAAAAAGGAAAACCATAATCTTTCCTAAAGAGACAGAACTGGTGGCAGTGTAATTGGTTTCCTTCTTCAGAAAAGAAGGGTCTTATCCCATATCACTTCTGTTTGGGGCCTCAGAATGCATGTTTAATGACAGAAAGATTAAGTTGATTTCATAAGACGGTTCTGTGAAGTAAGAATTTTGTGTAAATTCTTTACCTTCTTAAATTTACTAAAGAAAAAGACCCTAAATAGTTTCTTTCTAGATTAATCATTTCAGTTGTCCTTGCTTTATTAACATAGGAAGTAGAAAGACTCTCGTTATTTTCTTATACGTGGGCACAATATTGAGACATTTTAAAAAATTGTCTTAGTGGTGTTTGAGTCCAGTGTTTTGCCCCTTCCTACTTTTTGAGTTTCACGTGTATGTTACTGTTTTACACCAGCAGGGGGCGCTCAAGTTTCCAGAGAGGGGTGCTTTTCTCTACCAAAATGGTGTAGGGTTTTTTTCCTGACAGAGGTGGAATCCAAAAAGACTTTGTTCTGGATTTTACAGTTTTAGGTGGATCCAGTATGTGGTCTAAATGATTTGACGAGGCCCTTTTTTGAGACAAAGCTAATAGCCAAATTTTCACTGAAACAGGAAAAATTAAAAGTTGAAAAAAATTAAAACAAAATTGAGTTGAAAATCAAATGTGCTATCATATTAGAGACCCAAAGATAGGTAGCACTGTCAGCTGCAGGGAAATGAAAGTGCCCGTCCAGAGAACTGGGAGAGATCCATCCGCACGGTGGGTTGGGAAGATGGGACACTGAGAAGGCCCGGGTCAGGGACCGCCTCTCTTCTACTCAGCCATATTATTCAGTGGAAATTCAGAAGAGATCCCAAAGCATTTGTAATGCCTCTGCCTTCCTCCCCACCCCCAGTTACTTCTTCAGTAGCCTTCCTTGCTAATTAACACTGGCTCCGCAGGGATATTTACCTTTTCTCTGCTGGATTCCTGTGGTTTTGAAAGAATTCAGGTACTTGCCGGTTGCCAAGGAATTCAGATTACCTCACAGGCTGCACACTGTCCAGAATCTGCCATAGCAGCAAGAGGGGGAAGAGACACCAACAAGGGGAAGAAACCCCTCTCCAGTGCTCATTGTCACCCTCCCTGGCAGGCCCTTGCTGTTTGTGAAGTTTGAGTCATTTCTGGCTCTGAAGACCAGGGGATCAGGCTGGTAATCCCCTCCCAGACGGCTCCGCAGGGCGCTGCCTAGTCACTGCAGCACTTTGGCAGTCTCCCGGCCGCAGCTGGCTGACAGCAGATCAGAGGGCTCTTGGGCCTCTTGTTCTCTTCCATAAGATTTTTCTGGGTCAGGCCAGGATGAAACCCAGTGGCTCCTGGCAAGGCTGCCTGAGGTGCTGTCTCTTCATCCTCCAGGCCTTTCTGGCGCTGAATGGTTACACCTGCTGAAAGATAACACATGTGCCACAGCCAGGGTCTCCTGAGAGTTGGCCTCCCTTACTTTGTACATTTGTAGTGAATGTTTGTTAGAACATGTAGCTATCAAAGCGGGGTTGGGGGGTTCGGTTTAACTGTCCTACATCTAGACTCTCCGTAACTCTGACTATGGTGTCGTATTCATAGAAGAACAAAGTCGTTTTTGAACGGGGGAAGAGAGTTCCAAAGACCCCACTAACTCTGCTTTCCTTCTTGTTTGAGTTCCATGTTGGTAAAGTTCCTGAACAAGCAGCTCAGCTGTAGTTTCGGTTAGTGCTTATCAGGTACCTACTGTATGTCTAACATTGAAACCCTTCCTTCACATACACATTCAAGAGTTTGAGACAGTTATCATCATTGTATTGATTCTCACTGAGAAACATTAGAAAGCAAAAAGGAAATGTAGTTTTTGATTTAAGAATTTGTCAGAATAAAGGTTATCTATATATATCTTAATGTGGCAAAAAAAGAGAAAAGGGCATAGCATTCTCTGTTCATCATAGGTGGTGAAATAGAGCTCAGGGTTTCAGATTTACAAAGAAAGTAGGAACCCCCCCCCATTCCTTTGTTCTTTTTTGTTTGTTTGTTTGTTTAAAGGTCAAGGCTATGAAATTCTGTCATGAGAGCTTTTCCTAAATCTTGATTTCATTAAGAGGGAGGTTCAAGACTTAATTCATCGTGTAAATTTCAGTATGTGTTAGGAGCAGTGTTTGCAAACTTGGTTGTGGGCTACCTAGTAGAGAATTACCTCTTTTAGGTGTTTCTAATAAAGAAATTGTGTTGAAGCTTTCAGACCTAAATAGGGTGAAATTTGATATGTGAAGATCTAAATCACAAGTCACAAACTTAAATGCTTACAAGGACATTCACTGAAAAGTTTGGCCCAGTGGAGACTGGAGAACCAGAGATCACATATCCCACCTAAAGGGTATTTACTATTCATTGGCAGCAAGTCATTGATATGTGGTAGTGCTGTGGTCTGGATGCTACCTCCCGAGTTCATATGTGGAAATCCTAACCCCCAAGGTGATGGTATTAGGAGATGGGGACTTTGGGAGGTGATTAGGTCATGAGGGTGGAGCCCTCATGAATATGATTAGTGCCCTTTAATATAAGAGGCCCTGGAGGGATTCTTTACCCCTTCCACCCTGTGAGGACACAGCAGGAAGGTGCTGTCTGTCTGCCTGCATCTTGACCTTGGACTTCCAGCCAACAGAAATAAATTTCTGTTATTTGTAAGCTACACAGGTTATGCAGTTTATAGTATTTTGTTACGGCAGCCTGAATGGACCAAGACAGGTGGTATTGCCAGATCTTCTGGTTTTTTAAGGGAGGCTGAAAAATCTAGATTTTTATTGAGAAACTTTTGTTTGTAAACTTTCAATTTTGAAACCATTTCAAAGTTATGGGAAAGCTGTAAAAATAGTATGAAGAACTGCCTTTTAACTTTCCTCTAGAGACCACAGTCAAATTTGGCCATCTGTCCTGATAATGTTCTTTATAACAGAAAGCTCCAAATCCAGGATCACATGTTATATTTAGTTGTCAAGTCTCTTCAGTCTCCTTATATCTGGAACATTTACTCTGTCTTTTCTTGACTTTCATGACTTCAGCATTTTTTAAGATTTAGGCCAGTCATTTTTGTAGAATGGCCCTCAATTTGTGTTTGTCTGATATTTTTTCATAATTAGACTGAGGTTATGTATTTTTGGCCAGAATGTCACAGAAGTGATGCCATGTTCTCATTGCATTAGATCCGATGGTACATGATAACTATTTAGTGGTGTTTGAGCACTTAAGACAATGTCTGGCAGATTTCTCCACTGTAAATTTACTTTGTTTTCCCCTCTGTAATTAATAAATATCTTATGAAGAGATACTTTGAGACCATGTAAAATCTCATTCTTCATCTCACTTTCACCCAACAATTTTAATATTCATTGGTGTTTCTTGCCTGAATGAATTATTACTGTGATGGTTGTGGAATAATGATTTTCTAATTCCATCATTTCTTTTACTTTTATTATTTGGCATTTTACTCCCAGGAAGAGTTTTCTCTCCATCCTGTTCACTTATTCATTTGTTTATATACACCAATGTGGACTTAAGGATTCCTGTGTTATTTAATGGGTTGTAATCCTTTACTATCGTGATTTATTTTGATGCTCAAATTGTCCCAGATTTGGCCAATGGGAGCCCGTTTAAGCTGACTTTTGTGTCCTTCTGACATGTCCCCTCATTCTTTGAGCACAAGATATTTCAGGCTCATCTTCTTTCTCTGTCCCAGCCTGGAATCAGCTATTTTCTCCAAGGAGCAGTGGTTGCTTTTAATGGAGGATAGTGTTTAGACATAGAGATCCAGGTGCTAGATATGCTCATTGTTCTGGGGTGTCTCTGCTATCAGGTCCTTGCAATGGACATACCTAGGAAATACGTGTATAGATATACGTACATGTACACATACATACACATTTACATCTATATTTATTTCTGTATCTCTGTATTGAAAATCAGGAGTTCATACAAATACCTCCAATTCTAGCTCAAAACTACAGCATTCATTCTAGCTTTTTCCCTTTCCATATTTTTTATCTTTTTTCCAACAGTGAGAAATCTGACTTCTATTATCTTCAACATATTTATTTACTCAGTTCCCTCGTATGTAGCCAGTCTCCCAACCTCCCTGTCACTACCCCATTCAGATGCCCTCCTTGTGTGGACTTTGACCCTTGTGGGGCACCACCCTGCTTAGATAACCTCCTTGTACTGCCTCTGGGCTGCCTTCCTGTCCTGTCCACCGTCTTCCTCACATGGGCCCTGGCTGCCACTGGGCTTCAGGAAGGAAGGTCTGAATTTTAAATGCTGGCCAAGTTATTCAAGTTTAAAAGCAAAAAACAACCTTTGTAGGTTAATCAGAACTTGATTAGTAGGCCAGATCTAAGACTAATGGGACCTCTGATCTAGAAAATAAGAAGAAAATGTTGTAAAATGGTGATCAGACCTGGATGTGGTTTGTTTAATCCAGATTTTAGTGAGAACCATAAGCTCTTCCTGCGTTAGGAGGAAAGATGAGCATATACACCTGCCTTTCCTCTACATGGTCTTCTGCATTCCTTGTTCAGCTGACTGAAATAAAGAGTGTAGCACTTTTGCCCTTTTGGGTAACTTTTCCACTGAGCTTAGTTTTTTGTTTCTGTTTTCTCTAATTCTTACTTCTTCTTATACTTAGAAGAACTGTAACGTTAATGATCTTGTCCTTCCTGAGTTTCAGAATATAAATGTCCCAGCTAAAAGGAAGACTAGGAAGAAGAAAATTTATTTTTTTTAGAGATGCAGTCCTATTGAAAAAAGGAGGATAAGAATGACTGATGTGTTGGGTACCAGTTTACAGTTAACTGCCAGGCCTTTGCCAGTCTTTTCATGTTGACCAAATTAGATCAGGTACTTGTATTTAAAAGAGAAGAAAAACCTCTTTCTCTGAAGCAGAACCTTTTCCCTCCCTCTAAATCATTATTTTGGGGGAGAGATGGCAGGTGGTATGTCACTGTGAGGTAATGTCTGGTTGAGGCAGGCAGCCTCTGTGAGGCCTGCCTGGGCCCCCTTCGCATTTCACAAGAATTCAGAGAATGACTATTTCCCGCTTGATTGGAGGATCTCTGACGAAGGAAGATTGGGATGTATAGGTAAGGTTTACCCACCACGGAGTGACATGGGTGAAGTTAAGCGATAACTGCCGGAAGTTTCTGGAAAATCTGAGGTCCTTCTCATGCATAGACGTAATGCTCATCAGACTCTTGCCCCTTAGCCATACATGCCTGGTCAACATTTTCTGTTTGTCCACATCCTTCTTCCTGGCCTCATGTTTGTTTATTTTAGTTTTGGGGTTTCTTTTTTGGTTTGTTTTTTTTATTTTTCCTTTTTCCACTCTTCTTTCTTTGGCTCTTGTAGATTTCTAGTACAGGGAATTAGGGAGCAGAGATAGTGGGTGAATGAGAAGAAATAGAGGAGAAGAAAAATTTTAAATGCTGCCCTTCAATGTGGTAAAAATTCACGTTGACGTCATAGTCTGAGTAAGCACATGTAAATAATTTGTAAATCATGTGAAAATAAACTTGTGGCCTTCCAGGATTTTTTTTCACACACTTGGTTGTGCCTCTGGGGAAAACCACTTTAGCGAAGGGTGATACGGTTAGCGTGGTATGTAAACAGGGTGATATTTACCATAACCGTTCGCCTCGAGTGTACTTTTGTTGATGCTGAGCATCACTGGAAAGTTTTCTCTTTCCTCGGCTACTTCCTTCAGAGGCACATATATTTTATACTTCGGTCTTCTTTTGACAACAGTCCAGGATATCAAATTGCTGCTCTGTTTTCAGTGGGCTCCGTGTTTAATCCCCCTTTTCGCCGTCATTCCAAATTCAGGAATTAATCCACTCTACACTCGTATTTATGCTGTTCTGCAGACTTAGGCTTTGTATGCTGTTAATGCTGCCATTACTGTTCTCTTAATTTTATAGATCAGTTCTGTTTTTTCCTATGGATGTGAGTTCTAAGTCTTTATATTATTATGCTGTCCTTTTTTTCTTTTTGCATAATATTTTCCATAGAATGCTTTAGTACCAGGCACTGTGTAGGCACTCAGGTGTTTCTTGACAGGCTAATGTCCCATCATCCACAGCATCCTATACACGGTTTCCTTGACTGTGAATAACTTTGTTTTCACTTTTCATCTTTCCTATCCGTCTAAGGTTCTGTATCAAAAAAGCAGCATCTCGTGGTTAAGAACGTGGGTTTTGGAGTCAGTGTGATTTGGGGCAAGTCACTTAATCTTCCAGATCATATTTTAATGTTCATATCTGTTTTAAAAATTAGACATAATGGTACCTCCTTCAGGGAATTGCTTTAATGATTGAATTAAATGTGATATTGTACATGAAACACTTAGCGTGGGGGTTGGCACTTAATAAGCACTCAGCATTTGAGGAGGATGCCACCTCCCTGCATTAACATCTCATTGATCCTGTATTTTATCGAAGCCCTGTTCCTGACATTTAACCTGTGCCTTTTCTTTCAGGTTTGCCACCGTACGATATGACCAAGGAACCAAGAATATTCGGAACCAGTTCATGCACCTGACCAATTACAGTGTGAATAAGAAGAGTGGAGACTATGTCAGGTACTGGCTGCGCCTGAGCCAGGAGCCAGGGAAGTCGGTCTCCGAGGCAGACATTGGAGAAGTGCAAAGTTAACTTGTTGCACTGGAGGAAAACTTTACGCTCATATCCATGTAACTTAGAGCTATTGGAGTCATTTCATGTAGTTTTGAGGCTTACCTGCTACAGCTTCTCTATTGCTTGCCCACCTACAATGTCCCCTTTCTCCACCAATATATGCCTTCCTTCCCGAGTTTCGTCTGCCTCATTGTCAAGTTCCCTCACTTGACTTAGAGGTAGGAATTTTATAGGCATATGGAACTTTTTCGAAGTCAAGAAATTAGGTCATTTCAGCACTTGGCAAAATGTATCAAAAGCTTCAAAAATGCTTGTGCCCTTTGACCCAGTAATTCTATTTCTAGGAGCTTAACCTTAAGAAATAAAGGACTTATACACAAGATTAGAAACAAGAATGTGCATCACTGTACATTGTCAGGTGGAAAAAGCAAGTTACCACACAGTACATGCAATTTAATTTCTTTTTTGAATATGTAAGATAACTAAAGCTGTTTTTCCCCCCCGAGGGGGTGTGGGAGAGAGAAGAAAACTAGAAGGATATATCTTAAAATGTTAACAGTCTTTAACTATAATGGATGGGATTTTGGGTGGGGGATGTCTGTCTTCTTCTTTGTACTTTCATGTTATTTCCTAAGTTTTTCTAAAAGAAACACTTTTATGATCGGGGGAAAAAACGTTAGGAATAAATTAAATAAAAAAAGAAATGAGGCCATCTCAGAAAAAGATTCAGTGGAACGGAGTACCAGCCCAGCTGTGTGGAAATATTCTTTCTGCTGTGTTTTCTTTCATCCTGATAATTTTGCCAGAAACTGGAAAAATGAAAAAGAAACCCAAACAGTTACTTTCTACTCAGACTAAAAATAGGTGCCTAGAAGGTCCAAGGAAAAAAAGAAAGGAATCTGGAAGTGATGGCATAGTTGCCGAAGCTATATAGATTTCATTGCGTGTCCTGTGACCGGTGTTAGGAATTGGTTGAAGATGCAATATCTTGCACTTCGGAAGATGAGCAAAGATGCAGCTGGTGGGTTGCGGGGTGGTGATAGGGAATAAGGGGGCAGCTGTAAAATACAGGTTTCAGATTGCAAGACCCTTCCAACAATCTGGGAATGTGCCCTGTTTGCCACTTTGTTGCTGTAGTGGTGGTGTACTTCATTACTTCTGTTGTTGCTCTAGTGCATTCTCCCTTGGGTGATACCTCAAAAGGTATCCAAAAAAGCCGTGTCTATCACTAGATAGAAGGGAGCTCACTTCAGAGGCCAGCGCAGTTCTGTCCAGGGTTAACTCATTAAAATGCTGCGCTAGATTAGCTTACTAGCCCATCTAGACTCAGTTCTGGTCTGAAAATGGCATTAGAGGCCGGTTTGTGGGCTCATGTGACATTTACCTCAAAGACAAGGTTAGTATCCCCAAGCATTTCAATGTGTTAATGTTTTGTAGCCATTCTTAAATTTGTTTACATTCTTTCACAAATTTCTTCTACTGGTTCATGATGCATAATTGTTTGGTTAAGGAGGAATTTGCCTTCCTTTCCCCTACCCACCTCATTAAGGCAAGTTATATGCATTTTCATTTCAATGGAAGAAACTGGTACAAAAGCGTATATGACAAAAAGGACCAAGAAAAAGTGGGTGAGTGGAAGTCAGCAAAGGGAATATTTTTCTAAAGACCGATAAGGAAAGAAGGCTATTTGTAAAAAATCTTGTTTCTAGAGCCAGGCCTAGTTGCATATGTGACATTGATCCATGAATTTGTTTTAGTTGTGATGATCCGGAAGTGGAGGATTATGGGAACAAATGGAGCATGAGTGCTATGCTTAGGTATCTGAAACAGGAAGGCAAAGATACAACTGGTGAGTACCAGGGCTTTTTCCTTTTTGACTTCTCTTCTTCGTATAACTGTACTATTATCTCTAACCAGGAGTCATTCTCTCGAATTCTAATAGTGTTGCTGAGATGTCTGATGGGATCATTGTTCTTGGTGTTAATTTTTCCTGCCCTTTACAAGATGGAGAACAACAGGCTTACTTACCATGGCTCCCCAAATCCCTTCTCTTGTTTCTAGTTTGGAAGACAACTTTTTCCTTTAGTTTTTAGGGAATTTATCCTTCTTGAATGTCGAACTGCTCACTAAAATATGGTCAGCTTTTTACATAACAAATTGTCTATCTCCATATTGGCCCTGAGTTCACATTTTCCTAAGGCAATCTCTTTCATTCCTGCTTGATGAATTGGAGAATGGACAGTGTCAAGTTTGAGTACAAAGGCTTGGAATCAAAATGGACACTGTCGCTGAGCCTTGAGCAGAATGGGAAGCAGTGTGCCGAAAGGCCTATCTCAGTCCACAAAGGGAAGGGTGAGAGGAGGAGAGTGAGAAGCGGGGAAGGCTCCTTTTCCAGTCTGTGTCTATCTCTTGTCATAGGAGACCACTTGAGTACATCCCCCAGCACCTCCATTCTTGCCTGTGTCCCTCTGTTCACAGCCATGCCTTCTCCTGGAGCACCCATTTGTAAGACTGCCACATGGAGACTTCTTTGAATGAGCACATGTGCTGTTATAATTACATTGTGTTCTGGAATCCAGTCCTAATCCATGCATTATAGTGGTTTTTTTTCTTTTGTAGCATTGATGGCCCATGTAGAAGACCTGATCATTAAGACTATAATCTCTGCTGAACTAGCTATTGCCACAGCCTGTAAAACTTTTGTTCCTCATCGCAGCAGTTGTTTTGGTAAGGAGACTCAAGAAGCTTAACATATTTTGTGAAAAGGGGCTTGGGAAATTGGGATGGGATACTGGGGTAGAGAGGCTTAGTGATTCTACAAGAGTAAAAGGTATGTGGTGGACTTTTATTTCTTTCTAAACTCACGTAGCGTATGAAGAGGCCGGTGGTGAACTTAGTTGGAGGTCCCCTGAGGACTAACTAGCTTTCGGTGTGGGAAGCAGGGATTGTAACTAAAGTGTGGATCTCTTTGTCAGAGCGCAATCAGAAAAAGTCTGCAACGGACTGTACAGGAATCCAGCTCTAACAAATATATTCCAGAGCTCTTTGGCAGCCAGACTGGGAACTGTTCCAAGAAGCTCTGGCTGGTACCAGTATGTGCTTTCTCCCATTTTCCAATGGCTCCTCCTTTTTGTTTTAGTCTTCTTTCTGGTGGGTTCCCCACCCCCACCCCTTCTTTCTTCCCTTCCTCTTCCTCCTCCCCTTCTCTTCCTCCTCCCCTTCTCTTCTCTCCCACCCCTAATTCCCTATTTGCACAGAGAAGGAGTAAGAAGCAGATCACAACTACTGGACCAGGAAGCCTGTTGCTCACTGACCGGCTAGTTGTGACTGTAGCACCGAGGGTGCCTGCCCCCGTTTGCTGTCTGTGTGGATGTGAGTCCTTAGTGATTGCTGGTATGCATGTCTGTGCAGTCACACAGGCTTTCAGCAGGTGGCAGGCTGTGTTAGTAAAACACAGTAGGGTCATTGATGGGGGGATAATTAAAGGAATACAGTAGGAGACAGCGTAACAGAGAAGTAAAGAACATGGGCTGTAGAGCCTGACAGACTTAGTTTGAGACCCATTTGTACCCCTTATTAGTTTTCTGATTTTCAGCAAGTTACTCTAATCCTGTTTCCTCAACTATAAAATGGCAGTAATGATGGTTCCTACCTTCTAAGTGTACCTTGAAGGGCAAATGAGATGACGTACGCAAAGCACTATTTGTACTCCATAAAAAGTTTTTTTTATTATTTTTATAATTAGACATTATAATTCTTGATCTCTTTAATCGATTATCATAACAGCTTGTACTTGAGGGGCACTAAACAAAGGGAAGTGTTGAGACTCTGAATAGAAGATGGTAGATAAACCAGGACCTAAAATTATACAGGCAAAGAAGAGGTTATGATATGTGTATATCTTCTTAAAATGCAAATATGTTCATGTCTTCTAAAACCCTTAAATGGCTCCCTAGACTTAACTTGTAAATAGATACTTGATAGGACTTCAGAGCTTCCAAGGATCTGACCCCAGCTGACTTTTCTAGAATTCCATTTCCCCTCCTACACCTTAGAATCCAGTGGTGCCACTGAGGACTCCATGCCTTTGTGCCTCTCTGTAGGTCCTGCAGTCCAGCTAGACTCTGCCCCTGTCTGCCCTACACACTCCTCTTTATATTCTGAGACTCAGCTCCAGGAACGCTCCTCCAGGAACGCTTGCCTAACAAAGTGCCCTGTTGCGTCTCCTCTGTCCTGCTGTTCTGTACTTGTTCCATTATGTTCTCTTCCTACCGGTAGTCACTGAGCTTATTGTCTTGAATTCTTAGTAGTCATTGTGTCTCCCCTTCCACTCTCACCCTGTTTCTGCCGAACCAAACCTTTTATCATCTCTTTTCCTAACCCTTTGCCTTTGCACCTGCTTTATCCTGTGCCTGAAATATCTTTCTCATGTTACTTTACCTAAAAGATAACTGACATCTTTTCAAGATAAAGTCAAGTATCACTTCTTCGGTGACGTTTTCCCTAAGTCTTCCCATCAGAGTTAGCCACCTCGACCCCAGCACTCTGTTCAGTCTCCAGCGACGCCTGCATGTCCTTTAGTTCCTGTTTACGTGTCTGTCTCCCCCACTGGACTGGAAGCTCCTTGAAGACAGCAACAGCGTCTCCCTTGTTTTTGCGCCTTCTGTGCATAGCAGCGTTTTTTGCTATTGAAGGATGTCCGGGAAATGTTTGTTGAATGAATGATTGGTCTTGATTTAATTGCCTTTTGGTGGCCTGACAGTAGGCTTCCGAATGGATCTGGTGTGGTAAGGGCCAGGGGCTCTTAGAATTATTGCAGACTTTTTGAGGAGGGAGTGTGGGAAGTATGACTGCAACTGCAAAAACCTTATTAGATTAAAAAAAAATTAAACATTTCTTTTCTACATCTACTTGGCTCTTCTGTGAGAGTAAACTTCTAGTAGCTCTTAATGTAAAAATCTCTGTTCTGGAAATCATCACAAGCTCTTCTGAATGTTTCCTTTTCTATTTTATTTCATTACCAGATTGCCTTTTGGAAGCTTAAGAATTTCTTGACCTTAATGGCATTAGAAGTTCTGATGTGAGAGAAGCAGTGACTTTCTCTGACTCAGTGAAATGCCGCCTAAGACTATTTCATCAGCCATGGGTCTCCAGCCCCCTCCCTGCTTGTGTTCAGTTTTAATAAACTGAGTGCATCTGGAGTTTTTTAAACTGTTGACTATCTTCTTGGCTTTTGTGGTTCTAACTCCACTTCCTGTCAGCCCTGGGATTTTGTGTGCTTCGTTAACTTCCCCCATCAGAAATGATTTTGTATACGTTGTGTCTATTTGTGTGAATCTCTTTGCCTCCCACTGGTTCCCAGCCTCCCCCGGGGTTTAAGTTACAAGGAATAATCTGGGTTTTTTCTTTTGTTTTTCATTTGTTTTAGAGTAAACAGGAATTGAGAGCTTCCCAGAAGAATTTGGCTTGAACAGAGCATTGGTGTTGTAGAGGAAGCTAATAGTCTGGTGATGGGGTTCACTATATTCTTTTGGTTGTTGTTTCTGCCTTTCCACATTACATGGATCTTTGCCAGAAGCATTCCATTCGTATCTAAGTGTTTCTGGCCTATGATTTCTTTCCCACCCTCCCACCTGTAGTGTCCAGCTTTGTTTCCAGGTACGGTCAATATTCCCATTCCTTTGTTTATTTATGTAGTTAACTTTTCTCAGTGCCTGCTGTGTTCAGGGTGTAGATTATGAGTTTGTTCCTCTCAAACCAAATTTTACATGGGATGATATATACAGATACCTGCATTGTATTAATAGCATTTAAGTGTAGGCTTAGGAACCCTCACAAACTACCAGAAACTTAGCCATTTGATGCTTTTTAATAGATTTGTACATCCGGAAAGGACCTCAGAGAATAATTAATCCATATAAAGAAATTGAGGCCCTGAGAAATTAAGACCCTTGCCTCAGGTTCTAGAGCTACTGAGTGGGAGAACTCAGATGAAAGAGACTCAGCTTGGAGAAAGGGGGTCAGAAGATGGGTTTTGGCAATCAAGTCATCTTGGTCATAAGACTCTTGATCAGTAGAACTTTTGATGCCTCTCCCAATAAAACAGACTTTTGACAGTCTAATTTTTACTGCCTTCAGAATTCTGAAAATGTGGTACCATGTGAAGTATATGCTTAAACAGCAGCCCTATAAACAGGGTTGCTTAGGAAATTGGCGCTGTGAGATTACTGGCTATGAGAGCAGCTTTTTGTTTTTTTTTTTTTTTGAACAGTTGGAGAAAAACAGCCCCAAACAGGATGTTAGCTATCCTTTAAAGATGCTGCTGCTGACAGTGGTTTCATCTATGTGTGTGAGGATGGCTGAAGTGACAGGCTATGACCATGGTCCTCTCTAGCCTGAGAGCGTATGAACCAGCTGTCCTGCCACTTGTAGACTTGATCAGACTGGCCTTGTTTAGGTAAGACCAGTGACATCTTTGTTCAGGACAAACCGTGCTCAGTATACCGTGTTATGTTGGATGGTTGCTGGTTTGGCCTTTTATTGGTATTGTTTAAGACCATTTCACAGGGTAAGCTGACATCCTTAAAGTGGGAGTGTCCGTAAATATTTGTTGGAGGAATGGAAGTAGGCAGCATACATTTTATAATGGAAACTACTTGACCAACAAGAAAAATAATGAAAGTCATCAAACAGTTCACTTTTTGAGATAATTTTCTTTTCTGGCTTATCTCATGCTCCTGTTTAGATGGGAAGTTTACTGTAGAAGGGACTTAGAAGAAAGTACCTACTGTTTGTCAGGCACACTTCATTGGTTATTTCCTTTAGTCCTCTTAAGAGTTTTGTTGGTGTTTAGTACTCATGTTTTATAGACAAGGAAAACAGATTCAGAGAGGTTAAATCATTTGTCCCAGGTCATGCTGTTAATAAATGGCAAAGCCAAGTGTGAGAGCCAGGTCTCTCTGGCTCATTTTCCACCCACATAAAGACAAGTTCTGATGTGTCCAGCCATTTTTGGCATGCTCCATATCCTGGATTCTCCTTCTGCTCTCCTGTAACTAGATCTCAGGAAAAATGATGTCATCCTTTTTAGCAGATCAGGCCTAAAAAAGGGTACTCTTTCTGCTCTAATCAGCAGTACCTAGTTCTAGATATTCCTCTCAAATCTACCTTTGCATATGGTAGCCAGGTACCATATTGATTTATTGGACTAGTTAACAAATTGGCTCTGGACTTTTTCTTTTATTTAGTTCATTTTCCTGTGGGATTTTGGTCTGTTTTTTTTTCCAGATTTTCCTTCTGGACCCCAGATAAAGACTTCCTCCCTAGGTTTTCAACTCCAATCCACAGCCAAGGTGAAAAGAATTTCCTTCATACAATAGCATTTGACTGACAGCAAGAACTGGCTAATGTCAGCACTTTCCAATTTCAGGGATTACAGCTTCAGCTGGGACTTTATTTCTGGGGCGGGTTAGTGGGTTGATTCCAAAACTAGTGGTGTGACATGTTTAGTAATCTCTTAGGACCTGGATGCATTGTTATTTCCCTATCAAATCTTTTCTTCCTCCCTCTCTAGACCATCTTTTATTAAGTTTTTCCTTAATATGTCTTAATATGTAAAAATCTTAATGAGAACTTCTCTTATTTTCTTGATGATTGGTGGCTTTATTATGAGTATTAAGTTTATTATGAGTCTTGCAGTTAAGGTCATTTTTGGGAAGTAGCTGCAAATCATTTTGTCTTTCTCAAAAATTGTAGTGTTTTCCATTAAAAATTTTTTTAATTAAAAAATTTTTTTTCTTCTCTTTTTTTTTTTCTATCAGTATTTTCTTGATTGCTCCCTATGTGCTTTGTGTAGTGCAGACTGTTTGCTATAGAGCAGTGCACGAGACATGGCCCCTGCCCTCGGGTAGTGGGGAGAACCGGACATGAAATGACACAGGACAGCACAAGCAGCAGAGTGACTCGGGTGCTCTCGGAATACACCAGGAGTTACCAGCTATGCCTAGAGGAGCCAGGGAAAGCCATTCCTAGCAGAGGGAATATGACATGCAAAATACAGTGTCATGACACGATGTGGCATGTTCTGAAATGGAAAGTTCAGTGTGACTAGACGTAGCCTGAGTTGGATGAGGTGACGAGTGATAAGGTTATGGAAGTAGTTTGGGGACCGATTGTAGAGGACTGGCACATTTAAATTTATCTGCAGACAATAAACAGCCATCAGAGTTGTTTGAGCAGTGGAACAACAGGATTATTATTTTTCCTTTAACTTTTATCATGACTTGACCCAAAGCTTGGTGTGACAGAATTATAACACAGGGAATACTGTACGACATTATTAGAAGTGCCTAATTTAAAATCCTCCAGGAACCAACTTGACATCAGCGTCTGTTGCTGGGCCAATTCACTGCCTGTCTTTCTGACTGTTAGGTGTGTGTCTTAGAAAGGTAATTCTGGGCTTCCCTGGTGGCGCAGTGGTTGAGAGTCCGCCTGCCGATGCAGGGGACGCGGGATCGTGCCCCGGTCTGGGAAGATCCCACATGCCGCGGAGCGGCTGGGCCCGTGAGCCATGGCCGCTGAGCCTGCGCGTCCGCAACCTGTGCTCCATAACGGAAGAGGCCACAGCAGTGAGAGGCCTGTGTACCGCAAAAAAAAAGAAAGGTAATTCTGATGGCCACATGGAGAATGGACTACAGTGGGGAGAGACTAGTGCTAGGGAAATGATTTGGTGGTAGGAGGTACCCAGTGATAATATACACTCAGTCATGTGACCCAGCACTCCCACTCATAGGTATTGACCCAAGAAAAATGAAACCATACGTTCACACAGATACCTTTACACGAACGTTTATAGCAGTTTTATTCATAATCGCCTAACATTGGAAGCAGCCCAAATGTCTATCAGCTGTTGAACAGATAAGCAAATTGTGGTCCATAAAATGGAATACTACTGAGCAGTAAAAGGAATGAATTACACTACTGATATGTGTGACGACATAGATAAATCTCAAACGCACAACGCTAAGTGAAAGAAGCCACTCTCAGAAGGCTACATACTGTGTGATCCCATTGATTTGACTTTCTGGAAAGGGCAAAAGTCAGATCAGTGATTGCTGGTGGATGGGGAGTGAGGACTGACTGCAGTGACAAAGGGAATACTTGTGATAGAATTGTTCTGCATATCGACTGTGATGGCACTTAAATAACTATACATTTGTCAAAACTCATCAAACTATAATTTAGAAGGGTAAACTTTATGTAAATTATACCTCAGTAAACCTATCTTAAAACAAAAAATAAAGATAGGTGGATGAACCTCAAAAACATGCTAAATGAGAGAAGCCAGACTCAAAAGAGTGTATGCTTCCATTTATATGAAACTCTAGAATCGGCAAAAATGATCTACGGGATAAGAAATAAGAATAATAGTTGTCTGGGGGTGAGGCGGCAGGGAGCAGGGTATTTGCCAGGGAGGGCACGAGGGATCTTTCCAGGGTGATGGAAATGTTCTGTGTGTGTTGATATGAGTGTGGGTTACATGGATGTATCAAGACTCACCAAATAGTACACTGAAGGTCTGTCCATTTCATTAAATATATAAATTTTACCTCAAAAGGGAATATAGAAGAAAGGCTGGATTAAAGAGAAACAAAGAGAGAAAGAGATCTGGTAACGTGATGGATTGGGGAGGTGGTAAAGAGAGTGTTTCTAGCTTTGGAGACGAGCGCTTGGGGTTTTCGAAGATGAAGAATAATGGGAAGCCAGACAGGTTTTGGGAGAAGATAACGAGCTGTGTTTTGTTGAGTGTTAAGCACCTGTGGGATATCCTAGTGAAGATGTCTGCAAGGCATTTGGAATTATGGATTTGGTGTCCAGGAGACACTTGACTAAAGATACAGATTTGAATGTCATCATCATAATGTTAATTGCAGCCATGAGAATACACGAGATCACCCGAGAAGAGAAGAAGAACTGAGAAGGAAAGAGACCCGAGGATGCTACCCTGAGCAAGCCTACCAATGACTAGCTGGGCAGGAGAGAAGGAATGAAAGAAGGAGAGAAAGGAGGAGGACAGTCAGAAGAGAGCAGTGTCCTGGAACCAAGGGAGAGGGAAGTTCCAATAAGTAAGGGTTGTCAACAGTTTCAGATACTTGGGCTTAAAGCAGCAAGGTGGTCTTTGGGGATCACAGTGAGAATAGTCAATTATTAAAGAGTGGCAGCAGAAGCAAATTGTTATGGGCCAGGGAGTCAGTAGGCGTTAAGAAAGTTAGATTGCTTTTTCAAGAGGCTGCTTGAGGGCTTCCCTGGTGGCGCAGTGGTTGAGAATCCGCCTACCAGTGCAGGGGACATAGGTTCGAGCCCTGGTCCGGGAGGATCCCACGTGCCGCGGAGCAACTAAGTCTGTGCGCCACAGCAACCGAGCCTGCGCTCTAGAGCCCGCGAGCCACAACTACTGAAGTCTGTGCACCTAGAGCCCATGTTCCACAACGGGAGAGGCCACCACAATGAGAAGCCTGCGCACCACAGCAAAGAGTAGCCCCTGCTCAACGCAACTAGAGAAAGCCCGCACGCAGCAACGAAGACACAACGCAGCCAAAAATAAAATAAATTTAAAAAAAAAACGCTGCTTGAAAGAAATAGGGGGTAAGGGCGCTAATGTAAAATACGAGGTGGAGTCAGGCTTCTTACCGTTCACTAGTCACATTTTCAAGTTTGTTTTGATTTGGCTGGGGGCTGAAGGAAGTATACCTCACCAAGGAAAATTTTCTTGAGGAAACATTGTTGAATAAGGTGGTAGCAGCAGTCCTTTAAAAACACTTGCTTTTCTGTCACGATGAAGACAATGCAGAGGAACAAAGAAAGTAGCTCTCAGAACTGGAAAAGCCTAGCTTGCCTACACCTTTAAACGACAGGAACACTGGTGTATCTCATCCTGCGTACTGAATTTTTGAAATTGTAGACACTGCTGCTAAAACACACAACATTAAAAGGTGAGGAAATTTAATATCCTCAGTACAACCTATTGATACTTTTTACCGTTTAAAATCTTTAATGTCCTCAGAAAAGACCAATCGTCAGTTAAAAGGGTCATTATAAGGACTCTAGTAGCCTGCCAAGGACCCAAATGCTTTTGATTAAGCTGAGTTGATTGTTGTAAGAGATAAACCTGATACAAATGCTCTCTTTTTTCACCCCAGTCCTCTCCCCCAGTTCCGCCTCTCAGGTGAGCTGGGCTTTGCGCTGTGTTGCAGTGCTATCACATACCCGACCCTCAAGTGATGGTAGATCCAAGCCTGGTGCATGTACAGATGTCAGTTAGATTCAAAGCTGATTTTGAGATCGTTTAGCCCTGGTGGGATTTATTCACCTGAGTGAAAATTAAGTTGCACTGTAAAGGGTGTTTTCTTTCTTTGGGTTGTTTTTTTGTTTTTGTGTTTTCCTTTCCCCTTACTTTCCACATTATTGGTTCTCAGCCTTTCAGCTTAGATTCTTGGAATCTGCCTCTCAACTGGGGAGACAGTAAAGTAAATGTGTCGGTTGCTTACTGTGAGGTGTTTAAATAATGGGTCTTATTGATCGTTTTTCTGATTTCAATTTGTGTTCATTTGTGGCTGATTCTGCAAATCTGATCAATATGTGCACCAGTCATTATTCTCACTCCATTCCTTAGCTATTATTATTATTATTAATATTACCACTTTATGAAATAATTGAATCCTGTGCTTTAGCTTTTAAAAACTGAAGAGAATGTTATTTTTCTTGAATCAGACTCATTATACTTTCTCTGCTCGTGTAATTCTAACATGGATTTGTAGTTTTTGTAATTAGGTTTTTCCTTTTAAATGCCTTTACTAGTGCTGTGTCATAGAAAGGGGGGAATATACCATGGGATGACTGAAGATCAGGTTATGAGAATGTACCAGCTATAAAAGCTATGAATGTGCTACCAAAAATAAGATAGGTAAAGGAGCTTTCTTTTCTTTACACCTTTAAAGTATAGATAATATATGATTTTTGTGTGGTTTACATGAAGGTGAATCCTATCTCAGACTCTCATAGTTTGTGATTATTTTTGCAAATTAAATGGAATCCTAAATAAGTACTATGGAAACCAACTCCTTCATGCAAACTTTACCTGAGAGAGAATTTGAATATGAATGTCTACCTGAATCTATATTGCCTAAATAGGAATTCTGGGTATAGGTTAGCTGAGCATATGGAGATTGACAAATGGTGATTAATAAAGAGAATAGGGGAAGCCAGAGGGAGCTAATAAAGTATCAGAGAGAGAGATGATTCCCCCACGCTCCACAGTGAATAAAAGGTGGTGTGGTAAGGAGGATCCAGGTCTCTAGATTCCCATTACACCAGACTTCATGTTCTAGAAGAGAATCTTTGGCACCAGCTTTTTAGAAGCCTACATTTGTTCTATGTTTTTGAGAGGATTGAGAAATGGGAAATCCTTCTTGAAGTAAAGAGATGTGTTTCAAAGTGAATTTCTGGAAAATACCTGGTTGTGTTCCATGGCTGTGAGCTGTGTGGCTTATGACCTCTGGTCGAACTGTAAGGAAGCTAGTCTTTTCTCTTGGGAAGAAGGTGTGTGTAAACAGTTTATCTGAGGGACACAGAGTGGGATGTTTGGGAACGAGTGGGGCTTCTGAAAGTCTGATGTATTTGATGTATGTATACTAAGGAGGGCTGTGGAGAGGGCCTCATTTTTGTTTTCTTCTTTAATATTTATTTATTTGGCTGTTGTGGGATCTTTATTGCGGCCTGCGGGATCTTTCGTTGCAGTACGCGGGCTTCTCTCTAGTTGTGGCACGCGGGCTCCAGAGCACGCAGGCTCAGCAGTTGCAACATGCAGGCTTAGTTGCCCTGCAGCACGTGGGATCTTAGTTCCCCAACCAGGGATCGAACCTGTGTCCTCTGCTTTGGAAGGCGGATTCTTAACCACTGCACCATCAGGGAAGTCCCCAAGAGGGCCTCATTAATAATAACAATGAGGGATTTCACTGGTGGCTCAGTGGTTAAGAATCTGCCTGCCAATGCAGGGGACACGGGTTTGATCCCTGGTCCGGGAAGATCCCACATGCCATGGAGCAACTAAGCCCATGCGCCACCAAGCCTGCGCTTTAGAGCCTGCTAGCTACAACTACTGAGCCCGCGCTCCACAACTACTGAAGCCCACGCTCTCTAGAGCCCGTGCACTGCAGCTAATGAGCCCATGCGCTGCACCTACTGAAGCCCACGTGCTCTAGGGCACGCGTGCTGCAACTACAGAGCCCACCTACTGCAATTACTGAAACCCACGTGCCTAGAGCCCGTGCTGCGCAGCAAGAGAAGCCACCGCAGTGAGAAGCCCATGCACCACAAGGAAGAGTAGACCCTGCTCACTGCAACTAGAGAAAGCCCACGCACAGCAACGAAGACCCAGTGCAGCCAAAAAAAGTATAATAATGATAATAATGAGAGTAAAGTTTGCCAGCTGAGGTTCCAAAGTTAGCCTCTCATCCCTGCATTCTGGGAGAAGAGCCTGCTAATGGTTCTGGCTTTGGTCTTTGTAACAGTTGGGGACTTAGGGGACAAGAATCAGTAAAGAATCCAGAAGCCATGGAAATTTGATCTCTGGCTCCCTCCTTTATGGCTCGTCACAGTCTTGCTTGGCTGCCACTGGCTCTCTCCTTTCTCTTCTGTCTTTCTGTTTTGGGCCAGTGTATTTTATTTTCTATCTTCAAAGAGGAATTGAAACCATAGAGGGGAAAGAATATGTTTTCTGCTTGGTTGTTTTCTTGACCTAGGTTGCAGAAGTAAGGTCTTGGTTTAAGAAAGTGTGATGGGAAGATCCTAGAGAGGTGCCTTCTGTAGATTTTCCTGTTTTCAGAGTGTGGTGGGGGAAGTAGTGGGGGAGAACAATCTAGAACAAGCCCAAAGCAGCTTTGATATTGGATGCACTTGTTGCATTCTTTTTCCTAACATTTTTTTTTTTACCCTTCCAGACAGCAGCAGAATCATGCTGGTTAACTTCTAGAGTCAGGTCACTTTCTGTGTAGAGCTCAGGAATGTCAATAGAGTGGATGATAGAAACTGGAGTTTTATAGCATTATTTTCTTATTATCTCTAGAACTTGATTTCTCTTGGACTTGAAAGTTCTCTACTTCTATTGCCTCTCGATACTTAGCAAATTTCTAGGCCTTTGATGGGAGTTGGTTGGATTGAACCTTCCAGATCTTTGTTCGCTTGTGGCGTGGAAAATGATCTTGTGTATTGTGTTATGTTGTACTTCTAGAACTCTATGGCTTTGACGTGCTCATAGATTCTACGCTGAAGCCATGGTTGTTGGAAGTGAATCTCTCTCCCTCTTTGGCCTGGTAAGTAGTCTGTTCCATCAACTAGAAAAGGACGAACCTTCAATAAGCAGCTCTAAAACACTTTTTTTTTTTTTGGTCATTTCTCTTGGCGCTGGGAGATTTTTTTCCCCATGGTTATTAGATTGAGATGACTAGAATTTCTAAATTTGGGGGATTTGTGGTATATTGTCAGAGTCCATATTGCAACCATGGACCCCTATCTTACTAGTCAATTTGCAATCTCTGTTTACTGTCTTATTGGGCTTCTAAGGGATGCTTCTTTCATTTTTATCCCCAGTGCGCTTCCTCTCGCGCTCTCTTTTTTTAAGCTTTGTAGGTGTTCTGCTAAGGGTAAAGAAATACATGAGATATTGAATTTCCTTCGCCACCAAAAGTTTATACGTACTCTAATCCACATATACCGTAAAGGTACAGAGCTGGGCCTACGGTAGTGTAGATAATATCTGGTCCTTTTATCCTGTCCACATCCTGGTGTTATCTATCCAAGATTAAAGCCTAAAGACTTCAAACAATCTTTAAAAAAATTTTTTTTAACCTATCTATTGTTTAGAAGAAGGAAAGAAACTTATTTTTCAATACCAGAGAAGATTCTGCTTCTATCTGTGGCTACAGCCAGAGTTTCTGTTAGCTCTGTGCTTCTCTAAACAGCTAGAAAACCCAAGAGATTTATGACAGAGACCACCCAGCTGCTGCATTTTTAACAATGAGAACTTTGGGGAAAATGCCAAGTAATCAAATAAAGACAGACTGACTACTTTGTAGGGTGGGAGTTTGGCTTAACCCCAGTAGTAAGGTATAGCGCTGGATAATACAGATGCTTCAGATGCTGTGCTACACTTTGGTTAAGTCAACATTTTGCAGATTTCCCAGCAATGTACATTATACAATGTTAGAGAGCCCCAGGATAAGGCATCGGGTCAGCAGCCAGAGGACTCTGGTTTCTGCAGGAACACCTCAACTCCAAAGCCAGTATGGCATCACTGCCATAGGGATGCCCCCTGCTTTCGGACCATGTTGTTTCTGTTTCCATGTGGGTTCCTGCTGCATCATCTGGTGATATTTTGGTATAACTTGTATTTTTTTTTTTTTGCCTTCATTTGCAAGCCTGCAAGCTTAAGAAGATGGATTTAGAATGGAAAATGAAGCCTTAAAAAATGTACAGAGATAGCCCAAGTTTCTTCTCTTGCATGTGAATGTGATTTGACTATCACAGCAGTAAAAAAAAAAAAATTGAACGATGGGCACACTCATCAAAGAGCATATTAAAAATCTGAACCTCTCAAATCCACAGTGATAGTGAAGCAGTGTTATGACCTGTGCAAAGTTTGAATTGCACAATACCTTCTGGAATAAAAAGATTGCATGTCAGGGGATAAGCGCCTTAGATCTGGGCCTGCCTTGCAGAGGATGAGTTTGATGCCAGGCTTTTATTTCTAGAATTTTTGCCCAGATGTTTTTTTTTTCCCCCATGCATTTGATGTGCTTTATGTGTATCTCCTCATTGACATTTGGTAGCTTTGCTGTATTAAGGCCTATTAGGGGCAGCTATTCTGTTAACCTATAAAATTATTGATTGCTCTTTTCTTTCTTTGTTCTGTTAGTGATGCACCTCTGGACCTAAAGATTAAAGCCAGTATGATTTCAGATATGTTCACTGTTGTAGGTGAGTAGTAGTGTTTTCTGAAAACTCATATAAAAGTTAAGCAGTGCATCCATTTTGTCAGGTTCTGTAGGTGTTGCCAACTGGCAGTTTCTCAGCCATGCTAAATGTTTTGTACTAAAAAATGATATTTTCAGGGAAGTGTTTATATGTTTCTATTCCCCCTGGCTCCATCCTGCCCTGAGGCTGAACCACAACTAGGGCTGAGACCTAATTCCTGGGGCACAGGAATTAGGAGCTGAGGAAGAGAATTAAGCAAAGATCTGGAGAAAATATATTTTTCTCTGAGCTGAGATAGTGAAACCCACTGAAGAGGCTTTGTTACGAAGGAGACTGGCTGTGTTTCTGCTAGGCAGTCTCTACTGGTGTCGGCGCTCTTCTGTAGTGGTTGTAACTGAAGCAGCCAAGGAAGCAATCCCTTTCTGAGTAGATAAGCCAGAACTTTGAGATGGAGATGGGCAGCCAGGTGGGTATGTTTTGGGTTTGGAGTTGTTGTTGTCTTAAGTACTCTAAAAAGACATGATAAAATACACTTGAAATGAACTGACACTTGGTGTACCAGCAAATGCTGTAAAACTTTGCTACCGTGTTCTCCTTAGATGAGAATTTGCTTCCTTTTAGGAAATAAGTGAAATTGGCCGAAGCTTAATTTCTTAAGCAATGGGTAATCTACAAAGCCCATTTTGGAAGCTGCCAATAGACCACCTTTAGCAGTTCCAGAAGTGGATCCTATAACAGGACAAGACCCCTCACTTGCTTCTGGGTTCTCCTGGTAAACAACATTATTTTCCAGTCACCATCCAGGAAGCCACTTTGAAATAACTTGTCTTTATTAACCACTGTGTGTTTTTAAGTGGTGGTTTGCACTTTTACTCTGAAGTTCATCAGAAGTCTACATCTCTTCTTCCATCAGTATCACATTTCAGCCCCCCAACTCCCCGAGGAAGGTTGGTTTATCTGCATATATTCCTTACTTGTTTGCTGCAGTTGTGGTGGTTCGAAGTTCAAGTGGAGTATGTGTATGGGAGAGTCATGCCTAAACCTCCTGAGGATGGATCTCTGTAACGTTTATGACAGTGAAACTGAGTTTGTCCATCTAAAGGAAAGGTGCAGCTAAATCTGCTAATTTCTTAGAAAATGGCAGGCTTTAATATTTCCCATTCCCCATTCAGGGTTTGTATGTCAAGATCCTGCCCAGCGGGCCTCAACCCGGCCAATTTATCCCACCTTTGAGTCTTCCAGGCGAAACCCTTTCCAGAAACCTCAGGTAAGCAAATTCAGCAACAGGAAGCCCCAAGGAAGCTTATTGCAAAGTGGCAGCTGTTGTCAAGGAGTGAGCAGAAGCGCTATGATTATAAGGTCACTTACAGCCGGAGAATTGGGGGACCATTCTAGACAGGAGGCAGTTATATTCAGCCACAGCTAATAGCTTATGCTTTTAATGCTTTCAAACCAACTTACTCTCTGCTTTTTTCTTTCTTTTCTTTTGGCTTCTTTTTTCATTGTCTTTTCCTTTTTTCTTTTTCTCTCTTTTTAAAAATCACTTTCTGTTTTCTCAAATTGATATGCTCATAAACGAGGCACAGAGAGGGAATCTACAAATTCCTCATCATTACTCTGTTGTATTCTTTTTTTTTTTTTAATTAATTTATTTATTTTTCGCTGCTTGGGTCTTTGTTGCTGTGTGTGGGCTTTCTCTAGTCGCAGTGAGTGGGGGCTACTCTTCGTGGGGGTGTGCAGGCTTCTCATTGTGGTGGCTTCTCTTGTTGCATAGTACGGGCTCTAGGCACGTAGGCTTCAGTAGTTGTGGCTCGCAGACTTCAGTAGTTACGGCTCGTGGGCTCTAGAGTGCAGGCTCAGTAGCTGTGGCTCACGGGCTTAGTTGCTCTGAGGCATGTGGGATCTTCCCGGGCCAGGGCTCGAACCCGTGTCCCCTGCCTTGGCAGGCGGATTCTTAACCACTGCTCCACCAGGGAAGCCCTGCTGCATTCTTTTTGATCTTCAGACTAGCTTCGCAGAGAAGATGCTCAGTTGAAATAGTATCTTCTCTACATGTGAGTCTCTTCACAGGGACCCTCAATGATCATGAGGTGTAGATTGAAGTTAAATGAGATAAATGCCTGCAGAAAACTGTGCATGGGTGTCTGAAACATCACCTGACCCAGTGTGGCGCCAGTCTGTGTACTCTGCATTTTTGTTCCAGTTAAACCAATCAGCTCATCATTCTGCCTACCTATTCCATCATCTGATCAGTCCCCGCCCATCTAGACCTGGCTAGTTTCCACTTGTGTTTCTTTGCCTCTAGCGTTTCTTCCTATCCAGAAGGTCCACTTTCCTCCTGTCTTCCCATCTGGATTGATTACCTCACCTGCTCAGAAGTTTGGAGATCGTTTCTTATTAAATCCATTCCACTCTGTCATGACCTTTTCTTTTCATTGCATCATTATTTACTGGTTCTTTATTGCATTGTTTTGCATTCGTTGACTTGTTGCCTTTAAATTGTCCAGTACTCCTCTGCTAGACTGTAAGCTCTTTGAGGGCAGAAACAGCTGCTGCTTCTCCCTGTCCCTCCCCTTTCCCTTACTTCGCCCCTCCTATGTTCCCCCTACCGCCACTTTAGCCCTCCACCTCTCCCTTTTTTCCTCCCACTTCTCTTCCTTTTGCTCGCTGGTCCCGTGTAGATTACTGCTACTTCTGTTTGCTAAGCTTATGTACCATTATTTATTCACATAACTTTTCATTAGAACAGGGTTTACAAACTCAGATGCCTCTAGGGGCTTCAGAGAGACAATGTGAAAGGGTAACTAGGGCCAGGTGTGAGACATCTAAGAGTGCTGTGACTGCAGTAAACTGGGCAGTGCATGCTTCCTAGCAAAAGGGCAGCTCTTTTACTTACGTGCTCTGGCTGATCATTGCCATGCGTGAGTGTGGGCCAAGTGTTGTTAGATCTTCCTACTGTCAAGAGAAATCAGAAATCTTATTTTAAAATACTGGCAACAAGAGTTCAGTTTAAAAACTAATACTTTGCAGATGAAACATAGCATGTCCTTGAGCTGGATTCAGTTTATTGGTTGCCTGTGACCTCTTGCCTTAGAATTATTCCCTATTAGCATTAGTGCTGTGGTGTGGAACAGGGTGAACTATATTTTAAGGGATATTATCTTAGATTAGAAGTGAAACCAGGCAACAGGGTTGTACTTGATCAGTACATCACAGATCAAAGGGTTTTCTTTAATTTTTTTTTTAAATTGCTTTACAAAGGTGTCTTAGTTTCTGCTTTATAACAGTGAATCAGCTATACATATACATGTATCCCCATATCTCCTCCCTCTTGCGTCTCTCTCCCACCCTCCCTATCCCACCCCTCTGAGTGGTCACAAAGCACCAAGCTGGTAGAGCGTTAACCTAGGCGTACTAGGAAAACTGAATTTAGGCAATCGCGTTCCTTTGCAAATTGTTTTCTGCAGTATCTGTGGCAAGAGCCACAGGACTGTGTATAAAGGATTACGAATGTTTCTGTGCATCATTGACAGTTTCTGCAAGTTCCACTCTAGGAGTAGCTGTATGTCAATCTTGGATGAATTGATCCCTTTTCTTAGCTTGCCTGTCAGCTTTTACTGGTGACTCTTTGCACGTAGTGGAGACTCTATTCACTGTTTGTTCTGCATACTGGTGGGTAATGGCATGACTTCATCCATGAGCAGTCCACAGGACACTTACTTAAAGGCTAAAGAAGCTATAGATTACATGTACTGTGTGAGACCATTTTATCAGGTAGAATAGTTAACTTCAGGATCTTCAGTACGTGACAGTAGGATTGAGTTCTCAGTGGTGAGAAGGTGAAACTGGAATGGTTATACCGCAGGAGAATGCAGTGTGAACGATAATAAATGCTCTAATCTTTTAAGAGCAAAATGTAGGGCTTTGGCTTTTGCTGTCTGCTTGAAGATTATTTTTGTCACCATAGATGTAGGAGTTGGAAAATACAGGCATGTTAGGAAAAGATAAGGCTTTATTCCATTTTTCTGTCTTTTATAGCGTCCAGTATCTGCACAGTTTCAGTCCTCAAGCACCAAACAGGTAAGTTCTGGATCGTTTGGAGATTTCATTCAAAGTTTTATCTCCATTCCCCAAATGAAAAGCCATTTAGCTTCACTGTTTCACAGTACATATTTCATGCACCTGCTTTTTGAACAGTTTAATAATGTAAAATAGAATAAGTGAAAGTGAATGCACAGAGATCTTTTTGGATGTAGTATATAAGAGTAGAGGTTGCAGGAATTTATGAATCCTCTTTTTCTGATGGTGATTATGCTGTGATAGAGGCAGTTGAATTTAAATGATGAACAGAGTTTAGAGGCATATCTATTGTTCTGACCAAAATATTCCAGGAAAGAAATATCATAGTGCACAAGTAACCTTTCATTTGTGCAGACATCTTATGAAACATACCCTTGTCGGTAGCTTAATATTGGAAATGTTTTCACATTGGGTATTGGGCTGTGTTTGAGTTTTTTAACAGATGACTTTTCTTATATGTAGTAATTTGCAGTTTTATGAATCTTAGAAACTCTGCCATATTTGGTGTCTCAGATGCTACGTTTAAAATAAAGACAAAATATGTTATCTCAGTCTCTTAATGATCAGCATTTGTCCTCTTTCTATTCTTGTTAGCAGTATGTGAAATAAACTGTCGCTTTCTTCTGTGCAGATTTTTTTTAACATCTTTTGAAGTGTTAGGATTTGATGCTTTGATATGAGTGATGTAGATGTTCTCATTTATAAGTGTGTCACTTGCAATTATTAGTTCTTTAGTAAAAAGCCCCAGTATATTTATTTTGGCATTTGTAGATAGTGTTTCTGGTAAGCTGGAAGCTGGAATTATAACTTTCTTAGCTACTGTTTTTGATAAAGTGATTTACATGGTTTATATGAATCAAAGAAATGAAAAAAAGACTCACTGGCTGTGTTGTCTAGTATTTGGTAACTGATTAGTATGGTTTTGTAACACAAGTTTTGTTGTTTAGTTGGTAGAATTCAAAACTCTGTAATAGTGTTTTGTATTCAGCAGGTACCTAAGTGTGCAAGCTGCTCTCTGTGGCAAACAAAAACCAAGGCTGTTGACTTCAAAGAGCTTGCACTCTAAATATCTCTTGACCTAACCTATTTAAGGAGAACATTAAAGTACTGTTTCATAGCCTTCTGAATTTGACTCCAAAGAAGTGTCTTTGACGTGGAAATCTAATCTTAATGTCCCATTACTCATTTTAATTCTATTCCACCTAGCTCCATTGCTTGAATTGCCATAAGTTGCGAATAACCTGTGGACGAGCAAGGCCTCTCTTTAGTGGTTATTTATTTCAACACTGCTCACATGACACAAAGTCTTTCTGGCTTTATTCAGCCAACCTTAAACATATTGAATTCTTCGACTCTTACTGTCCTTTGCAATGTTCTACCTTGTCCCTATCTTTCTATTAATGAAGCACTCTCAAATCCACAGTAGTTTCATCAGAGCTAAGTGAGAAAAGAGAAGAAACTTTCTGCTCAGGCCATTTAGACCGTGTAAGCTTTTCTTTTTCTGGTGGTGTCAGATTGTGAAGTCACAGTTTTTTGCTTGTTGTCTGATGATTCTCTTTCTACATTTCTCCCTTCCCTTGAATACCTATGGTTCAACATTTTTCACGCCCCAGAAATTACATTTCAGTGTTCAAGCAGGTGATATGGTTTTGTGGGAAGAATGAGGACTTTGAAGTCAGATAGACCTGGGTTCAAATTTGAACTCTGCCAGTAACTGTTAGACCTTGGGCATGTTCCCTTACGTCTCAGGCTCACTTCCCACATCTGTCAAATGAGGATAGTAATACGTACATGGAGTTATGCTGAGAAAGGAATGATCAAAAGTAGGTAAAATATTGGGGATACTTTTGGACACATAGTTTACCCTCAGAAGATTTAGTCTCCTTCATACTTTTGAGTACTGTTTTTTGTTTTTTGTTTTGTTTTGTTTTGTTTTGTTTGCGGTACGCGGGCCCCTCACTGTTGTGGCCTCTCCCGTTGCGGAGCACAGGCTCTGGATGCGCAGGCTTAGCGGCCATGGCTCATGGGCCCAGCAGCTCCGCGGCATGTGGGATCCTCCCTGACCGGGGCACGAACCCGTGTCCCCTGCAGCGGCAGGCGGACTCTCAACCACTGTGCCACCAGAGAAGCCCTTGAGTACTGTTTTGATTTCCCTTTTTGCATTGTCAGTATCTGGTGTTATTTTGATATTCATTTATCTATAGTCATGTCTTTTCACATTTACTGTCATCAACAAATGCAAATCAACCCAATTAAATAAATAATTAATTAATTATTCATCCTCCCAGACATCAATACAGATTCTAAATAATGCTTAATCAGTACCTGATCACTTCCCAACTTGATCCACTGCTTCTTATCTTATCCTACAGTTGCATCTTTTAACTGTGTTCAGCTTTTGTTGGTATATTTTATTTATTATATCATGATGCTAAGTCCTGATTGGAAATATAATTTAAAATAAAAACTATATGAAGTTTTCACAAATGCTTCTCTAAAATCCAAAGACATTAAATATATTTGCTCTATTCCCCCTTTTTGTTATTTTGTCCTAAATATCAAAATTATAAAGCATATTTTAAAATAAATAAGCAGTCTCTGTACTACTATTCTTTATGAGCCCATTAAACTCTAAATGTTTATGGATTTTTTTCTTTTAATATTTGTTCCATTATTTTACTAGGGATTCAAGTTAGACTCACCAGGCGGTAATCGCCAGAAGCATACTTCTTAAATTTTTGAAGATTGGTGTCTCATTTTTTTTTTTTTTCCTAATCCTCTGGTACCTCCTTAGTTCTTCATGATTTTTCAAACATAATTGTAAGTGGTTTTGGTAAATTTTTTTGTTTTTAAAGCCAGTTCTGTTAATAGCAAGATGCATGTCTCTCAGACCTGCTGACTTACATTTAGTACAGATTTTCAGATGCTGCATATCTTTTTTTACTGTAACACAAACCTACTTACTTGCTTTTTTTTTTTCCCCTAATTTCAAAGTAGTATCATTATATGTAAGCCGGTTATCATTATATGTAAGCCTTCTCTATTAGCCATTTTTGGTCTGTTTCCACCCAGATTTATTCATATGTGGTTTTTTTGTTCATTTTCTTTTGTTTGATAGAACTGATTCATTTTGCTTTTTAAACTTGACTTTTTATTTTCTGAGTGGCAAGATGCATCACATATAAATTGAGCTATTTCTAGTCCATGTATTTTTAACACAGAATTCTAAACTTTGTAAAGTTGCATTGGGAGGCTTTTTATTCTTTGTATGTGTTCTCTGTCAAGCAGATTTTTTTTTGCCCCTCAATTTTGATATCTTTGAGGATACCTCACCGTTTTTTTTCATATTCTACCTCTTGTCCAGTTCTCCTTACTGGTACTTGCCAGCTTTCTTTAGGGTGAGAACCATTTTTCTGATTCAACACCTGTTTCTTACTGCTGTGAGTGGGGGCAGGTGATTCCCTGTCTCAATAATTTCACATTCTCAGCCAGTTCTTCCCTAGCAATGAAGGTTAGATGCATATTGGTTTCTTCTCTGGGTATATTTCTGAGTCCTACGTTGTACTAATTATAATTTAACAACTTTGATGCATGTTGCATGGTAGAATTTTTACTGAGACAGTTTAAAGTCTATCTGAGAACCCAGTAGTTTAAATCTTGTGTAACTAGCCAGGGGCAATGGTTCCCTTTAAGTTTAGAGGAGCTTTATTTCCTTAGTGTATTTAGTCAATCCATTGGAGTATGTGGATGTATTCTATCCACTACCCAGAGAACATAGCTGAGCTGATGTGCCCAAAGTCAAAACCACAGAATGGCTTGTATTTGAACTGCTTTGCTCTTGACAGTCCTGATGGCCTTTCAAATCATTCTGATTCCTTTTTTTCTTTTGCTTTGCTTTTAATTTCCAAGTATCTCCTTGGCACTCATAAGCATTTCTGGTTTTTTTCTTTTTTTTTTTTAATTATTATACCATCTTCTCCCCTTTTCCCTCTGCTTTTTCTCTCATCTGTGTCTATAATTCATTTGTTAAGAGTTCATTTCATTAATAAATATTGGTAGGTTTCAACCAGTGGTCTAGGATAGTAATGCTTTGTTGTTCCTGTATAAATACATTCCTGTATAAACCAGTACAGCAGATATTATGTAGATTTAAAAAATTCTCTCGTCTCAAATTTATTGAAAAGCTGAGATTGGCAAAATATTTTTGACTTTCTAGTCTGATTATTTTCCACTGGCTTCCCCAAAGACACAGGAAACCTGGGTGGATTTTAGAGAGGCATTTGAGATACCTAGACTTCGAGAGCTACAACTTTTCCTATTTTTCTCCCTCTCAGCCTTCTTAATAGTTGACATTGAAGTAAATAGGTGAAGAGATTAAAGGAGTTTCTAGCCACATTTTTTTTTTTCTCTTTTGGAGTAGCATTGACCTTTTCTTTGCGCTCTGGTGGTATTTGTGGCAATAAAAGAATAAAACAGTCGGTTTATGGGAGTTAACAGCTGAAGCATTCATCTAACAAGCACCATTACCCCTTCCTTTTCTAACCTCCCAAAAGCCCCAGCCAGCAGCACCTCTTAAACTCCTACCCACCCCACCCAAATAGCCCTCATGTAGGCACACAGTGGCTAGAGTTAGGACTGTGGACTGTGAGTAACAAAAGAGTGGTTGTGAATGTATGTAGGAGACAACTCTTTAAAAATGACTGGGAGAGTTTTGGAGAGCTAATTCATTGTTTGGGGGAGCAGGTTTAGATGAATAGAGGAAGATTGCAACATCATTATAATAGTCTCAATCTCTGGAAGCCAGGAATATCATGAAGCAGTTCCACAAAGATGAAAATTAGGTCCTAGAAAAGCAAAAAAAAAAAAAAAAAAAAAGTTAAAAAGATAACGAAAAGTAAACAATAAATAAGCAAACAGAAAAAACCCCTAACAATGAAAAAACAGATAAGAGACTGAACCAACAAAAACAAAACAAAAGGACAAAAAAAAGGAAAATAATTTTTTAAAAATTGGATGTGCTCATTAGATGTTATTCAGTAGTGACTTGATCCATGTTCTTATAAATATGACCATTCCTTAAAACTATTCCTATAGGTAATAACTATTTCTTAAAATAGTTTTTCTTATTAACCTGGTAATACAGTTAATCAGCATCTTAAAATAACATTCTTTCTATTCTAAGATGCTTAATCTTTATTTTTATTACATCATTAAAATGAATGCTTACTTCATATTGTCTTCTTTCACAATTTCAGAGGACTTCAAGATATTCTTAAATAGTGTGAAGTGATAAGGCAGCTTGACTTTGGAGGATTTACTGCCAGTGGCTTTCTGATCAAAGCCATGCTGTCACATGTGAGGTAGATAAGTCTTTTTAGCAAACAATAAGTAGTGTGTGAAGATGACAGAAGTCCTCAAAACATCCATTTAATATTTTGGCTTTTCCAAGTTATATGCTAAATAAGAAGTCACACTTTAAAAATTTTTTTAAATGATTCTATTACTTATATTGATTCCCTTCTTAAATCTTAAGATTTCCAACATGTGCTGTATTTCCAACATGTGCTGTATAATGTATTTCCAGAGATCAGAAGGGAGTTAAATTTTTTCCCAAAATCCTCTGCAAAGTTTAATTCTAACCATGGTTGATCTATGTGTCAGCACATTATTCATTTACTTATTTGTTCAAAAAACATTTATTGATCTCCTACTCCATCCCAAGTACTGTTCTAGATGCTGAAGATACCACAGGAAAAGTTAAAGAGATAAAAGTTCCTACCTTCACTTGGTGCTTGTATCTGCTCATTTCGTGGTTTTTCTTCCATGGAGTTTCCTATCAGAAAATCTGTGTTTTATAACTCCATGCTAACTTTGAAGATTAGTATATATTGGTCTCCCTTGTGTCCAAAGGTAAAGCCATTCATGGTTGTTTATGTACAGGTGTGCATTAGTCTGCATGGGCAGCCATAACAAAATACCATAGACTGGGTGACTTAAACCACAGAAACTTATTTCTCACAGCTCTGGAGGCTGGGAAATCCAAGATCAAGGTGCTGGCAAGGTAGGTTTTGTTCTGAGGCCTCTTCTTTTGGCTTGTAGGTGGTCACCATCTTGCTGTGTGCTCACATGACCTCCTTGTGCTTGCTCAGGCAGAGAGAAAGAGAGAGAGAACAAGCTCTCTGGTGGCTCTTCTTTTTTTTTTTTTTAAATTAATTTATTTATTTTTGGCTGCGTTTGGTCTTCGTTGCTGCACGCAGTCTTTCTCTAGTTGTGGCGAGCGGGGGCTACTCTGTTGCAGTGCACAGTCTTCTCAGGGCAGTGGCTTCTCTTGTTGTGGAGCATGGGCTCTAGGCCAGTGGGCTTCAGTAGTTGCGGCATGTGGGCTCAGTAGTTGTGGCTCGCGGGTTCTAGGGCACAGGCTCAGTAATTGTGGCGCATGGGCTTAGTTGCTCCACAGCATGGGGGATCTTCCCAGACCAGGGCTCGAACCTGCATCCCCTGCCTTGGCAGGCGGATTCTTAACCACTGCACCACCAGGGAAACCTGGTGGCTCTTCTTTAAAGGCTATTAATCCCATCAGACCAGGGCCTCACCCTCATGTCCTCATCTGACTCTTATTACTTCCCAAAAGCCCCATCTCCACATACTGTCACATTGTGGGGGTTAGGGCTTCAACGTAGGAATTTTGGGGCAACACAAACATTTAGTCCATAACAATGAGTATTGCTGAAAATGTCAAAAGTTAGTTGTCAAAAAGCCTTTCCATAGACTGTGTATACAAAAAGAAAAATAAACAATGGTTCCTGATGGTAGGACTTCTTCTGTCTGGTCAGAGTTACTTCCAGGACTCTAGAGAGACAAATTATACCCCCATTTCTTGGATTATTCCTTATTCTTTGTAGTTGGCAGATTTATTTGCCTTATTTTTTCAGTCATCTTTTTCAATAATAGTGTGTCTTCATGCTTCATACTATTTGATTTCCTTTGTTACCTTTGTATTTCTCTGCTCTCATAACATCAAAATCTCTTAAAAGTTTTGTTCTCCAACAGCCTTCCTGATCATCATTCAGAAGCTGAAGTAGCCAGATCATCTTTGGGGATCCATAAGGAACATGACCCACTTGGCTGCCTCCTTGGAGTACCCAAGGCAGTCATCCTAGATCCAGTGTCTTGTAGTCTAGCAACTACAGTGTTTCTCAAGTTGTAGCCTTTTGCTCACAGCTCTCTTCTGTGTCACTGATAACTTTCATCCTAATATTTCCCCCTCAAGTTCTAAAACATCCCACTGTCCAACTTTTTCATCTGTGACATAATAGATTGCTCCTGTTTCTCGGTCTTTTTTTTTTTTAATTTTATTTATTTATTTATTTTTATTTTTTGGCTGCGTCGGGTCTTCATTGTGTTTTTCTGTTTTATGTCTTACTTTTCCTAACTTTACTTCCCCAGTGCTGAAAAGAATATAGTTACTTACTGAAATAAATACATATTTAATCTTATGTTGAGGTTATTTTCAGATTTTTTTCCCATATCTTTCAAACTATTAAATGTATTCTAAAACCAAGATTAGGAATAAGTTACTAGCTTACAAAGCCACGTGGACATCTTTCTTTCTTTTTTTAATTTGTATCTCTCTTAACCCATAGTGTTTTCCTACTATTCTATTTTCTCTTCTTTTCTTTGAGTTTACTGGCTTTCATCTATTTCCCAGGGTTTCAGGCTAAGAGATCAATTACAGAAAATGGGCTTTGGATTTGAGCTTATACATGTTATGAAACATAATGGTGTTGAGGGACTGACTAGAGGGAAATGAAGAAAGGTGATGAAAAGATATTTTTGTTTTTCTTTTTTCTTCTCCTTAGCGTTGCCGTCCACTCTCTGCCAGTGACGCGGAAATGAAAAACCTTGTGGGCTCAGCACGGGAGAAGGTGCCGGCGAAGTTAGGTGGTTCTGTGCTTGGTCTGTCAATGGAGGAGGTAAAGATAACTCTATTTCAGGCCTTTACGGGTTAACATAGGCTTCAGTGAAAATTAGTGAGTGATTCGTAATATTCATGACCAACTCATATCTTATACTGAACATGGGAGAAATAGCTTCTCAAAAAAACAGCATCTTAAATGGAATTAATTTCTTCCTTCATGCTTCTTTTGTATTCTCGGTTCATAACTCTCTTCCTCTGTCCTATTACCACATGGATTACAGTTTTTAAAATAGGTACTCATTTTATTTTATTTTCTCTTCCTCCGTGTAGATCAAAGTTTTACGGAGGGTGAAGGAAGAGAATGATCGGAGAGGTGGATTTATTCGCATATTCCCTACATCAGAGACATGGGAAATATATGGGTGAGGTGACTACCTTTTTTTTTAAATCTGTACTTCAGGTCAAGAGAATTGGATTAATTGTGACACAGTATCATCACTGCTCTCCACATGGTGCCTTTCTTACATTTTTTTGTTTATTTATTTATGACAGTATGAATATTACCCAACCCTGCATTATTCCTCCCTTTTTTCTAGTTCCCTTCCTTCTTCCTAACTGCCCCCTAACCCAGGGTTAGACACTGTCCTAAATTTTGTGATTATCATTACCTTGATTTGAAAAAAAAAAAATTGGTTTATCATCTATATGTGTGCTTAAACAATAAATTACTTATTTTTAATCATCTTTGAGATCAAGTTTACATGCAGCAGCATCCATTTTAAGTTTGATGATGAATTTTGACAAATACAGACATCAGTTTAATCACCACAATTAAGATATAGAACATTCCATTACCTCCAGATGTCCTCTCATGCCCCTTCACTGTGAGTCCCCCCATTACTGTGAGCCTCAAACATCTACTGACTTGCTTTATATCACTATAGTTTTTCTAGAATTTTATATAATAGAATCATACATTATATATTTTTTGATGTCTGGATTCTTTTGTTTGGCATAATGTTTTTGAGAATTATCCGTGTTGTTGTGTGAAACAGTAGTAGTTCATTCCTGACTATTGTTATGTACTATTTCATTGTATGAATATAGCACAATTTGTTTATCCATTCACCTGTGTGGAATATTTGGATTGTGTCCAGTTTTGGGCTGTTCTGAAGAAAGCTGCTATTATGAACATTTATGTACAAGTCTCTGTGTGGATATATGATTTTATTTTTCTTGGATAAATACCTAGGGGTGGAATAGGTGGGTCGTATGAAAAGGGATAAGAGATAGAACCATTTTACATTTTGCCAATGATGAATGAGAGTTCCATTTGCCTTTCCATCCTTGCCAACACTTGGTGTTGTCAGGCTTTTTAATTTTAGGCATTCTAGTGTGTGTGTAGTGTTTCTCTGTAGTTTTAATTTACTGTTCTCTGATTAATAATGATATTGAGCATTCATGTGCTATGGGCCATTTATGTATCTTCTTTTTTCCATTTTAAATTTTAAGATTTTTATCTTTTTATTATTGTGTTATAAAAGGCTCTTGATACAAGTCCTTTCCCAGATATTTACATCATAAATATTTTCTCAAAGTCTGTGGCTAGCTTTTTCTTTTTTATAACAGTGGCTTTCAAAGAACAGAAGTTTTAAATTTCAATGAAGTCCAATTGGCCAATATTTTTTTAAGGTTTATGCATTTCGTGTTTTCTAAGAAAACTTAGAAAAGAAATCTTTACCAATGCCAACTTCACAAAGCTTTTTCTCTTTTGTTTTCTTCTAGAAGTTTTGTAATTTTGGCTTTTATATTTAGGTCTATGATATGTATTGATTTAATTTTTATGTATGGTGTGAGGTAAGGGTTGACTTCCATTTCC
Organism: Pseudorca crassidens; assembly: GCF_039906515.1. NCBI lineage: Eukaryota > Metazoa > Chordata > Mammalia > Artiodactyla > Delphinidae > Pseudorca > Pseudorca crassidens. The sequence goes on along the minus strand of NC_090296.1, from coordinate 27,612,682 downwards.
TTCCATATGGATGTCCATTTGCTCCAGCACCACTTTTTGAAATTATGTTATTGAATTTAACTTGGCGTCTTTATTGAAAGTTAACTGAAATATATATGTATGTATATTTCTAGACTTTATTCAGTTTCACTGATCTACATGTTTGTCTTAATATCTGTAGCTTTATACTAAGTCTTGAAATTAGGTAGTGTTGTAAGTCTTCCAACTTTGTTCTTTTTCAGAAGTATTTTGACTATTTTGTGTCCTTTGTATTTCCAAAGAAATTTTAAAATTTCTTTGTCAATTTCTACACAAAAGTCTGCTGACTTTGGATGGGCATTGCATTGAACATATAGATTAATTTTGGGTGAGTGGATATTTCAGTAACGTTGAATTTTCCAATCCATGAGCATGATATATCTCTCCATTTATTTAGGTCTTCTTTGATTTCTCTTAGCAATATTTTATAGTAGTTTCCAGTGTAAAGATCTTGAACACGTTAAACTTATCACTTAGTATTTCATGCTTTTGGATGATATTGTAAATGTTATTTTTAACAGCTTTATTGAGTGATAATTGACATACAATAAGTTGCATGCATTCAAATTGTACAATTTGATAAATTTTCACATATGTATATATCTATGAAACTACCACCACAATCAACACAATGAACATATGCATCACTACCAAAAGTTTCTTTGTTCTCCTCTGTAATTCCTCTCTCCTGCCCCTCCTTTTCCCTTCCCTGCCTATTCCTGTCCCCAGGCAGCTACTGATCTGCTTTCTGTCAATAAAGAGGAATTTGCATTTCCTAGAATTTCATAAATAGAATTCTGTTGGTTGTTCTCTTATTTGCTTTTCTTTTTTACCTGGCAAGATTATTTTTTGATTCGTACATGTTACAGTATGTATCAATGGTTTAATTTCTTTTTATTGTCAAGTAGTATTCTGTTATAGGCATATATCAGAATTTGTCTATCCTTTCATCTGTCGATCAATATTTAGGTTGTTCCCAGTTTTTTGTTATTGTAAACAAAGACTCTATGAACATCTATATAGAAATTTTTGTCAGAACATGTGCTTTCATTTCTCTTGGGAAAATACTTACTTGTGGAATGACTGGATCATATCATTGTATATGTGTAACTTTTTAAGAAACTGCCATATGGTTTACCATTTTACATTCCTATCATAAATGTATGAGAGTTCCAGTTCCTCCATATCCTCACGAACAGTTGGTATGGTCAGTTTAATTTTAGCTCCTCTAGGAGATGTGTAGTGATATCTCATTATGGTTTAATTTGCATTTTCCTAATGATTAATGATGTTGAGCATGTCTTCATGTGCTTGTTTGCTGTTCGGTGAGCAAATATTTTGCCCATTTTTTAAATGAGATTATTTGTTTTCTTATAATTAGTTTGTGAGAGTTCTTTATATTTTCTGGATATAATTCTTTTATCAGATGTGGGCTTTGCAAAGATTTTGTCCCCCAGTATGTTACTTGTCTTTTCATCCTTTAAACAGTGTCTTTTGAAGAGGAGAAATTTTTAATTTTGATTAAGTCCAATGTGTCCTTTTTTTCTTTTAATTACTGTGCTTTAGTATCTAAGAAATCTTTGCCTATCCCAAGTTTTCTTCTATTTTTTTAATAGAAATGTTGTAGTTTTAAGTTTTACATTTAAGTCTGATCCATTTTGAATTAATTTTTGTATATGGTATAAGATATGGATCACAGTTCTTTTTTTTTCCAGATGGATATCCAGTAGTTTTAGCATCATTTTTTGAAAAGACTACCCTCTCTCCATTGAGTTGTCTTTCACTTTTGTGGAAAACTGTGTGGGTCTATTTCTTTATTTTTTATTCTTTCCCATTGATCTTTTTGTTTTTGTGCCAATACAGTGCCACACTGTCTTGATTACTGTAGCTTTATAAAAAATCTTGTTCTAACTTTGTTCTTTTTCCAGGTTGTTTTGGCTATTCTAGGTCATTTGCCTTTCCATTTGGATTTTAGAATTAGTTTGTCAGTTTCTACAAAAAAGCCTGCTTGGGATTTTCATTGGGATTGTATTGACTCTCTAGATCAGTTTGAAGAGAATTGACATCTTAACAATATTGAGTCTTCCAACTCATGAACAAGGTATATCTGTCCATTTATTCAGGTCATCTTTAATTTCTCTCAGCAGTGTTTTGTAGTGTTCAATGTACAGGTCTTTTACATTTTTTTGTCAGATTTCTTCCTAAGTATTTAATATGTTTTGATGCTATTGTAAATGATTTTTTAAAATATTTATTTATTTATTTGGTTGCACCAGGTCTTAGTTGTGGCACGCATGTGGGATCTAGTTCCCCAGCTAGGGATCGAACCCAGGCCCCCTGCATTGGGAGTATGGAGTCTTAACCACTGTGCCACCAGGGAAGTCCCTGTAAATGATTTTGTTTTGTTAATTTCAGTTTCTGATTGTTTGCTGCTAGTACATAGAAGTACAAATGATTTTTCCATATTGATCATGTTCCTGTAATCTTGCTAAACGCACTTATCAGTTATTGAAAGTTTTTGGAGATTCCATTGGATCTTCTACCTAGTTGAAAATGTCTGTGAATAAAGACAGTTTTCCTTCTTCATCTCCAATCTGGATGTGTTTTATTTCTTTACTCTTGTGTGATTACACTGGCAAGAACCTCCGGCACAGTGTTGAATAGGACCAGTGAGAGCAGACATCCCAGTCTGGCTCCTGCCTAGGGTAAGCAATTAGTCTTTTGTCATTAAGTATGATGTTAGTTTTAGGTGTTTCATAGATGCCCTTTATCAGATTGAGGGAGTTCCCTTTTATTTCTCTTTTGCTAAGAGTTTTGATCAGAAATTGTTGTTGGATTTTGTCAGTTGCTTTTCTGCATCACTCGACATAATCATATAGTTTTTCTTTTTTGGTTTGTTAATATAGTGAATTACATTGATTTTTGAACGTTAAACCCAACATTTCATTCCTGAAATAAACTCTACTTGGTCATGATACGGTATCTTTTTTATATATTGTTGAATTTGATTTACTGAAATTGTATTTGGATTTTTACATCTATGTTCATAAGAGATACTGATCTGTAGTTTTCTTATAACGTCTGTGGTTTTAGTATGAGGATAAGATATATAAGATATTTCAGTCTTTGGTTTCTGGCCTCACAGAATGAGTTGGAAAGTGTTCTCACATCTTCAATTTTCTGGAAGAATTTATGGAGAATTGGTATTATTTATTTCTTGAATGTTTGATAAAATTCACTAATGGAGCTGTCTGGACCAGGAGTTCAGTTTCAATTTTTTTAACAGACATAGGACTGTTCAGGTTATCTGTTTCTACTTGAATGAGCTTTGGTAGTTGGTGTCTTTTAAGGCATCTGTCCATTTCATATATGTTGTATTTATAAGCATAAAATTGTTCATAATATTCACTTATCCTTTTAATATCTATAGAATCTGCAGTGATGTTACTTTTCTCATTTCTGATATTGGTAATTTGATTCTTCTTTTTATCCTATTCAGTCTGGCTAGAGGTTTATCAATTTTATTGACCTTCTAAGACACCCAGTTTTTAGTTTCGTTGTTTTCTTTTCTATTTCTGGTACATTGACTTCCCCTCTAATATTTATTATTTCCTTTTTTTAACTTACTGTGGGCTTCATTTGCTCTATATTTTTCCCCTAGTTTCTTTAGGTAGAAGCTGATGTCATTGATTTGAGACCTTTCTTCTTTTCTATATGTGTTTTAAGAGCTATAAATTTCCTACTAAGTACTGTTTTTGCAGCTTCCCATACATTTTGATTGTTGTATTTTCGTTTTTATTCTGTCTTTGGCCTGTGGGTTATTTATAAGTGTGTCATTTAGTTTTAAAATATTTGGGAGTTTTTCTAGAGGTTTTTCTTTCAGTGATTTCCAATTTACTTCTGTTGTACTGAGAACATACTTCGTGTAAGTTGAATATTTTAAAATTTACTGAGACTTGTTTTATGGTTCAGAATTTGATTTATCCTGGTACAATGTAACATGTACATTGAAATATATATATCCTGCTATTGTTGGCTGATGTGTTCTATAAATGTCCATTAGGTCAAGGGATTCGACAGTTTTGTTCAGATATTCTCTATTTTTAGTAATTTTATAATTATCAAGAGTCTGGTGTTGAAATCGCCCATTGTAGTTGTGACCTTGTCAGTTTCTCCTTTTGGTTCTGTCAGTTTTGCTTTTTATGGATTTTGGAACTCTGTTATTAGGTACATCTGCATTAGATTTGTTATGTCTTCTTCATAAATTGACTTCTTTATTGCTATGAAATGTCCCTGTTTATCCTGGATAATGTTCTTTGTCCAGAAGTCTATTTATCTGCTATGATATACCCACTCTAGCTTCCTTTGGTTGTTTTTTTTTTTAAGTTTAAGGTGTATAGTATAATGATTTGACTTACATCATGAAATGATTATCACAATAAGTTTAGTGAACATCCATCAGTTCATAGAGATACAAAGTTAAATAAATAGAAAAAAGCTAAAAGAAAAACTAAAGAACTCTTAACTTTCATATATAACATATAGAAATGTTGCTTCTGTTTATCATGTTGTACATTACATCCCTGGTACTTATTTATAACTGGAAGCTTGTATCTTTTGACTGACTTCATCCAGTTCCTTCTCCCCTCACCCCTATCCACTCCAGCTTTCTTATGGCTAGTGTTTGCATGCTGTATCTTTTTTCATTGTTTTACTTTTAATCTATCTTGTGTCTTTATAGTTAAAGTAGATTTCTGTCAAAGAAGGAGGTCCTGCCATCTGTGGCAACATGGATGAACCTGCAGGGATAATGCTAAGTGCAATAAACCAGACAGAGAAAAACAAATATTGTATGATTTCACTCATATGTGGAATCTTTTTTTAAAAAAGAAAGTAGGGCTTCCCTGGTGGCGCAGTGGTTGAGAGTCCGCCTGCCGGTGCAGGGGACGCGGGTTCATGCCCCGGTCCGGGAAGATCCCACATGCCATGGAGCGGCTGGGCCCGTGAGCCATGGCTGCTGAGCCTGCGTGTCCGGAGCCTGTGCTCCGCAACGGGAGAAGCCACAAGAGTGGGAGGCCCGCATACCGCAAAAAAAATAAAGAAAGAAAGAAAGTAGAACTCATAGAAACAAAGAGTAGAATGGTGGTTGCCATGGGCTGGGGCAGGGGAAATGGGAGCTATGGGTCACAGGGTACAAACTTTCAGTTTTAAGATGAATAAATTATGGGGATTTAATGTACAGCATGGTGATATGGTTGAGTTTAGATATGCCAAATTACTATTTGTTTTCCATTTGTCTAATGTGTCCTTTGTTCCCTTTTTATTTTCCCCTGCCGGCTTTGGATTAACTCATTTCTCTTGCCTCTTTGGTTTGCTTTTTTTAAAGTGTGGTTGCTCTAGGGTGACAATATGCATCTTTTACTTACCACAGTGCACCTTAAAATAATGTTATACTATTTCAGGTATAATTTAGAAATTTTACAACCAGTATAATTCGATTTCCCCCTCCTGTCCTTTGGGCTATTATTGTCCTGCATTTTATTTCTATATGTTATAAATCCCATAGTACATTGGTTATTTTTGTGTTGAACAGCTTAGGGAAATTTAAGTATGAGGAAAAGTCTCATAATTACACATTTACTACAATTTCCTCTGTTCTTCCTTCTTTTACGTTGATCAGTTTTTTATCTGGCCTCATTTTCTTCCATCTGGAAAACTTCTTTTAGGATTTATTGTAGTACAATCAATTCTCTCAACTGTTGCTTGTCTGAAAAAGTCTTTCTTATATCAATACTTTCAATTTTTGAAAGATTTTTTTCAGTGGTTGTAGAGTTCTGGGTTGGCACTTTTCTCCCAACACTTTAAAAGTGTTTTGTTATATTTTGACTTGCATTTTTCTCATGAGAAGTGTGCAGTAATTCTGTGTTCTTCTGTGCATAATGTGTCTCTTTTTCTCTGCCTGCTTTTTAAAATTTTTTTAACATCTTTATTAGAGTACAGTTGCTTTACATTGTTATGTTAGTTTCTGCTGTATAACAAAGTGAATCAGCTATACATATATCCCCACATCTCCTCCCTCTTGTGTCTCCCTCCCACCCTCCCTATCCCACCCCTCTAGGTGGTCACAAAGCACTGATCTGATCTCCCTGTGCTATGCAGCTGCTTCCCACTAGCTATCTGTTTTACATTTGGTAGTATATATATGTCAGTGCCACTCTCTCAGTTCTTTCCAGCTTATCGTTCCTTCTCCCTGTGTCCTCAAGTGAATTCTCTACATCTGCATCTTTATTCCTGTCCTGCCCCTAGGTTCTTCAGAACGACTTTTTTTTTTTTTTTTTAGATTCCATATATACAGTATTATACAGTATATACAGTTAGTATACAGTATTTGTTTTTCTCTTTCTGACTTACTTCACTCTGTATGACAGACTCTAGGTCCATCCACCTCACTACAAATAACTCAATTTTGTTTCTTTTTATGTATCAGCCTGCTTTTAAGATTATTTCTTTATGACTGATTTTCAATAGTGTGATTATGAGGTATGCCTTGGTATCACTTTCTTCTTGTTTCTTCTACTTGGGATTTGTTGAGCTTCTTGGTCTGTGGGCTTATAGTTTTCATCAAATTTGGAAAACTTTTGGCCATTATTTCTTCAAATTTTTTTTCCATTTCCCTCCTCTCCTTTTGGTACTCTGGTTACATGTTAAATTGGTTGATGTTGTACTATAAGTCTGGCTCTGTTCATTTTTTTATACTTTTTCTTTCTTCGTTTTGGATGGGTTTCTGTTTCTCTGTGTTTGTCAGTTTAGTCATCTTTTTGTCTGCAGTGTTAAATCTATTAATTCTATCCAATTAAATGTTCATGTCAGATATTTTACTTTTCATCTTTACAACTCCCATCTATTTCTCTTTATATCCTCTTTTTCTCTTTTTTTACAATTATTTTCAGGATTTCCTTTAGATTCTTGTGCATATATTGTGTTTATAGTAGCTGTTTTAAAATCTGGTTCTATTATCTCTATTGTTTCTAAGTCTGTTTCTATTGACTGATTTTCCTCTTGTTAATGAGTTATATTTTTCCTGTTTCTTCACATGTACAGTGATTTTTTTTAATTAGATGTTTTAATTGGACATTGTAAATGTTGTATTGTTGTGTTCGGATTTTATTGCTTCTGTAAAGCCCATCGAAAGTTTTTTTTGTGGCCATACACTTAAGTTACTTGTAGATCAGCTCAATCTTTTTCAGCCTCATTTAAAAGCATTTGTATGGTTTGTTTAGAATAGCTTTTTGTTTAGGTGTAGGATAGTTCCACTACTGAAGACTCTTTTGGGGTGTCTATTAAATGACCCCCATATTCAATGAGATCTCTCCATTCTGGCTGGTGGGAACTCAATCAATTGGCAGCCCTGTGTGAACTCTGGAAAGTATTCAGCTTACACTTTCTCCTTAATGTTCTTTATCCTGACAGTTGCTCCTTGCACAGCCTTGTGGACTTTCACCCTATGCCTGAGTAGATCTGTATTCACCCAAAGACTCAAAGGGTCCCTTGTGATGACTTTTTTGATTTCCTCTTATGCGTAGCTTCTTCCTCTCCAGGACATAGCTTTGAAAATTTTAGCACTTCCTAGAACTTTGATCTCTGTCTTCTCAACACAGAGACTCTTGGGTTCTACTTGAATTCCTTCTTTTTCTGCACTGTCTGGAATTGCATCTAGGTGGGAAGGTGGAGCAATCAGAGGGCTCCCTTTATTTATTTCCCCCTTTCAGTTATCACAGTCCTGCACTGCCAGTTGTTTCATGTCTGGAAACAGTTGTTTCATGTATTTTGTGCACTTTTCTAGCTGTTTATGGTGAAAGGGCAGGTCCTATAGCAGTTATCATATCATATGTAGAAACAGAATTCTGTTGATAAGTTTGTATTGCTTTTGAACTTCTTCTAAAAAACAGTATGTATTCTTCCTTTTTCATTCAGTATTATATTACTAAGGTTCATTTTGTTACATGTAGCTAGAAATCATTCTTTTTCAGTTTATTTTATTCTTCTGTGTGTTTATACTGCTGTTAAATTTCCCATTCTCTTGTTGATGGTATTCGACTTCTTTCTGGTCTTCTGCTGTTAAAGACTGCTGTGCTCTGAATATGCTTATATGTGTCTCCTAGGTATATATCTAGGGCTGGAATATATCTAGGGCCCTAAGATATGTGAATGTTCAACTTTAAAATATAATGCTAAAAAAAAAAGTATTGCTAAATTGTTTTCCAAAGTGACTATATAAATTTATACTCCTGTTAGCAGTGCCTAGGATATCCCGTTGATCAATATCTTCTCTAACACGTGGTACTGTCAACTTCTTAATTTTTGTCAAAATACTGAGTGTAATATGATATCTTATTTTGGTCTTGATTTGCATTTCTCTGATTACTAGTAAGATTGTACTTCATTATGGGGAACACATTTTTCTTCCTCTGGTGACTGGCTTCTGGTTGGGACATTAGTGGTTCTAAGTAGAGCCAAAACTTAGAGGAATAAAAGAAAGAACTAGTTCTTGTCTGTTTTGTTTTGAAAACCCAGCTGTTCATAGAGAAATCTTTTTATCTTGCAAAATATTCTATACATGTAGTTTAGTTACACCTTATAAAGACCCAGGAATTCAACAAAAAGATATTGCTTGGCTTTTCAAAATTAGACTTTTATCTTTTGATACGTTTTTGAAGAGGTTGAATATTTGCAATTACTAGACAACATATCTTTTAATTAATGAAAGTGGAATCCTCTTAAGTTTTCAAGAGGCAGGACCCTAATTTGAGTACCTTTTTCTAAGGAACCAATCACAGATAATGTTGGGGTTTCTTAGGGAGTCCAGTAATGATGCCTTCCTTTCCTGGTTTGGTTTTGAACCAGTTGAGATGACAAAGACTAAGATAGATGCAGGCCAAAATATCACTTTCCGTACTCCACACTGATAAAGTCTAGGTTGGGAGACTTGATTATATCTATCTGCAAGTCAATGCACTTTCTGTTGACCCTCAGAATTGGACAGATTTACATACCCATTTTTAGGCAAGATTGGTCTGAGCTGTGCATCAGGAATACCTGACCCTGTAGGAGCACCAGAGGATATGTGCTTCCTAAGGAGAGATTATCTCCCCAGAGAAAGAAGGGAGAAGCTTGTTGAATTTTTCCTAAATTACCAACCTGGTAAATCACTCCACCTCTCCCAGGACCTTTGAGAAAAGTGGAAGAGAACACCAAGACTTTTAAACTAACTGAGTTATTTTCATGTAGTGTGGGAAAGATGTATTTATCTGCTAACAAACATGTCTTTTTAATTAATATATATTTATTGAGTATCAACAAGTAACTAGCACTATGCTTGGTGCTTTGGAGTAACAAATATTAGATGGGGTCCCGGTCCTTTGAGAGTTAACAGTACTGATGATGGAGAAATTACTTATACATGTAATAAAAATAGCTCATATTTGTATAGCTCTTTGTAATTATGATGTACTTTATACACATCATTGTTATTCCTATTGTAATGATAAGGAAAATAAGCCTCAGTAAAGTAATGTGACTTATCCATGATCACACAGTGGGACTTGATTCAGGTATTTTAACTCCAGATCCTGCTTTTCCCCGCTGCATCATGCTGCTTTCCGAGAAGAGAAATTTTACTCTATGAGGCAGCGTTTGACAAGTCCCTTAGGCATACAGTGAAGGCAGAGGTAGGAGGCCGGGACAAGGGCACCTCTGTAGACTTGGAGCAGTCATATCAGGGAAGGCTTCATGCAGCACAGTGGACTTGAGCTGCTTCTTGAAGGGTAGATTATGGATAAGTAGAGAGGGTGTGAGGAGAAGGTGTCCAGACAGAGGCAAAAGGACCAGTGGGAGGTGTGGTGTGAGAGGGTTATAAGGAGACTTGTCTGACTGTACTTTAGGACCCACGTTGGGTCTCTGTGTGGAGAAAGGGTGAATGAATTGATGGTATAGATGACCCAACTTTTGAAACCTTGTAAGAGAAAGTATATGCCTCCTGCAGTTGGCATCAAGGAGCCATTGAAAGCTTTTGAGAAGTAAGATGATTGAAACAATCTGTCAACATTTTCATGCCCTTTATGCACCTCCCATTCCCAGCTTCATTTGACCTCTTTTCTAGCTATACGTGATTTTTGGTGGTGGTTTTATTTTTGTCTTTCAGTTGTATTCTCTGAATTTAGTATATCAGCTTTTATTAGTCCAAGAATTCCTGACTTTTCTTTCTTTTTATTTTCTAATTTAAGTCCTCTTTATTCTTTTCATTTTATTGTATTTTCTGCTATTCTAGTATTTTATAATATGATTCGAGCAACTATCTCCTCCTTTGTCACTTTAGAGACTATATATTTTTAGAAACAGTATATAAATAACCTGTCACTCTTGTGCTTGATTCATGTTTTTATTTCTGTATTTTCCCCTTCAGCTAAGCTTTAAGAAATAACCAGTTCCTCTCTTTGTCTTTCAGGTCCTACCTTGAACACAAGACCTCCATGAACTATATGCTGGCGACACGTCTCTTCCAGGACAGGTGGAGATTTGCTAATCTTATAAATTTAGTAGGACTAGGTCACAAAATTAAGAGAAAGTACGTGCAAAAGAAGAAAAGAGGCCTTATAAAAGTCTTCAGTAATATCTGATAGAAAGAGCCTTACGGAAAACACAATATAAAACCTCATTTTTTCAGAATTCGTTAACTCTCAGCACTTTGTAATATTTCCAGATGCTACAAAATTAAACCGTAAAGATCTTTAAGCAATCTTAACACATACCCTAAAACTTGTCCTTCTTAAAGGACGGACTTTACTCAGTGCCTTTTTACTTTCCGACGCAATTTTAACAGACATGGTTATCTGTTTTTCTAGACTAGACGAGATTAGAAGGATCAGATTAGAAAAGGTGGAGGGGTGGTAATTCACAAAATAAATACAGTGAGAGTTGTAAGAAATGACAACTGATAACCTCAATACAAGGGAAAATAGGGGAGAAATGATGGAAAGCAGACATTGGAATTCAACTAGCACAGCAGTCAGGGACTGCTTAGTCCCACATACTTTTGTTGCCCCTGAGACATAACTGCATTACAGTACAGTTCAGTAATTGACTAACAAGGAACCTTAGTTATTTAAAGAAATCTGCATTATTTTCAAGGTATGTGTGCTTTTTTTGTGGGATTCTTAAAAATAGATACCCAGATTCCAGCCATTTCTTGTAATTTCATTATCCACTCTCAGGATCTATATGGGATTTCCAGTTTCTCTCTGTAAATTTGTGGTTATTACCATTGAGTAATTACACTGTGTAGCTTCTAACGAAAGAGATCTTGAGATTTACTTGGAAGACATAGAAGCTCAATTCTTTATATATAACCTGGTCCCAGTGCCCCACCCCCTACCTCCTCCCTGGAAGATTTTACAAGGCTTCTTTATCTTTACTTTTCAGACATTATACCGAGGTGTGTTCTGGCGTGTTACTTTTCATTATTTTGCTTTTGCAGTGGATGAATCCTTTCAGTCTGGAGATTTAAGTCTATTAACTGTGGGAAATATTCCCCTTATCCTGTCTTTCCTCTCCTTGTGGAACTTCTGTTAGATGAAATTTGGATCTTTTGCTCTATCCTCTGTATTTCTTTACCTTTTTCTCATACTTTTGATCTCATTGTCTCTTAGCTTTAAATTCTTGGAGATTTCTTGAACTTTGTCTTCTAAAATTCTCAATTGATCTTCAGCCTTACCTATTTTGTTACTCAGTACCAGCACAGAAGAGGATTGTTTGATCTACTTTTTTTTATTTTGGCAAGTATGATTTTAACATCCAAGAACTATTTTTGCTTTCTGACTAGTTTTCATAGTTTATGGATATAATATTAAATTTGTTCTGGTACCAATTCCAATGTGGAGGAGGTAGGGTGTTTCCCCTACAGCACCAAGCAGTTGCACCCTTCTGTTGTCCGAGAATTCAGTTCAATTCTGTTACTGTCTACCTGGAGATTAGCATCAGATTCCACAGTTTAAGCGTTCAGTCCTACAAGATTCCACCCCCATAACTTCAGATGCTCGTCACAGGCCCAGGTTGTTACCTTTACTTCTACCTACTGGCTGTCTATCAGAGCTTCCCACAACCCCTTCCTTGGGTGCTACTAATTTGCTAGAGCGGCTCACAGAACTCAGAAAAACATTTAACTCATTAGATCACCAGTTTATTATAAAAGGATATAACTCATGAACAACCGGATGGAAAAGACGCACAGGGCAAGGTATAGGGAAAGGGTACGGAGCTTCATGCCCTCTCCAGGTACACCATTCTCCCCACATTACCAACCCGGAAGCTCTCTGAACCCCATACTCCTGGGTTTTTATGGAGGCCCCCTTACATGAGCACGATTGATTAAATCATCAACCATTGGTAATTGAACTCTATCTCTAGCCCCTCTCCCCTCCCAGGAGCTCAGGGGGATGGGACTGAAAGTTTCAACCCTCTCATCACAGGGTTGGTTCCTCTGGTGACCAGCCCTCCATCCTTAGCTGATCCAAGGGCTTTCTGAAAGTCACCTCATTAGCATGACAAAAAACTCCTCTACCACTCATCACTTAAACATTTCAAGGGTTTTAGGAGCTCTGTGCCAGAAACAGGGATGAAGACCAAATATAGGTTTCTCACTATAAATCACAGTATTACAAATATCTTTTTACATCTCTCTGACTATCATAATTACTTTATTTAAAGTTCCTTTCTATTTTTTGCACTATGTTTAATTCTTCTGGATTACTTCTATTTGTTCATCTCATTCTTTCTAGTTTATGCTATTATATTTCCTGAAATATCTGGTGATTTTTGATTGTCCAGTCATATTTATAAGTAATGGACTGTTTGCTTAGGATTGGTAGTTTGCATGAGTTTCCTCAAAGGTTGTGTCAGTCTGTTTCTGAACTGACATGGACTCTATGCTTGAGGCTAGATCTTTCTGCAGTTGATCTTCCCATGAGGTAGAAGGAAGGTGGAACAGGCAATCTGGGAACCACCACCAAAATTAGGAAGCATTCTTTTAGGGGGGAGCATAGCAATTAAAAAGATTTGAGATGTAATGACATATGTGCTTCTCTATTAACACATTCAATGATGTGTTAATAGCAGTGGGTCTAATAACTACCATAATTTAAAAAGTGTGATAAGTGTTGGCAATATTTTGTGACCCTGGAACAGCTCTAAAGTAATATGAAAAAACGTGTTATTTCTTTTGGTAGCAAAACCCCACTTATATAAAGACACAGACGTAGAGAATGGACTTGAGGACCTGGGGAGGGGGAAGGGTAAGCTGGGACAAAGTGAGAGAGTGGCATGGACATATATACACTACCAAAGGTAAAATAGATAGCTAGTGGGAAGCAGCCGCATAGCACAGGGAGATCAGCTCAGTGCTTTGTGACCACCTAGAGGGGTGGGATAGGGAGGGTGGGAGGGAGGGAGACGCAAGAGGGAAGAGATAAGGGGACATATGTATATGTATAACTGATTCACTTTGTAATAAAGCAGAAACTAACACACCATTGTAAAGCAATTATACGCCAATAAAGATGTTAAAAAAAATCGCACTTATACTACTGTGGACGGTCCCCTACATGTATATGATGCTAAACTTCAGATAGAGGATTAATCTTTTTTCCCATCCAAATTGGTGCCTTCCCTGACTTCTCTCTTAAGGCTGCAGTAACAACTCCTGCTTATAAAGCATTCTAAAAACTTTGATTCAAAAAACATGAATTTCCCTGTTTAGCAAAGAAAGGCCCTCCTGATTTGCTCTTGCCTATCTTTTTAGCCTAATCTCCGCTTTTCAATACCAACCCATGGCCAATCAGACCGTATCTACTGCTCTTTCATGCCTCTTTATCCTCACATTCCCTTGGAATTCCCATACATTCCCTTGGAGTGGCCTTCAGTTTATCCTGAATTCTTATTCTAGCCATGGCCTTCATCTTCTTACCTAGACTAGAAGGAAGTTCTCCCCGCCCTTCTTATCCCTCCTTCTGATTTAGATTCCCATATTGTACATATTGTATTATAATTGTCTGTTTACTAACTACTCTGTCTAGTTTCAAGTTGGCTTTAAAGAGTAGGTACTTTGTTATGTTCATCTTTGTCAGTATCAAGAACCTACCACGTGGTAGGCACACACACACAAACATGCCTTAAAAAAATGAAATTGTGTTTGTTGCAAGCCCTAACATCCTCCATTAAATCTGTTCTCTTCAACCTGAACGGATGTGTTCTCTCTTGCAAATCCTGTTGCGTTACTGTCAGAACTACTTTCAAGCTAATTCTCTAATCATTTCATTTCATAATTGGTTCATTTTGTCTGCCTTCTCTGCCCTCCCCGACTCATCCCCCACTTACCCACCCTGCCCTGGCAAACAGTGTCATACCTACTGTCTCACAGCATGACAGTAATTTTAACCCTGGCTGCATGTTAGTAACACCATATTTGTGCCCTAGCCCTTCCCAGACTGAAGTCTTGTACTTACTAAAAGCTGCTCAGGTGATTATAATGTGAAGCCATGATTGCGAATTACTGGTGCAAACCATTATCTGATAAAAAAGTTAAAACAATAAAAGTTAAAATAATTTCTGATGATAAGTTGACAGTATTAGGACACTGGCACAGATAGAAGACACGGGAAGGAAAAGATAAAATGTTTCGGTGGAGACAAATTTTTCACTTGATTTTTCTATAGATAGAAGATCTTGGTATTGATTGCATCCATCTCCTTTTTAATAAACCAATATCATAGGTTACATGTTGTATGATTCCATTTATATAACAATTTTGAAAGGATAAAATTTTAGAATGGAGAACAGATTAAAGGAAGCCAGAGGTTAGGTTATAAAAGGGCAACATAGGGGGTCCTTATGGTGATAGGATTGTTCAGTATCTTGTCTGTGGATACATGAACCTACACAGTGATAAAATTATACAGAACTAAGTACACACACTCACAAATGAGTACAAATAAAACTGGGGAAATGTTTTTAAAAAAAGAGAGGATCAAGTGAAAGGAATTTGAATGAAAAACAAAAGCCAGTTTAAACCTGAATGGTACTTACTTCCTGTGGTTAGACCCCAACTCTAGTTAGAGACAATGAAGAACATCTCTTTTTTAAAGAGATTTTTTTAATTATGGAAAATCTATTTCTCATGAGCATCTTTTTTGAACCCCATGAGAATTGAGATTGGCTTCTTTCCCTAATACAGTTCAGTGCAAGTAGAAAGAACACTGGAGTCTGAGATCAAAGTTAATAGGTTCAACATTAAACCCTTTAAAGCTCTGACATTGGGCATGTCACAAAATGGTCTTATCCTGCTCCTTTTTATAAACGGGGCTCAACAGTTGTTGTGAAGAATAAGTGTGATTAGATTTGTGGCGAGATACACAAATGCAAGTAATTGTTAGAAATTTCCTCTAGAATTCATTTGTCCTCTTCCTTTTGTTTTTTATTGATCCTCCCTAAAGGTTATGGTACTCTGTTCTTTTCTGAGCATGTTCTCAGTTCATCTGTCTGCTTCTACCCCAAGATGCCTTCCCTGGCATAATTCTGTGTTGAATTTCTGTAGTACAAATCTCAGAAGTGTGTGTGTGTGTGTGAACTCAGGAGAGAATGAGTATCTGTGTAGTGCTCTAACCCACTTGTCCTTTCTAATTCTGTAGGGGAAACCCAAGAAGAAGCTTATTGACAGGAAGAACACGGTAACTGATTTTTGAAAGTTGAGAAGTTCTTTTCTATGTGCATAATATGTGACCATACACAGGCTAAGCATGATACTTTATATAACCATTTCAGTTCGACTCAGCTTAAATAGTAACATAAAAATGTTTTCTATTGAAGCACTATTCTGTGGCAACTTTTTACAAACTAAGTTTGGGATTTATAATTTTATAACTACAATATGTCATTTCAGTGATAATAATAGTATTCTTGTTTGGCTATGTGAGAGAGCCCAAAGTATTAATGAGATTTCAAGACCTGTCTCATGCTAAATTCAAAGAAAAGGTTATGTTTTGGCCTTGACATACCTGGGGCATACAGCTTTGCACCTTATGGGACTGACCAGAGTTGCTTCCACTTTGCCTTGGAACTAAAAGTGTGAAAAATACCTGTGGCTCTTAATTTTGGCAGAGGAGAGAAAGGTCTTAGAAGAACCGCTGGGATGGCCTTGCGCAACTGAAGACTGCAACTAGAACAAAAACTCTTAACCCTAATTACACATCTTCTGGTTTGAGAGATTATGTAAATCCCCTTTGTGCTATTTCTCTGTACAAAGCAAAATGACAATAAGAAAGAAACCTCCTATAGCTAGCTTTTTGTTTTACATTTAAAAATTAAGATAAGGGGGGCTTCCCTGGTGGCACAGTGGTTGAGAGTCCACCTGCCAATGCAGGGGACACGAGTTCGTGCCCCGGTGCGGAAAGATCCCACGTGCCGCGGAGCGGCTAGGCCCGTGAGCCATGGCTGCTGAGCCTGCACGTCCGTAGCCTGTGCTCCGCAACGGGAGAGGCCACGAGAGTAAGAGGCCCGCGTACCGCAAAAAATAAATAAATAAATAAAATAAAAATTAAGATAAGGGCTTCCCTGGTGGTGCAGTGGTTGAGGGTCCACCTGCCAATGCAGGGGGCACGGGTTCGTGCCCCAGTCCGGGAAGATCCCACATGCAGCGGAGCGGCTAGGCCCGTGAGCTATGGCCGCTGAGCCTGCACGTCCGGAGCCTGTGCTCCGCAACAGGAGAGGCCACAACAGTGAGAGGCCCGCGTACCGCAAAAAAAAAAAAAAGATAAACTTGGTTTTCTCTTCCAAATCTTTTGAAGCATAAATCTAATCCTTATTTAAAGAAGGAAAATATGATTGCCATTTAGTGTAGGGAAAACTGAGAGAAATCAAGTTTTGTAGCTTGTTTCCAAATGAAAGTCATGCTTAGTTTATAGATTTTCTCCAGTTACTAGTCAAGGAATATACTTCCTAGAGTATACTACTATCAATTTGGAAATTAGAAAAAAATACTTAAACAACCAGAATATTTAAAGATCAGTGGGTTTTGTCCTTTCTTTAGGACAATTTATATTGCCATCATTATGGGTTTTCTGGTGGTATAGAGGTATAAGCAAATAAAAGGTGGCATATAACAAACCTTATGCTGGAGCATGAAACAAGTCTTAATACGTTTGAAAGGATTAAAATCATACAGAGTGTGTCCTTTGACTACAATGATATTAGAAATCAATAACAAATATTTGGGAATTAAACAACACGCTTCTAAATAATACATGGATCAAGGAAGAAATCATAAGGAAAATTCAAAACATTTTGAACTGAACAATAATAAAAATATAACATTAAAATGTGTGGGATGCAGCTAAAGTACTGTTTGGTGGTGGTGTGTGATGGGTGTGACTTATAGCTTTATTTTTATTTATTTATTTTTTAAACATCTTTATTGGAGTATAATTGCTTTACAGTGGTGTGTTAGTTTCTGCTTTATAACAAAGTGAATCAGTTATACATATACATATGTTCCCATATCTCTTCCCTCTTGTGTCTCCCTCCCTCCCACCCTCCCTATCTCACCTCTCTAGGTGGTCACAAACCACCGAGCTGATCTCCCTGTGCTATGCGGCGGCTTCCCACTAGCTATCTATTTTATGTTTGGTAGTGTATATATGTCCATGCCACTCTCTCACTTTGTCACAGCTTACCCTTCCCCCTCCCCATATCCTCAAGTCCATTCTCTAGTAGGTCTGTGTCTTTATTCCCGTCTTACCCCTACGTTCTTCATGACTTTTTTTTTTCTTAGATTCCATATATATGTGTTAGCATACGGTATTTGTTTTTCTCTTTCTGACTTACTTCACTCTGTATGACAGACTCTAGGTCCATCCACCTCACTACAAATATCTGAATTTCGTTTCTTTTTATGGCTGTGTTATATTCCATTGTATATATGTGCCACATCTTCTTTATCCATTCATCCGATGATGGACACTTAGGTTGCTTCCATGTCCTGGCTATTGTAAATAGAGCTGCAATACTTAATCAGAATATTGAATTTGTAATCAAAAACTTTCCTACAAAGCAAACTCCAGGTAGTTTCACTGGTGAATTGTATCAACATTTGAGGAAGGATATACACCAGTCTTACGCAAACTCTTTCAAAACCATAGGCAAGGATACTTCCCAATTCATTTTATGATGCCAGAAAAGTATGACATGAAAACCTGACAAAGACATTTTAAAAAATTATAGGCTAATATCTACATGAACATAGATACAGAATTTCTTAAAAGAATATTAGCAAATAGAATCCATCAGTATATGAAAAGGATAATACAGATGACTAAAGTGAGATTTTCCCCAGTAATGCAAGGTTGATTTAACATTTGAAAATTAGTCAATATAATTCACCATGTTAAATAAAGGGGAAAAAACCAGATCATCATTTTATTGCTGAAAAAAAAAAAAGAAAAACCCATGTGTGTTAAATTGATGAAATTCACCACATGTTTATGAGAAAAACTCTTACACATCAGGCATAGAAGAGAAATTCTTCAGTCTGATAAAGGCCTTCTATGAAAAACCTACTTCTAACGTCATACTGACATAATGAGGGTTACCCTATGATTAGTGATAAGGCAAGATGTCTGCTTTCACCACTTGTATTCCCTTTATACTAGAGGTCCTAAGCAGTACAATAAAGCAAGGGGAAGAAAAAGAAGTAAAAGGCATACAGATTAGAAAGGAAGAGGTTAAATATCTTTACTCTTAGATGACATGATCAGGTTAGTAGAAAGTTATAAGGCATACACAGAATAACTACAAGAACATTCAAGTGCACTTAGCAAGGTCTTGGGATACAAGGTCAATATACTAATATCTGTTGTTTTTTTAGTATACTAGCAGTAAATGGAAAATGAAATTTAAAATTCCATTTATAATAGCTTTTGAAAATATGAAATTCTTAGGGGTAAATTTAACAAAATATGCTCAATACCTATATATTAAAAGCTCCTAAATATTACTTAAAGAGGACTTCCCTGGTGGCAGAGTGGTTAAGAATCCGCCTGCCAATGCAGGGGACACAGGTTCGAGCCCTGGTCCGGGAAGATCCCACATGCCGCGGAGCAGCTAAGTCCGTGCGCCACAGTTACTGAGCCCGCACTCTGGAGCCCACACGCCACAACTACTGAAGCCCGTGCACCAAGAGCCCATGCTCTGCAACAAGAGAAGCCACCGCGATGAGAAGCCTGTGCACCGCAGCAAAGAGTAGCCCCCACTCGCTGCAACTAGAGAAAGCCTGCACACAGCAATGCAATTTAATAAATAAATTAAGAGATTAAAGAAGATCTAAATAAGTGCAGAGATATGTCATTTTCATGGATTAGAAGACTTAATATTGTAAGTATTCATTCTCCCCAAATTGATCTAAAGAATATTCTAGTAGATTTTTTTGTAGAAATTGACCTTTTTTTTTCAATGTATATGAAAATGCAAAGAGCTTAGAATATCCAAAGTAATCTTGAAGAAGACCTAGAGTACCTAGAAGAAGAAATATTATAACACTATAGTAATCAAAACTGTTGCAAATTGATCAATGGAACAGAATAAAGAGCCCAGAAATAGGCCTGCATGACTTTAAACAAAAGGCCTAAAGTAATCCAATGGGGAAAGGAAACTTTAATAAATGGGGCTGGAACTGAATATTATATTTTAAAAAGTGAACTTCAACCTCTGTCTCCCACAAAAATTAGAGGTGATTCATAGACATAAACGTAAAAGCTATTAGTCTAAAACTTTGTAAGGAAAATATCTTTGTGACTTTGGGCTTGGCAAAAGTTTTTAGACATGACACAGTAAGTAATCAGCAAAAATGAAAAAATGATAAGTTTGATTTCCTCAAAATTAAATATTTTTGTTATAAAGACACTATTAAGAAAATTACTAGACAAGCCATAGACTGAGTGAAGATATTCATCAAACATATCTGTCAAAGGACTTGTATATAGAAAATATAACAAACTCCTACAACTAAATAATTATAAGACAATCAGCCCAGTTACAAATGGGTAAAATGCTTGGACATTTTAAAAGGAAGATATATGAATAACCAATATACTAATGAAAATGTGCTTTACAGCCTTTGTTATAAGAGAATTGCAAATTAAAATCATGAGATACCACTAAACATCCAGCAGAATGGCTAAAATTGTATCAAATCATTACATTGTACACTTTAAATACCGTATAATTTTATTTGTCAATTATACCTCAATAAAACTGGAAAAAAATGGCTGACAACATCAAATAGTGAGGATGTGGAGCTCATGGAGCTCTGATAAATTGTCGCTGGCAGCATAAACTGGTACAGGCACTTTAATACTTTTTTTTTTTTTTTTTTTTTTTTGCGGTACGCGGGCCTCTCACTGTTGTGGCCTCTCCCGTTGCGGAGCACAGGCTCCGGACGCGCAGGCTCAGCGGCCATGGCTCACGGGCCCAGCCTTTCCGCGGCATGTGGGATCTTCGCGGACCGGGGCCCGAACCCACGTCCCCTGCATCGGCAGGCGGACTCTCAACCACTGCGCCACCAGGGAAGCCCGGTATAGGCACTTTAGAGTCTGGCAGTTTGTTAGCCTAGAAAATTCCACTCTGAGATCTTTACTCAGAAGAAATGAAAAGCATAACCACAAAATGACTTGTACAAAAATGGTCATAGCAGCTTCATTCATAATATTCCAAAACTAGAAGCAGCTTTGGTGTCCAACAATAGGGGAATAGGTGAACTGTGGATTATTCATACACTGGACTAATCCTCATCAAAAAAAAGGATCCACACTGATACTCACAACATGGATCAATCTCAAAAACATGCTGAATGAAAGACAACACAAAAGGGTTCATACTATACTATTCCATCTTTATGAAGTTATAGGACCGGCAAACCTAACATGTGATGCAAAAATTCAGAACGGTTTCCTTTGGGAGAATGAGGGAGAGATTTACTGGGAAGGGGCATGAGAACTTTCTGAGGGGATAGCAATGTTAGAGTTTGGGTCATATAGCTCTAGGTCTCATCAGATGGACATATGGACATTTAATATTTGGATGTTTCACTGTGTGTCATTTTTAGCTCCCCCCGCCCCCCCCCCCAAAAAAAAGAAAAGAGAAAAAACTTTCAAAGCCCTATAAAATATTGAACTCTAGATCCTAATGATTTGAGTGTTAAAGTGTTCAGGAGTGAAGTGCACTGATGTCTTTGTGCAACTTTGAAATGCTTTAAAAATGAAGTGGACTGATGGATGGATAGAAGAAGAGAAGATTGGATATATATGTGATGAAACAAATATAGTAAGATATTCACTGTAGAAGCTGGCCAGTGGGTGTATGGATGTTCACTGTATAATTCTTTAAACCTTTCTATTTGTTTAAATATTTCATAGTAAAAGTGTAGAAAATGAAATAAAGTAGACATAGATAAAAGCTATTACAACTTATGGGGAATTCAATTGTTTATTAATTCAGAAGTATTTATGGTATGTCAGCTGCGTGCTGAGCACTCTCATAAGCATCACTGACCCAATGAGAAACAAGACAAGCGTGGGCCTTGCCTCTATAGAACTATAATTCTGTTTCTTTCCCCAGCATTCCCTACCTCCATTCCTTGTAATAGTTGTGATTTATATGTCTGTTCAGGGTTTCTTAGAAGCTTATAGTTGTTATTTTAAAATATCAGATTTGTTTTATTTTCTTTATTATTTAATTGGCCAAAAATCTATTTTCATAACTGTGTGTGTGTGTGAGGGGGTAATGTTCAGTTGTTGAGACTATGATAAACTGGGGTTGAACTATTTTTAAAGTTTATTAATTTGCTTCCCTTTTCTGCACCCCAGGACCTTCCCAGTTCTTGGTTCAATTTCCCGCTTTAGAGGGGAGGCCTTCAAAATACTTACTATCCAGTCCATCCACCCAGAAATCTCTAAAAGTCCTAACTGGACCAAAAGACACAGCCTTTCCATCATACTCAGGGACTGAAAACTCCCAGAGGAATGAGGATGAATTTCCACCTCAAAGGGAATACGCTTTGAGTTGTGAAGAGTTCACAAGAGAGAGAGTTCAGAGCCAACCAGTTAGATCTTGAGTTCTGGGTATACAGAGTTGGCTGCCTGCTTTCCGACACTAACATGGATACGTCTTTTCTGACTTAGTGACCGAGAACCCTGTCTCTCTTTTGTGACCTGGTTATCTCTGCCTGTGCTGTACTTTGCCCGGTCCTTGTGTGTATTGGGTCTGATTCCTGTCACTTAACCTAATGTATGATTTATTTTATCTAATGCCTAATGTACCTGTAGCCATTCCATCTCCTCATCCCATTTCCCATCCGTGATCTGATGGAATTTGGTGTTGTCCTGCATCTGCTGCCTTCCCTTGTCTGTGCCTCTGACCCTAACTCCTGACCTGTACTCAATACCTGGAGAGTCCCTGCCGCCTCTCCCCAGCTCCTCCTGTAACCAAGTACGCTCTAAGGGACGTTCCTCCTGTAGGAGCACTTGAGGCTTGGTGCGTCCCAAGGTCTTGGTGACTTTTCACGAAGATGCTTTCCCTGTGAGTCTCATTCAGCTCTGTGCTGCCATATTCACAGATTATCAGCCATTCCTCTCATCTCAACCTGTGCTAAATCTGTATTTATTAAATACTATATATGTCAAAGGAATATTTGTGTAATTCTGAGTAAGTTATAATGAATAAATAAAATAATAAGTACACCTCTAGCCATCACCAGCTTAGTGAGAATTAAAGTGTTAACCAGTATCTCTAGTCATTCTTAAGGCATAGTTGGGTAGCACTTTATGATCTCTGTACTGAATAGTCAGCCAGTATTACTGAATACTTAAAAATACTTAAACATTGTCTTCAGATATATTTTCGTTCAGAACATTTAACAAATTCAGATAGCCCATTAGTGAAATTCTGATGTAGATTCCAGTATTCCCATTTCAAACATTTTAGAATTCACTAGAGTAACCATGCCTGGCCTGACATCATTACAGAGTCCTGTCAAACTTAGCCTTGGAATAAAGGAGAGAACTTTCTGAAGGCTCTAGCTACCATGTTTTTTCCCATAGAATTGTGGTTGATGGAGCACCGGAATTGAAGGTAGAGAGTATGAACTCAAGGGCCAAGCTGCACGCTGCTCTTTATGAGAGGAAGCTCCTGTCTCTGGAGGTGCGAAAACGTCGACGACGGAGTGGCAGATTGAGGGCAATGCGGCCAAAATACCCAGGTACCGGCTGGTGAGCTTCCACCAAGCTCTATGATCTGTGTCTTGTCAGACCGATTTAATCAGCTTCTTAATTAACACTTAATGAATCAGAACTTTCTGACCACATGCGCTTACTTTTTTTGATATAGTCTTTTTCCTCGGAAACTTGTTTCAAAAGGATAATAAGTTTTTAAACCTTCCATTCTGTGATATTTGTATTGAAGAATATCCGAAGTGCACACATTTTGGCCTTTGCTTTTACTCTTACAGCATCATTTAACTACCTGATACTTAGCTTAAGTTCAATGGAACCCAATGAGCATCATTGTTTGGGTTTTTCATGATTAGGTATGAAGTCCAGTTCATCCTTTGACATTGCTGAATTGTGTAAGTATTTTAAACATGAACAGAAAAAGGGGAATTTCTTTCTCTCCTAGAATCTCCCTTGTTACAGATCTGTTTGTCACTGACGAATTGACTTCCTTTTTCTCCCTCCTTCTCTTGTTTTTGTATCAAGCACATTAGTCACTGGGGTTTCATTGGTGAATAAAAAAGCTATGGTCCTTGTCCTCATAGACCTTCCAAGGCAGTGAAGGAGAAGGATAATGGATAAACATATGATAGAAAGATATTCCCCTGCTTATTGTACCCCCGTGAAAGATGCCCTTCTGAAAACCTCTAACACGCTATAGAGATTACTCTACTAAAAGGGTTTTTGCCTTAAGTTATGAGAGAACCATTGGTATTACCATGAGAAACATCAACTCTAATGAAGATCGTTAATAGGCTTTTAGAATATATAAGAGGGACGTGTGTATGTTGTTAATTTTGTGCATTATTTGTGGTCTGATTTAGAAGTGGGTTTTTACTGAAAAGATAAAAGGAAGGTATTGGGAGAGAGGAAAATTTAATCCTTTTTTCAGCAACATTAGTGATTCTTCGCATTTAGTGATTACCCAACCAGCTGAAATGAATGTTAAAACTGAGACAGAGAGTGAAGAGGAGGAAGAAGTTGCCTTAGACAGTGAAGATGAAGAACAGGAAGCTTCCCAGGAGGAGTCTGCAGGGTCCCTCGGAGAAAATCAAGCCAAACACACACCCTCACTGACTGTTATGGTAGAAAATTCACCCAAAGAAAATGCCATGAAAGTTCCTGAATGGAATGACAAAGGTGAACAGTGCTGCAAAACCGAGACTCAGGAACCAGAGCCTAAATTTAACCTGATGCAGATTCTGCGAGATAATGGCAACCTTAGGTATGTACCTTTCCTAATTATAATAGCAAAACTGAAAACAGCTAATTTGTACTGTGTACCAGGGTATTGTGCTTGTGGCCTTAGAGCCATTTTTCATTTCTTATGCACAGGAATCCTGTGAATTAATGACTGTGATTTGATATTATTACTATCAAGGAAACTGAGCCTTAGAGAAGTTGCTTGTCCAAGGTCTAGAACTGTGATACAAACGCAGGTCTCATTGGCTCAACAAATATTTGTTGGGTTTCAGCATTAGTGACTTAAGAGGACAAGGTGACTGAGGCAGGGAGCTCAAGCAGTTCATGGCTTAGAGTGGGGACACTTAAAGAGCGGGGGCTATGACCCCAGTATGGACAAAGGGCTCTTAGGGCACAGGAAAAGGAGTGATTGGTCTTGCTCGGGAGGGCTAGAGAGACATTAGGGAAGAGGCAATATTTGAACCAGGCCTTCCCCGATAGGTAGGCTTTCCGGATTTGGGAGGTGACAGCTAAGTATGGGAGTGCTAGTAGAGGGAATAAAGGCACAGAGGGGTGATAGTACAGTCATTCATTCAGTCCCTCGACAAATATTTATTGAGCACTTGATCTATACCAGGAATTGAGCTGGGCTGTATAGTGTTACGGTGGAGACCAAACAGTCGTGGAGCCCACAGTCTAGTGGGGAAGACTGACAGTAAACAAAGAAACAAGGTAATTTCAGGCAGTAGGAAGTGCTGTGTAGACAATAAAATAGGGTGTAGTATTAGAGTGTAATTGGACAGAAAGTTTCTGTAGCTTCTGGTGCTTTGGGCATGGAGAGGTAAGCTTTAAGGTGAGTCCTAAATGATGAGAAGGAGTAAGTCATGTGAATATCAGGGAACAGAATATTCCAGGCAGACCGGCAAGTATAAGGAACCTGAAATTGGAATGAGCTTGGCAAGTTTGAGAAATACAGATTAGTGGTGTGACGTTACATGGAGAAAAGGGTGCAATAAGAAGTGAGACTAAAAAATTGGATGTCATTTGATCATAAAGTGCCATAGAGGAGCCTGGACTTTATTTCCTAGATGGATAATTTTTAAGCAGATGTGTGATATGGTCAGATATGGGGACGTATGTATATGTATAACTGATTCACTTTGTTATAAAGCAGAAACTAGCACACCATTGTAAAGCCATTATACTCCAATAAAGATGTAAAAAAAAAAAGAAAAGAGAGTAAATTCTGGTTGCATTGTGGGAAAGTGATTGATAAGAGGAGAACTAAGGGTAGAGAGCTGAGTTAGGGACTGTTAAAGTAGTCCGGAGCCAGGAAGATGAAGGTCCTGATCAGAGCAATGGCTATAGGAATGAAGAGAATGGGTTGGAGTTAATGAAATTTGCAAGTTAAAATTGGTAGGGCTTGGTCCCTGTAGATGCAAGAATTCCAAAGAGACTGAATTTTCCAAGTTTGGTAACTTGGTGCTGCCATCAGTCAATATAAGGAGCACAGGAGTTGGTTTCATGATAGAAAGAATGTGTTTTATTTGGGACACGGTGAGGTGGAAGTGCTCTGGGATGAAGATGATCAGTAGATAGGTGAAAATACAGCTTTGAAAGTCAGAGTTGAACAGGACTGTACAACTTCAGAGTAGATGAGCTTGTCCATTTCAGTTTAGTTCAGCAGGCATAGACAGGAGAAAAGGAAGAGAACTGAGGCCTGGGGAAAACCAGTGTTTAATAGTAAAGAGACCAAGAAGTAGCAGTTAGAGTGGTAGCTATAAAACTGGGAGGAGACAGTATAGAAAAGCTACAAGATGAGAGTTTCAAGCTATAGAGTGCCTCTGGCAGCCCAAGTTAGGATGAGACCTGAAAAGAGTCTCCTGCATTTATGACCTGGGGGTGGACTTTGTGGGTAGAAGAGAACTTGTGAGCTGAGCAAATAGGAAAGCAAGTGTGAACTAACTCTTTCAGCGAGTTTGACAATGAATGAAAGACAGGTGAGAACTCATCAGAGAGAGGGAGCAAGCTAAGAGAAAAACGATTCTGGGATTCTGGAGCTTATTTAGAGATTAGGGGAAGGCTTTGACGGTAAAAGAATTAGAGATACAGAAATGGATATATTGTCCTAAAGGAAGGTAGGAAGAGGCCAATGGAGGGGTGTCTCTTCCTGTAATGAATGCAGTAGTTAGAGGTTAAAGAGACAGGAAGTGTAGTTATATAAGCATGACGGCCTTTAGTTTCTAAGCTAGAGGTCAGTTCTTATACTGCAAGGATGGAGGGTGATATTGGCATTTAGGGGGTTGGAGGGTAGAGTTATAGTTTGGAATGGTGCGTGGAGAATGAGAGTAGTTGCGTTAGTGGAGAGCGGAGAGGGCTCTGTCAGAAGACTTGACTCTGGCTTTTCAGTGCTTGCCAACTGGCAGTGTGACCACAGGCAAGTTAGAGAGCTTCTCTAGGCCTCAGTTTTCTTTTCGTTAGGCCAGGGTATGGGGTTAGACATAGACAGGTTTTTCAAACTGTGCTCTCTAGAGAGGAAGGAGGAGTCCACTGAATTGAAATAGAACATTTGAAAACCACTGGACTATATTCTAATGTCCTTTCCAGCAATAAAATTCTACTTAGATGTTGTAGAAATAAATTAGTTATTCATAAATCTTACGGATCTTACTTTTAAAGAGTAAATTCTTGTAATTGCAGGGTGTGTTAATGTAATAAATCAGTGGTTTTCAAACTGTGTTCCCTGGAGCTGCCCATAATTCTGTGGAGCATCTCAGTGGCTACTGAGGGATCTGGGGGTGTTCCATGGCAAGGATTCAAGGCTCCAGGCCCCAGCCCACTAGTTGTATATTTTTGTATACTGAGGATCTCCATAGGCTTTTATTGTTTTTAAATAGATTTCTTTGGTGTAAATTATTCTATTATTTTGGTTTGTCAGTTACAGATTACTAGCTGACCAGTGTGTTCAATACCTTAGGGACAACCTCAGGATTAACATCCCACAGATCTCTAGTAAGATTTTTAGAGATGGAAAACTCAGTTCTTGTTCGTTTGATTTACAACAGTGATTTGCAACAAAAGGTTGATTGAAATCTCAGCTTCCAAGCAGTAATTCCCTTATCCAAAAGACCTTCATATTTTAATATTAGGGAAATAGTCAATAAAATTGGGTATTTTGCTACATTTGGAGGTGTCTGAAACGTGCCATTTTTAGCTCACTTTATTGCAAGTGAATTTGTTGACCAAAATGGAAAGTCTTTTTTCATTTATTTTGACCTGAAAATAATTAGCTTATGGGAATGGTTGAGGGGAAAGTGTATATGGTCTCCAGAACAAGGATTTTAAGTGTTCTTCTTGATGAAAAACATTTGAAAATATAAATTTCAAAATCATGTTGTGCTCCCATAAACTATTCCTGTTAATAACAAAGATGTAGCCTTATATTTCATACTCTGAAGAGCTTGAAAAGCAAATCTACTCCCCAACCTGACTCCTCTCCCTTCCAGCACACACATAGAAGATAGATGTAGACCCTCCTAGGATTTCCAGTTTACTCTGGACAAGTCCTTCGTCCTAACCTTGGGGGAACAGTGAGTAGAAAGCATTCAGTGATTGCATGTGTGAGGATTGTAAACAAAGTTTGTGTTGGGCCCTAATCTTCGCTGATGTAATTTTGGCTAGCATGTCAGAAGGCCAAGCAGCTGAAGTAACTACAGTCTCTCCTGAAAGAAAACAGATCGGCTGCAGTTAGCAGCCGAAGTGAAAGTCATCAGTGTTTCTCTGGTACTCCTGTCTTCTAAATGATAGCTTGATCAGATTTCCTTGTTTCCAACCTAGACCACCAAGCAGAAATCAGCTGGCTTCTTCACTGATGTTGCTGAGGTGCTTTTTACTATATGTGTGGACTTCTTTTTCCCCCTGAACATCTGGGCTCATCCTAGCCGGTCAGTGCATCTATGCCAAACTCCGTTGGACCTCACTCATTTGTTCTGGGCTCCAGCCACTCCCGTCTTGTAGTTGAGAAAAGCCTGACCTTAAATTTGGTCCCAAAGTTCCTTTGTACGATTTATCTGTTTCCTGCTTTGGAGGCTTTTGCACACCAGAAATTAGTTGCTATAGCAAAAGCCATACTTTTATACTAACTGATAAGTATGTTTTTAAGGGCTTCCAAGGCAGAAAAACCTTTCTGTATCAATACAAAGGTTCTTGTGAAAATTCGGTACTTTTCCTGTCCATTTCCCCGAGAAAGTTGTTTAAAAGTTCCAAAAGATAAGGTATAAGAGTAGGAAACATGATTCTCTATTCTTGCTTGATTTCCCCCCTGCCCCCCACGCCATGGTAATAATGAGAAAATAAGTAGGATTCTCCATCTCTGATTCTTTAAATAGAAAAAAAGAAATCTCATGTACTGGGTAGAAGGAATCTTTACTCAGTGACTGTATGATGGGCTTCATTTTTCTTAGCCATCCTAATAGAAGGATCCTCAAAGGCCACTTTGAGAGAGGCAAGCACACATTTGGTAGGTGCACCATTCTGTCTCATAACGGTATGTTGTTTTGGATTTCTGTAGCAAAGTGCAGGCCCGAATAGCATTCTCTGCCTATCTCCAGCATGTTCAAATCCGACTGATGAAAGACAGTGGAGGTCAAACGTTCAGTGCCAGTTGGGCTGCCAAAGAAGATGAACAGATGGTGAGGCTCTTCTTGTTGGAACCTTTTTACTTTCTCTTACTCTCCCTCCCTCCCTCCCTCCCTCCCTCCCTCCCTCCCTTCCTTCCTTCCTTACTTCCTTACTTCCTTCTTTTCTTTTTTTTCCTATACTAAGATAAAGAACAGTATACTTGTGGTGAAAGAATTATTCCACAGTACAGCTTGCAGATTTCTCTTACTTTTCTGTGAAGTGAATCTTGGATCTGGAGCCATGTTCATCACAGTATGTGTTGAGGGCATTAATTTACTTCATTCAGAAAATGGAAATTGATTGCTTATTAGATGTCAGGCCTGTGCAAAGCCCTAGAAAGGAATAACGATTTGCAGAGTCCTTTCTCAAGCAGCTTCACATTTTATTAATTCTTTGATATAGGCACTGTCATCTCCATTTGCAGATGAGGAAACAAAGACCTAGAGGAAGGGGGTAACTTGCCTGTTGTCCTGTAGCTCATACGTGCTGAAACTGGAACTTAAACTCAAATGTTGCAATTGCACATTATTTGCTCTTGCACTATTTCCATGGGTCATAAGGCATTTATTTTCTGTCCTGGGGGGTCAAGTTAGCTCTTTGAAAATCAACACTTTATCATGGGCCCTCTGAGAATGTACCATCCTCCATTTTAACCTTTTTTTCTTTACTAGTTGTCACTTTATAAAAGTCTTAGATTACTGGAAACAAACTTGTGTAATAATTTTTACTGTATATTGGTCATTCGAACCTGCCTAAAATTTAATATACTAGCAATGTTTTTCTTTTTGGATCAGAATGACAGGGAGCTTCAAGCTCTTTGGTAAGGTCAACGCATACAGCCCTTCCTTAGGCTTTTTAACCACAGGGATCTGTCACTGAAAAGAGAAGGACCATTAAGTCTGAGAAAGCTGCATTCTTTGTCCAGCTCAGTGGTGATCCTACTGTAATTTTCAGTGCTCCACATATAAGAGGCGTACAATATGCTGGGCTTATTATAAAAGCATGATGGATATCCCAGAAAACAACTTGTGAATTTAAAGTAGCCAATACAACCCAGAGATAAAACCTTGTGTGTTGTGAGTAATTTTTCAACCATCAATGGAAAATGTTAGCTCTGCTCTTTCCAAGTGGAAAATTGAAACTGCCTTTTTGAGAGTCAGTTTGTCTGCTTCACTGTGAAAAAATAATATTTTAATATAACAGCTTAAACCAGCCTATAGTAAAGACAGCAGGGTAGACCTATGAAATCCAACCCTCTGGTTATGAGACTGTTTCTTTATGTTGGAGTAAATTGTCACCAAAGGACAGTGAACCAAAATCAAATTCAAGAAGAAAAAAATAGCTCAGAAGAGAATAACTATTGCAACTGCTGACTTGGGATTCACACAGGATTTCTATGGGGCTTTTTATAAGAATATTTAGGATCATCACTGCAGAACTTAGTATCAGTTGTGTGCATTCCTGTTTGAAAATCTATCTAAACAACGAACCCTAAGGCATTACCTGATGATTGTGGCAGTGATCTTGTTTATGAGGAAGGTGAGTGTAGAATTGCCTTCTCTGATCCAAGTTAGGTTTAGAGCTTCTTTATCACGTAATTCACAGAAGGCACATAGACAGAAGTTCCCCAAATCCATCATCTTCAGGCAATTTTACTGTGTTTGGGGGTTGGGTGCGGGGAACTACTATCTTTAAGGCCCTTGGCCCTGCAAGAATCTCTCTTTGAAGCATTTGTGATGTTATGAATGATCTGATTGGTATCTGTTCAGATTTCAAAATCCTTTGCCCCATCTCAAGTGAGATGTATCCCTGCTACCCCTTAATGACCTTTCACTATGCCCTCTTTGCCAACCCCCAACTCTAAAAGCATCCTTATTCTTGGGGAAGAAAAAGTAAATAAAAAGCTATCGCCTTGCAAGCCTGGTAACAGTTCTTTCTTTCCTTTAGTCACTAAACTTTTTAAATCAGTAGTTTCTGCTCTTCACCTGTATTCTTCAGTATCCATTCGTTTCTTAACCTCTACTTTCTGTCGCCTTTACTCTGCTGAAAGTGGTTGTGGTCCTTTCCTGCTCCAGCCTCTTGGAAACTGTGACATGGGAGCCTTCCTCCCTTGGCTTGCATGACACTGTTTTCTCCCGTGTTTCTTTCTACATTTCTGATGTTTCTGTCATGGTTTGTTGTGGTGGTTGTTTGTTTTTTTCTGATTCTTCCTCCTCTTTCCGACCTCTGAGTGTCAGTATTTCTGTATTCTTTCTCTCCCTTCTCACCTTTGATGACTTGATCCATGGTTTTAGTTTCCTCTACCTATTACTTTCCCTAAGTATCTCTCTCTGACCACCCTATTGGAAGTGATAGCTGCACTTTGAATTATTATAGTACTATGTATATATGAATTGTACTTTTACAGCTGCTACTTTATTACATAGTTATTTGCACACATACTTGATTTTGATTTTCCCACTGCCAGCTTGTTAAAGGAAGAGGATATGTTTGTTTCATTTTGTTCGTGTCTTACTGTGTCCTTGCTATACCTAGTATGTTTGCTCTGGGTCTTATTTGTTGAAGTGTATAGTATACCTCTTCTTATCTCTCTATTGTGTAATCCCCTTGTAGCTTGTCTTCTGTTGCTTAAGCACAATGCCTTCTTTTTTTCCCCCAATGACTCTTTAATTTATAGGAGCTAGTGGTTCGTTTCCTCAAGCGCGCATCAAGTAACCTCCAGCACTCACTGAGGATGGTATTACCCAGTCGGAGACTGGCACTTCTGGAGCGCAGAAGAATGCTGGCCCACCACCTGGGTGAATTTATCATTGTGTACAACAAGGTAGGTGGTTCATCTGTTAGTCTTGTGCTTTGGATCGCCACGCACTGTCAGAAACAGGCTAGAAGCCTCTGTCCAGCTGAGTGGAGAGGTTCTTCTTCCCTTTTAGCATTATCACGTGCTTTGTGGGACGTTATGGGGAGCAGGACGTCACTCCCTAACCAGCTGGTCTGAAAAGCTACTTTTGACTACTTGTGAAGGCCCAGGGGCCGTAGTTCAGTCTCATCCAAAGGCACATTCCTTTTGAGTGCTGTTGCACCTGAGATGAATCCTGGGCTATGTGAATTTGCATTGTCGTTATTGTGCCTGGAGACAGTGGTGAATTGACTATTTGAGAGCAAATTTGAACTGTGGATTTAATACAGAGACACAGTCTTCCTTCCTGAGTGAGTTACACTTTGTTCTCTAGAACATTTTAGATAGTGACTTCATTTTACAACCAAGCCCAGAAAATAGACTATTTAGTGAGAATAGTCTGCAAAGCACCTTTTATCCAAGGGTCTTAGAATGCTTTAGAAATGTCATTTTGGGGTGGGGGGAGCGGGGAACATGGTCATTTTTCAGAAAGGAAAGCTGAGGTCTGGAAATTTAAATAGCTTTTTTGAAATGTGTGGAATGGTCGGTACAGTATCAACACATCAAATCCATAGCTACATAGCTACTCCAGCTCTGTTGAGAATTTTGGGACAACTTACATAAGTAAAGAATTTACTCAATTTGCATACTACTATAGGAGTATCTTCCAAGACCTATCTTTCCTCTCCCTAACTGTAACAAAATACAGTGTCTCTGTTGTCATTCTATTAAAGCTTCAAGTGTGACCACAGACATTACCAAGCTCTTTTTTCACTGGGCTACCTGAGTAAAAAGTAAAAACATGATAAAAATTTATATTTATTATGCAACTCTTACTTGGAAACTCTAAAATGTTTCATGAAATAATGACAGAAAATAATATATCAGATTTATAGGTGGCAAAAGTACATGGAGGAATTAAATGTCTTTACTATAAAGACAAATTAACCCAAGGGTAATGAAACCAGACGATGAAGTATGCATTTATCAGGAGTCAGTTTTATCTTGTTTTTCTGTGGGGTTGGGGACTGGATAGGAAACAGAACAAATGGCTGGAAAGAAATCGAAGAAGAAACTTGAGGAAGAAGAGGAAGATGGGGTGAATACGGAAAACTTTCAGGAGTTCATCAGACAAGCAAGGTAGAAGACATTCTTAATAAAAAGTATCTTATTCTGCCTTCCACACTGCCCCATTGATTCCCAGTAGCCCCTTGTTTCTAACATATGGATGTGAATAAAATCACTCTTAGAAGGAGAAGAAGGGTTTCATAGACTTGATCTCTCTATATCTCAGCCAATTATTGGCTGTTGTCATGGTTTTAGTTATCAAAACACTGCTGCTGGGCATCTGGGCTGTATTTCTAGACAGCTTCAAAGTACACACCACTCTAAGGGCTGAGGGAGCACTTCGGAAAGCTGAAGTTAGAGGTGTCTAGTGTTTACTGGATCTGAATTTAGCCCTGACCTACTGATGCAGTGGAGATGACTACATTTTGCCTACGTTGAGTGGCTTGAGGAATGGGCAGTTTCTCAGCACTGTAAGGGTTACGCCTAATGTATATAAAAGAAAACAAGTCCTTCATGCTTAAGGTTAGCTTTTAGGGGTTGAAAAATCTCAGCATTCAGCTCTCTATCTTGATCCAATTAGCCAGGCCATTCTTTGCTACTTTGGAGACCTTGGGGTTTACTCTGAGATCCATAGGAGCAGTTTCCAAGGTTGTCGTTACAGTGTATTCTGAAGATAGGATACAGGTTCTTTGTAATATTGCAGGAATATTTTGCTTATTTGAAGGCCACTTATCTGGAACATAGCCAGGCTCCAGGAAAAAAATGCAAAAGGCCGTTGAGGAGCTGCTACAGATTTTACAAAATCCATCATAGTATGTTTACTGGAAGAATTCTATGGGCCCTCATCTGTTTCCTTACACTTTCCATTTTGTGGGTGTTCGTAAAAAGTGCATATCATTTCAATATTTGAAGTGACCTAGAGACCATCTGGTTCAGTTTCCACTGTATAGATGGTTAGGGAAATCTTCCTTGGTTACGCTGGTGAGTTTCCGTATTTATGACAAAGTGGCTTCTTTAGTGAATATACTCCAATTATCTGGAAGTGGGGTGGACAAACTGCCAAGGACCAGATAATAAATGTTTCAGACTTTGTGAGCTACATGTGGTCTTTATAGCATACTCTTCTTTAAAAATATGAAAACCGTTCTTAGCTGGGAGCCATACAAAAACAGCCTGCTGGTCAGGGTTGGCCCACTGTCTGTAGTTGGTTGACCCCTGATTTAGAACATGGCTGTCCAATAGAACTTTCTGTGTTGTAGCTACTGAGTACTTGAAATGTGGCTAGTGTAACCAAGGAACTGAATCTTTAATTTTAATTCATTTAAATCTAAATAGTCACATATGACTAGTGGCTACTATATTGGACAGTGCAGATGTAGAATATTCACTGTGGAATGAATAAAACCTTGTCATGCTTTAAATTTTTCAGACTGCTTCATTTATATTTCTTTTTTACCATCTATTAATAGGGAGTTTCCAGCTTGTGCTTTTCATTTTCCCCTTCTTCAGCTTACTCCATTTTCATAATAAAATCTGGTAGAAAGATTTTCCAGAACACCTTCCCCTTCTAACCATACTTTCTCTCCCCATTTCAGTGAGGCTGAACTGGAGGAGGTGTTGACTTTTTATACACAAAAAAACAAGTCTGCAAGTGTCTTCCTGGGGACTCACTCAAAAAGTTCTAAAAACAGCAACAGTTTTTCTGATAGCGGGGCAAAGGGTGGTAAGTATATTGGTTAATTAATGAAAAATAAGAAGAACAAGTGAAAAAATGAGATGTGCAAAGGGGAACCAAAAATAATATGTTGCCTAAGCACTAATAGACTCCAAGGTGGTAAAGTTTTGCAGTGTGTGGGTAGGGGATGAGGAGGCCTTATGTTTTTGTCCTAAAAGCGCAAGAGGGACGTGGTCTAATTTTTTTTTTCATGAAAATTAACATCAGAGAGCTGTTTTCAAGACAAGCTAATAATACCTAACAGTTAGTGAGCGCTCATATTACTGTCTACTGGACATGATCTTATTTTTTTACTTCCAAAAACCAGATGGAGTAGGTGCTATTATAAAACTTCTCTACAGATGAGGGAACAGAGCTGAAAGAGACAGAGTAACTTGCCCAAGGGTGCCCTGCACCATACAGTGGAACAGGAATCTGAACTTTAGTCTACCTGACTCAAAGCTTGTGCTCTTAGTCTCTGTTCTTCTGCCTCTCCTAATGATTATTTCTCACTCCTGTTAAATTTTTTGGTTCCTCCAGCTCATCACCATTTGCATTTGGGGTAGGAGAATTCTTTGTTGTGTGGGACTATTCCATACCTGGTGGAATGTCTAATATCCATAGTCCCAAGCCCTAAATGTCACCATCTTCCTTCAGTCATTGTGATAACCCAATGTTCCCATGCATTTCAAAAATTTGTCACTGCTGGGGAACTCCATGATTGGGGATTTGGAATTGATGTGGACCAAACTATCTAGTTCATGTCATATGATCAAAAAATAGCAGCAATACTCAGTTATAAACAAAGTTTGTGCTTCAAGTGTAAGATTCATTTAAAATCTAGATGGAAGCATAAGACATAGATAATATACTAATTTTGTAGTATGCTAACCCCTAGATTCAAAGATGTAGATTTCTTTGCTACTCTTAAGGCTATCATAGTCTAATGTGGAAAGAGCTGGGGATATCGGTCATTTAAAATGTAGAGTGAGTTTTCCCAAGGAAACGGTGTTACTGTTTTAATAACTGATTAGCTTCAGAGGTTAGTCTACAAAAGCCTATTTGGCTCACTGTACACTTAAAGTATTGTATTAGTAGAAATACTTCTGAGTCCAGCCCTCTTCTTTGAGCTTTCCTAACGTATCTAAGTTCTAAAGCTAGTTTGTTTATCCGTTCATTCATTCCTTCTACATATTTTTAATGAACACCTATCATGTGTCAGACATGGTGATAGTTGCTAGAGATACAGGGACCAGGACTGTCACAATTCTTGACTTTATAAGATTTATTGTCTGCTGGATGAACTTGGGTGAGTAAATACAGGAAGAAGGTTGGTAGGATCTCTGAAAAGACCCTCTAACAGTGTTGAGAAAGGGAGGCTGAGGAGTTTTTGTAATGAGGTTGGGGTAGGGAGAAGTGTGCTAGGCAGGTGAAGTCCTAGCTTGGCATTCAGGTAGTATCTTCTCCCCTGGTAGTAATGGAGAAGCCCTAACAGCACGTACTAGCAGCACCTGTTTGTACAGATGCGTCCTCGGAAATTCTGGG
The DNA here is from genome assembly GCF_039906515.1 of Pseudorca crassidens. Taxonomy (NCBI): domain Eukaryota; kingdom Metazoa; phylum Chordata; class Mammalia; order Artiodactyla; family Delphinidae; genus Pseudorca; species Pseudorca crassidens. The sequence continues at coordinate 27,576,216 of NC_090296.1, read as the reverse complement.
CTTCATGTGTTAAGGGCTACCTTTACATAATAATGTCTGTACCTAGCAATACCAATCAAGAATAACTAGAGGGGCAGTAGGAAGGCCTCAATCAAGGGAACAACAGTATGACATTTGGTAGTATCTGGACTTGTTAAAAACATGAGCAAACAAATGTGTGACAGTATTACCTGTGCTGGTGGTGATGGACAGAAGAGAATTCATATGTCCTTATTCTTTCATTCTGAAAGATGATCTGTAAAATGGCCTGTCTTAAGTTTTTGTATGAACCTGGCCCTTGAGAAAGATTTTTGGAATATTTCTCTAAGTATATGATTAGCTCTGGCTGTTCTGTTTCAAAATTCTGTAGTAGAAAAAAAACCTAATTTATTACGGTGGAAATTTATTTTATTAGAGTGATTTTGTTATTGAATATACTGATCAGTCAGTCTAATAAGCAAACTCACTCAGCTTATTCAAGTAAAACCAAGGAGATTAAGATACAGAGCTGTTGTGGTAAACAGGTATCTTGCCAACAAACACTGGGGCTGTTCTTTCTATCTCTTGGCAGTTGCCTGGTCCATATATATTACGACTTCTTTGTTCCACTGTGTACCACCGACCAGTTTGGTCTCTTAGCTCCCCAAGTCTGAATTCTTGACAGAGGCATCTTACTGCCCTTACTCATTTTCTTTCCCAGGCATGTTCTAGCTTGTTGGCAGTCCATGGATGGCTGCCCTGGGTTTTGGTATCTTTTCCTGATTCAGTCAGCTGGAGCTGGGGTTAGGACTAGTTGGGAATCATTTGGTTGGTGTCCCACTCAACAGGGCTGTGAGCGTGGCCATCCTTGGAAAAGTGTGGTGAGAAATGCAATGGTTCCTAGCATTGATTACTAGTTGTGTTATATTTTGGAAACAAAATTATGTGTAGAACAATGCTGTAGCATTTGATTAGTAACAGAGCCTAAGCTCAGTATTTATTTCTTATTTCAGATCACCCTGAAACGATGGAAGAAGTGAAAATAAAGCAGCCCAAGCAGCAACAAGCAACAGAAATTCACTCTGATAAATTATCTCGTGAGTGACTTCAAACCTACATAGATTTGCTGCTCTCTGATAAATCTCTAAATGAAAAAAAAAATGTCATCAGATATTAAATGATTTTCGGGCGTGTGACATTACTCCAGAAAGCTCCTTTTCTTTGTTTTTCCTTTTCCCTTAGAATTTCCTTTTGTCTACTCATAGCCTATTATCCTTCCAAGGAATTTCTCACTTTCTTAATGTTTAAAATTCTGAGCACTTTTTTTTCTAGAACGGTGAAAATCAGGGGGAGAGGAGTTAGCTGTCATTACCAGAAACTTTGTCCTGAGGCCCTAACGTTTGTAAAGCACCTGCTCTGGTTGATGGAGGTAGTCCCAACACCAGCTTTCAGAAGGGACTAAAAATAAACTGTTTCCATTGCCACATTGTCTCAGTGGGCAGTATTCATTAGGTTCATGATGAATCTCCCTAAAGTTTGTATTTTTCATTATGTCTGTTTCATGCTAAGATTACTTTGATGTTTAAAAATGTTTGCTTCATGTTTACATACAGAATTTACATTAATTTTTCCTAAAATGATCTGTTTTTGTTTGGTTTTGTTTTAACAGGTTTTACCACTTCAGCAGAAAAAGAGGCTAAATTAGTCTATACCAGTTCTTCCTCTACTTCTTTCTCTGGTCCTGCTGCTACTCCTCTGCAGAAAATTCCCAACACCCATTTGTCATCTGTTATTACCACCTCTGACCTCTCACCAGGGCCAGGCCACCATTCTTCTTTATCTCAGATTCCTCCAGCTATCCCCAGCATGGCTCACCAGCCAGCAATTCTACTGAGCACAGTCCCTGGCAGTGCTTCTCCCTCCATCCATCCTGGGACGCAGAACATACTGAGCCCCGCCGGCCTGCCGCACTGTCGATCAGGCAGTTACACCATTGGCCCCTTTTCCTCTTTCCAAAGTGCTGCGCACATCTATAGCCAGAAACTGTCTCGTCCCTCTTCAGCAAAGGCAGGTGAGTGAGAGAATGAAAGGCACTCCACAATGTCAGCTTCTCCCCAGCCCCAGTTAAAAAAGAATGCCATCTCTTCCCGTTGGCTTTTCTTTTGAAAGGTAAAGGGACACAGGGTGCATAGTTCTGATGTGACTAAGGAAGAGTCTTGCATTTGGTCCAGTAGCACTCATTCACTGGTAAGAAAATGAAACAACTTCTTTTAGGTGCTGGGGGTAAAGAAATGAGTAAGACAAGGCTTCTATTTACTGGGAGCTTACAGCATAGTCAAGAGATAATTGTGATATTTGTCTTTTTACTGTTGAGTTGTAAGTGTTCTTTATATATTCTGGGTACAAGTCCCTTGCCACATGCATGATTTAGAAGTATTTTCTCTCATTCTGTTGAGTATGTTTTTCCTAAGAATTTTATAGTTTAGGTCTTTTATCCATTTTGATATAATTTTTGTATATGGTGTGGCATAAAGGTCTTAACATCTCTTTTTTTGCATGTAGTTATTCAGTTGTCCCAGCACCTTTTGTTGAAAGACTGTTATTTTCCTGTTGAATTGTCTTGGCACTCTTGTCAAAAATCATTTAATCTTAAGTGTAAGGGTTTACTTCTGGAGTCTCAATTCTATTCCACTGATCTGTATATCTGCCCTTATGCGAGTACCACATTGTCTTCATTACTATAGCATTGTAGTAAGTTTTGAAATCACCAAGGGTGATTCTTCCATCTTTGTTCTTCTTTTTCATATTGTTTAGGCTATTCTGGATCCCTTGCATTTTCGTATGAACCTTAGGATCAGCTTGTCAATTTTTGCAAAAATAGGCAGATGGAATTTTGATAGGGATTGTGTTGAATTTGTAGATTAGCGAGTATCTTAACATTGGCCAGATTTTTAAACACCTGAGTAATATCCACGTTAAGGTGAGTTACAGTTAAGCTATGTTTTATAAGTAGCCAATCTATATGTCTTAATCATTGTCTGATTTCAAATGAAATGGATATAGTAATATGGAGCTTGAATCAGAGATATGAAAGGGTCTACTTTAATAAGTCATCATATGAATATGTACGTATATATGTATTAGTGCTAATTCTGAGTGATTATTCTTATGATTTAATCTTCTAAAATCAATAATAATTATGCTCTGGTTTAAATTTTTTCTCCCATGTGAGAGAAATTCAGTAAGGTCAGTGTCTCCAGTACCTTGTGGCTGTCATCAGAACTTCTTTTTTAAACCTTCCTTTTTTTCATACCTATCGCAGAGGAGGATAAGGAACGGAAGAAGCTAGTCAGTTCAAAAATATTTCCTAATTTCCGTTGTGATTTCTTTCTTGACCCATGGATTGTTTATAAGTATATTGTTTAATCTTCACATAGTTGGCATTCTCTATTTTTTGTGATTGCTTTTCAGCTTATTTCCACTGTGGTCAAAGAACATATTCTGAATGGCTTAAACAGCAGTAGACAACAATATATAGTTGGCAACAATATACTTGACAACAATAATATCCTATAAGTGATTGGAGTCAAATTTTTCTGTGGTCATTGAATAGTTTGGGGATGAGATTAAGATGTCATTTATTTTTTTTATTTTTTTTTTTTTCGGTACGCGGGCCTCTCACTGTTGTGGCCTCTCCCCCTGCGGAGCACAGGCTCCGGACGCGCAGGCCCAGCGGCCATGGCTCACGGGCGCAGCCGCTCTGTGGCATGTGGGATCCTCCCAGACCGGGACACGAACCCGTGTCCCCTGCATCGGCAGGCGGACCCCCAACCACTGCGCCACCAGGGAAGCCCAAGATGTTATTTTGAATTTAGACTTTTTCAAGATAAATATACAGTATCAAGTTTCAAAGGTCACCACTGAAAAAATTAAAATATGGAAATTTAAACATGTGGGAAGAAGAAAAATGGATCGGGTCGGGGGAAACACCCACAAACATAGAAGCACACAAGTGCAAAGCTTAGAAAATGCAAGAAATGGAAGCTTGAAAGATGGTAAACCAAGTCCTAATATATCAAGAATCAAATAAATATAAATGGGCTGAACTTGTTAGAAGAGTGTCAGATTGAATTTTTTAAAAATCTAACTGTATGTTGTTTACCAACGAAAGACATATATAAAGATAAGGACGTAGAATGGTTGAAAGTAAAAGGATGAAGAAAGAAATACCATGTAAATACCAACCAGAATAAAGGTGGTGCTAATATATGCTAACTTAATTTAGTGTATATTAGCTTATATTAGGCTTTAAGAGAGAAAATTTTCCTAACAGATACAGAGAGTAATTACATAAAACAGAAAGTTTAGTTCAGCAGAAAGATAAAACAGTTCTAAGTGCAGCTAACAAAATAACCTCCAAATAAATAAAACAAAAATTGATACAACTAATGAGGAATCTACAAATCTACTGTCTTAGTGGGAGATTTCCACATATTTCTGTCCAATACTAGTAGATACACAGATTTTGTAAATCAGCAAAGATAAAGACAATTTGAACAAGATGATAACTTTATCTATTGCTCATTCATAATACTCTGTACCCAATAATTAGAGAAAACACCTTCTTAAGCACACATGATACGTTTATAATAAACAGTCATGTCCTACATCATAAGACAACAGATTTCAGAGTTGGTATCATATACAGCCACATTCTCTGTCCATACTGCAATTAAATTGAATGTCGACAGCAACGATACATAACAAATCCTTATATATTTAAAAATTTACAAGAGTTCAGAGAAGAGATCATAATGGAAATAAATGTAAAACTATTAGAATTGAAAGACAGTGAAAAAACTTCATGTTCAGATGTGTGGAGAGCAATGAAAAACAGTATTTGGAGGGAAATTTACTGCCTTAAATACTTATATTTGAAAAGAAGAAAGGCTAAAAATTAATGTGCTAAATATCTATTTCAGATGTTATAAAAACAGCAATATTACAAATCTAAATAAAGGAGAAAGAGAGATAAGAGTAAAGATAAAAATCAAAGACAAGAGTAAAAATTACAGAATTCAAAAATAAGGTACCGTAGAGAAAATATCGGAGCCAAAATTTCTTTGAAGAGCCTAAGAAGGTGGACAAACCTCTGGTGAGACCGATCAGGAAAAGAGAGAAGATATGGATAAATAATGTAAGGAATGAAAAGCAGACAGAAAATACAAATTTAGCATAGGTGACAAAAATATTAGAATACTGTTAACCACTTTATTCCAATAAAATTGAAAACCTATGCAAAGTGGATAATGCCTACAAAAGTAAGTAAAATTGGTTCAAGAAGATGAAGAGGGACTTCCCTGGTGGTCCAGTGGTTAAGACTCTGCGTTCCCAATGCAGGGGGTCCGGGTTCGATCCCTGGTCAGGGAACTAGATCCCTCATGCATGCCGCAACTAAGATCCTGCATGCTGCAACTAAAAAGATCCTGCACACGGCAATGAAGATCCCGCGTGCCCCGACTAAGACCTGGCTCAGCCAAATAAATAATAAATAAATAAATTTTTTTAAGAAAAGAAAAAATTTATTAAAAAAAAAAGATGAAGAAAGCCTGAATGGTCCTATAACTATTAAAATAAGTTATACAGTAGTTAAAAAATCTCACAAAGAAAACTTGAGGCCCAGATGGTTTTATAGATAAGTTCTGACAATCTTTCAAGGGAAGGATAATTCCAATCTTAAACTCTTCTAGAGCATGGAAAAAGAGACAACAGTAATAACTCTGTGTGGCTAGTTTAATCTTGATAACAAAACCAATTAAGGACAGTATTAGAGAGGGAAATTATAGATCAGCTTCATTTATGAACACCAATGCAAAAATTCTAATCAAAATATGAGCCAGCCACATCTAGCAATATATGAGAGAGATTAGATCCCATGAACAAGTTTATCCAAGGAATACAGAAGGGGGTTAACAGAAAATCTATAAATGTCGTTTGTCACATCAGCAGATTGAAGGAGAAAAACTGTACTTATCCTCTTAGTAGATGCAGAAAAAGAATTTGGTAAAATTCTGTACTCGTTCATGATAATAACTCTCAGCATACTAGGAAGAGAAGGAAACCCTCTTTATTGAAAGTGGGTGTCTGCCAAAATCTCACAAGAGATATCAGTGTAAATGGGGAAATGTCGAAAGCATTCCTTCTAAGGTTAAGAGCAAGAAGAGGATGCCCACTGACATTTCTTCTACTCAGTGTTTTACTGGAGGTCAAGAGCCAGTATAATAAAACAAGAAAAAGAAATTAAAAGCATAAGGATCAAAAGGGAGGAAATAAAATTTATTTATTTGCAGATAATACATTATCTACATAGAAAACTGAAAATAAGCTACAGATACACTTGTGGCATTAAGTGCATTCACATTGTTGTACAACCACATCACCAAGAGAACAACATGCATAAAAATGATAAGCTATCTAGGGATAAATTTAGGAAAGACTTTTATAAGGAAATTTTATAAGACTTCGTTTAGAGACAGAGAAAACCTAAATAAATGAATAAATAGGATGTGCATGGATAGGAAGACTTAATATCATAAATGTTTCAGTTCTCATCAAATTGATCTCTGGATTCAATACAGGTTCCAACCAAAATCTCAAGTTTTGTTGTTGTACTTGACAAGCCAATTCTAAAATGATAATGGATAGGCAAAAGACCAAGGATAGTGAGAACTCACTGAAGAAGAGAAAAGGGTGGAGGAGTATCTTATTAAGAATATAAAGATATGATCATTAAGAAAATATAGTATCTGAAAAGGTACAAAGTGACCAGTGGAGCAGAATAGAAAGTTGGAAGCAATCATACAGATAGATGAAAGTTTGATATATGACAGATGGCATTGCAGATAGTGGAAAAGGATGCATTTCTCAATAAATGGTGCTGGGATAATTGGTTATCCATACAGGAAGAAAAGTGAAATTAGATCTCAGCCTCATACTATCCATGTAATCAATTTCAGGTGCAAAACTTTAAACTTCTAGAATAGAATAAGGGAGACCATCTTTAACACCTTATTGTAGGAAACAAAAGTAAAAACATAAGCAAGATTCCTTCAGTAAGAAAAAGACAACCCAATAGTGGTATCAGAAAAGAGGTAACATGTGCTCAACATCATTATTAATCAGATGAATATAAATGAAGAATGCAGTGAGATTTTACACCCTCTTAAAAGAGGGAAGAATTAAGATACTTGACAGTACTAAGTGTTGGAGGGGATGTGGGTCAGCAGGAGTGCTTATATTTTGTGGCAATGTATCACATACATTTGAAAATTCACATACATTTGAAAATTCACATACATTTGACAATTCACATAAATTTGAAAATTGTTTTTATCACATAAATTTGAAAGTTCACATAAATTTGAAAATTGTTGTTATCACATGCATTTGAAAATTCACATACTCTGTGACTCAACTCCTAGCTGTATACACAAGAGAAGTTCTTCCACATGTGCACCAGGACATGTATGCAAGAGTGTTCACAACTGCACTGTTTATAATAGCGATAAGCTTGAAATAGCCAAAATAGCCATTAATGAGGGAATAGAAAAATAAGTTGTAATGTATTTCCAAAATGGAATACCAAGCAGCAGGTAAAGTTAATCAATTTCAGCTATACTTAGAAAGGATAAATCTCAGAAGTACGGTATTGAGCAACAAAAGCAAGTCCCAGGAAATTACTACAATAGATACCATTTTTATAGAGCTCAAAAACAAACGAAATTAACTGTATTTTGTTTAAGTATGCAAACACACACAGAAACAAAGAATAAAACTATATTTAAAAAAAAAGAAGGGGTGAATGATAAGGGAAGATTAAGGATGAGGAGGAACACATGGGTTGATAATGTGACTCTTGAGTTGGGTAGTCAGTTCATTATAATATGTTTTATAACTTCTACATCAATTGTAAATAGTATTTGGTATGTGTCAAATAACATAATAAACATGAAAAAATATAGATTTTTTAAAAAGTAGTGTCACCAAATTGTATATACAGAATGATCGTGGTTATATAAGCATTAATAAGACAGAAAGGAAACACATTAAAGTGTTTCCAGTTTTCTGGGTTTTTCATATTTTTTCAATGGGTTGTGTGACTTTTATCATAGAAAAAATATTAACCTTGATTTTATATTAAGTAATTTCATTGTGCCAGAATTTCAGTGCTCGGAAATAATGGAATTCTGTGATATTATAGTTGAAAGAAGAAAATTGAAGTCTGAAAGGAAAATCAATTGAAATTTTATATTATAGGATTATTGCTGTTTTTCCAAATATACTGTTTTGCTTTTGTCCTTCTTTCCTTTTTGAGCTCTGTAAGGAGGACTGTGCATGATTTGACAGTGTGTGCCGTAAACTACTGACAAGTGCAGTCACACAACAAGGAAAACAAGACCTATAATGAGTTTCAAGGCTACACGTTTTTCATTCATTGATTCTAGGATCAATTATTCCCCACTACATATGATGAAAATCCTTCTTTTGTGAAGGATTCATAGTATGCAAAAACACAGTAATAAATGCAGGTAACAATTTGGTGGTAGGAAGAGTTTCTAGAGTATGGTAAGGATTTAGTTTTACTTTTGTGAGCATCTGAGGATAGTTTACTGCTCCTTATGTTGTCAGAGATCCCTAGGAGTCAGTAAAGTATCTGTTGGCTGAGATTTTGCTGTCATCATCCTAAGTTTTTCAGGGCTTTTTTCCTAAGTGGATGAAAACTTTTCTTTTTTAGCAGGTTCATGCCATCCAAACAAGCAGCATTCAGGAGTAGCCAAAACACAGAAGGAGGGAGAAGATGGTTCCTCATACAGCAGACGGTACAACCCAAGTACGGTTACGGCTGAACTTCAGCGGCTAGCTGAGAAGCAGGCAGCAAGGCAGTATTCTCCATCCACTCACGTCAGTGTCCTCACCCAGCAGGTATGGATAGTTCGGGGTGCCAGAGAGTTCTTTGGATCACTGGATAGGGTTAACTACAGGGTACTCTGTCCTTCCCTGTCTTTACTAATGCCCATATGCTGTTGCTTGTTGAATGAATATTAGTTGGTTTCAAGCTAAAGAATAAAAGCATTCCTTCAGCTTTAAAGAAAGGGTTTCTGTCACAGGTATTGCAAACTTAAGTGTGCTGCTAGCTATGATGTACTTACTTCATGGATAAATAGACTTGAATGTTCAGCTGTAAATGCACTTTTAAAGGATCTTTAAAAATAACTTATTTCTCTGGTAAAATTTTCCAGTGAGTTCTAGTCTTATAAATCTTTTTACCAGAATGCCATAACATTACCTTTTACTTTTTTTTACTTTTTTTTTTTTTTTACTGCCTTTCATCTCATGATGTCAGGATCTTTTCTGGGCACTGATTAATGAATTTCAATACACCCTCATCCAACACATATCATCCTCACATTTCACAGATGGGGGAAACTGGGGCTGAAATGAGTGATGTCAAGAAACTGGGGCTGAAATGAGTGATGTCAAGGTCACCCGGCAAGCTTGATGGATACCAGGATTTTGACTTTGTTGTATATATACTGACAAGCTTACAACACAGTGAAGTTAGATGAACCTTTTAAGAACTTTGGGATTCTTTTTGCCCTTCTTGATGATTATCCCCATGGTATTTAACTGGAAGTAGAAGCCATGTTTTTTTCCCTTTCCTTAATGCAAACGGCATCAAAGTCCTCCAAAGGAATTATTCTGATTTAACTCCACAGTTATATTTTGCTATATCTTTGTGGTGTCATGTCCCTTCACTGGTGGCAACTCTCTAGTGATAATTGAGTCTAGGAAAAAGTGAAGCTGTAGATTACTTCAAGTGCATGTTAAAAGTAGGCAACATACTGCTCCCTGGTGGTGCCCTACTTTTCTGTGTAAAATTCTGGACCACAATTCAAAGTAAGCCTTAGCTTTACTTCAGCCTCATCCCAGAGCGTGAGGTTGTAATTAATTTTCTTTTTCAAATCCCTGATAGTTTGAAGGGAGTAGATAAGGAAGCCTAATGTGAATTAGGAAGTGAAGAATCTTATACGGTAGTGTTGAGACTTGAAGGGAGTTAATAGTTAGATTTTAGTGACAGAATGGTGGGAAAAGGAAACGGAATATCATGGCCGTGGTAGAATGGGAAGGAAGTGTGAAATGTGAAGTGGCTATGAGGAAGGGAGAGGGCCAATGATCTGCTACACTTTTTTCAGTGGGTCACTGACTAGAGTATATGTTCCAATTTTTAACGAGCAGCTAGAAGCACCAAGACATTAAGAAATTTTCTTTGCAATTATAGTAAAAAACATAGCCAGTGTTAGTGTTTACCTATTTTCACCTCCTATCATTTGGTAGACAGCAAAGCTTGCCAAAATGAGGGGATCCTGATCCTTTGGGAATCCAAGGTGATTGTATCCTTATTGGAAAGTCATTCCCCTTCAGTCTGTCTCATCTAAGAAGAATTTCAGTGCCAGTGAATTAAAATTCCATCAGACTTCTCTTCATAGAGATCTGAACTCGCCATTAGATGTCAGTCTTAACTTTTAGAGCCTTGGTAATAAATAGGGTGGTTAATCCTTGGTGCAATACTGAGGGAGGGACTGTAGTATGTAATAAGCAGGGTGCAGTAGTGGGAAAAGGGCTGGATTAGCCATATAAAGACCTGCTTTCTTCTACCACTTACTAGCTGTGTGATCGTGGGCAATTCACTCAACTTCCGTTAACCTCAGGGTCTCTATTTGTTGATGAGGAAAATACAACAGGGTCATGAGGATAGTATGCGGAAACCTTTCTGTAAAGTCTGAATGCCATATATTGATACTTGGAAAAGATTGCTATCTCAACCGTAAAAGGCTTTTAATAATAAATGGTTTCTAATTTGATTTGAAATCAGTTTTTGGATAAAATACTGTGTTACCGAAATGAATGTTGTTATTGAAAAGCTCAAGTATGTGTTATTTGTGTTATTTCCCCTTGGAGAAAGTAGCTCCTTAATTTGGAATTTGGGAAATTCTTCTATTGTTCTTTTTCTGGTAAATAATAACATGTTATAATGGCTTAATAAGGGCCCTGGGACGTCTGTTTACTGGCCATTTCCTTTTACTCCTAGCTGTGTTTGAGAGAAAGTGCCTTGGTTCCTTACTCACTGAGGCGAGTGGTAAGGTATCTGTAGTCCTGGTGAGAGGCAGGCATCCAGACAGAATGTGCTGAAAGCTCTGCTCTCCTCTCGGGGCTTGGAGTGTGAAACCTTCAACTCAGCTCCACCAGAAATAACTCTGTGTCCAGTAGTCACTTTAAATGTTTTTTATTTCCTCTTACCTGTGATTATTTCCTTATTTTCAATTCCTATTTTGCGTTTTCTTTTTTTCCCATCTCCAATAGGGTTAATGAAGATTTTCTTTCCCCCTTCCCTTTTTTTGATAGGATATATTTATTCATTCTGTTGTTTTATTGTTTGTTAATTGGTTATCTTCTTGTTTTATCTTTGCTAACTTCCTTCCTTCTGTTTTCTCTAGCTTTATTTTGTTATTTCCTCCCAGTTTCTTGAGTTGGGTACTTCATTTATTTTCACTCATGTCTTGTTTTTTATTATATTTAAAGCTATGGATTTTCCTCTGAGTATTGCTTTCATTATATGCCATAAACCCTGATATATCTTTACATTGCTTTTCTGGGCAAGGTGTTAAGAGACCTTCCACTAAATAAGGTATGCTGATTTTAAATTATTTGTGCTATTTTGGAAGATGAGTATAAAAACCCTGAAATTTGGGACTTCCCTGGTGACCCAGCAGTTGGGACTCTGTGCTTCCACCACAGGGGACGTGGGTTTGATCCCTGGTCGCGGGGAACTAAGATCCTGCATGCCGCACAGTGTGGCCAAAAAAAATGAAATTTGAGGGAATTTCTGAAAAATCACTTTATTTTGTCTATGATTTCAACTACTTGCTCATGAAAGCTTTTAGTGGCATTCTCCATAGAACTTTTTATTCAAATGTATCCTTTTAATTTGTTCATTCAAAAACATTTTATTACGCTCTTGAGAGTGTTCCAGGCCTTGGTACTAAGCCACAGGGATGATATAAGACATAGACCTCTGGGGCTTCCCTGGTGGCACAGTGGTTGAGAGTCTGCCTGTCAATGCAGGGGACACAGGTTCGAGCCCTGGTCTGGGAAGATCCCACATGCCGCGGAGCAACTGGGCCCGTGAGCCACAATTACTGAGCCTGCGCGTCTGGAGCCTGTGCTCCGCAACAAGGGAGGCCGCGACAGTGAGAGGCCCACGTACCGCGGTGAAGAGTGGCCCCCGCTTGCCACAGCTAGAAAAAGCCGTCACACAGAAACGAAGACCCAACACAACCATAAATAAATTAATTAATTAAAAAAAAAAAAAGACATAGACCTCAGCGTGAAATAATTCACAATCTGGTAAGGGTGACAGCCACATAAACATATGATAGTACTAGCATGGCATCTGCAGAGGTGTTTCTAGGGAATAACAAAACCACCAAAGGGTATCTAACCCAGCCTTGGGTGGGAGTGGGAAGGCCAAAGCAGCCTTCTTGAAAGAGATTACACCTACACTGAATCTTAAGGGTAGGCTGGTGGGTGGCAGAAGAAGGGTAGGGCAGGCTCCAAAATAAGCTAGCATGTGTGTATGTGGGGAAACAGAAAGCTGGTGGTTAGTGGTGATGGAGGATAGGGAGCAGCTGGGATGGAAGCTGGAGGAGAAGACAAGGGCTGATTCAAGGAGAGCTTTGAATGCCCTGTGAAGGAACTCGCTCTTTATCTAATAGATGACCAGGAGCCACAGAGACAAATGGGGCTTGCCTTTTAGCTGCATCGCTTAGGTAGCTGGAAGGAGGATGGATTGCAGGATGAAGCAATGCCATCCCCTTTTCCTCCCTGCTCTCTGTTGAAGATGCTGAGGAGCAGTGAATTAGCCAGAAGAAAAGAAGCAAAGTACTCTGACAACCCCAAAATTTGATAATAAAGCTTGAAGTTCCCTGAATTTCCATTAGAGGCTAGATTCTTATGAATTTGTATGGCTAAAAACAGAACCTCATTTATCTTGCAATTACTTTTACTCTTTCTGCTACGATTTAACTTTATTTATAGGCTAGAACATGTGAGAATATTGAGATTTCCCTGCCGCACGAAGTGGCCACCGTGGCCGCTTTGGAAGTGTTTGCATATGCTGGAAATACAGAGACACGTGTTCCTAACATATGATTATTCAACAAATACCTAACAAATCTGAGCAGAGGGCAGGTCAAATTTAGTTCTTTCCCTTGGCACGTGAGAAGCTGGTTATCTCTGGGGACTGGAATCCTTTGGAAACCATACATCCCTGAAAGCAGGGTTTTCTAGAAGCGTCTTTCTCTTGTGGGGGAGAGTGCTATGGTAGCTGAGGTGGGCTGGCGTAGAGCTTGAGTGTGAGGTCTCACTATCTCTGCCTCATCCAGTGCCGGGAGAGGTGTGCTTTAAAACTGTAGCCCTCTGCACGCACAGAAGTAGCCCTTTGTGGTCACTGCTGTCAGCGAACAGGAGAATGTGGCGAAGTAACCCAGCTCTGCGGTGAGGAGAGGGAGAGGAGAGGGAGCCCTGGCCTGTCTGTGCGGGCCAGTGTGAGATTGCAGGACCCAGCTATCATTAGGAGCAGCGCCAGCTCTTCCAGCCTGGGAGTTTAATCAAAGGAATAACAGCAGACCACCCAGGCGAGGGCTCCGATGCTTGCGCATGTGCTGTGTCAGGCTCTGTTCCCAGGCCAGCCGGTGCCCGGGATGTGGCCAGGCCTCCTGGAAATGTGCTGACAGATACATAGGAGGGAGGAGATGCTTTTTGCTTCTCACATTTTTCATTTAGAGGGCGAGTGGGAAAGAAAACCGTTCAATTTCTTTCCCCTTTTGCTCCTTACCCTGATACTTTTCTGCCTAGTCCTAGAGGAGGGCATATGTTGAGGTAGAGAGTGTTTGCTTACACTGCTTACTCATTCACTCGCACTCATTCCTATACAAAGGAATTCTTGTATCATTTCTTCTGCTTCAGCGGTTACCATTGTGATCATGCTCGTTTCGTCAGGGTCCACAGTGGACCTGAGTCAATCTCAGTTTCAGAAACATCAATTTGAAGTTGAAACTGGCAGAGAGGAAGCTCAGTTTTTTGAAATGGTTACAGTTCTCTAGGATTGGAGCCAGTGGCCCCCAGTTTATCACAAGCTTGGGCATTTGGCACTGGAGACTGTCTTCCTGCCTCGTCAGTGTATCTGGACACATTTGAACTACTGTACATTTGTGTTCTGATTTTGTAGTTTTTTCCCCAAGTCTAGCTTCTTTGGTTCTGTATTTTTCTGGGTAGAAAAATTGTACTTCTTTGTATTATATACATTACTTTTTCCCATGTCTAGAAACAGAAAAGGGTAAATAGAAAAAGCAGAAGCTCTTGAGTCATCGAGACCTTGGACAAGTTATTTAACTTCCCTGTGCCTTGATTTTCTTCTCTGTCGAGTGGGATAACTTTAGCATCAAGATGAATTCTCCTGCATCTCTGTGCCTCCCTGCTCTAGGTTCTAGCTCCAGTTGATCCTATCTAATTCCCTAGCTCTTCTATGTCTTTTGAGGCTTTAAACCCCCGGTTTTCCTTAGGTCCTTGGCCTACTAATGGTCTCTTACTCTAAAATAACCTTTCTTTTCTCTTACTGTATCGACCAACTCTCTCTCAAAGTCACTGATGACCTTGGAATTGCCAACTTCAGTCACCTATTTTTAATCCTTACTCTCTTTTTTAGCACATGACACTATTATTGACTGCCTCCTACGTGAAAACTTCCCTTAGCTTCTCCAGCCTTCAGTAAGTCCTCTGAGAGCTCATCCTCTACTTACCCCCTGAAAAACTAGATACCAGTTTCAACATTTTTAAAAAGCCACTGGTATAGAGACCTGAAATATAGAAACTGACACCAGCAGAGTCTCTCTGATTAAAGAAGGGGGTTGATGCCTGGGCATCTGCTTCTCGCTGCTCTTCATAGGTATCTTCCAACATGCCTCTGAATTCCAGAGCTCAACCGAGCTTCTTTCCTCTCTGTAGTCTCCCCTTGGGTAAACTTTCTCTTCCCATAGCTTCATCTAGTGCTGTTCTGCAGATTTCTCCCAAATATGCATCTTTAGTTTGAACCTGTTTGCTGAGTGTCATGTCCAAATTTCCAACTGCCTGCTAGACATTTCCACCTGACTGTATTACAAGGATCCAAAATATTCAACATATTTTAAACATGCTTTGAAAACATTCAAAAAATATTCAACATATCTAAAACCTATTTGTTCTTCTTCCCTTTTCCCCTTTGGATTAGTGACACTGCAGTTCTCCTAGGGAGTTAGGTGTGGAGCCTTGGATTTCTCATCATCTCTCTTTGCTTCTTCATTCTCCCTACGTCCAGGCAGTTGCCAGTTCTTATTGATTCTGACTGTATAATGTCTCTGATATATATCTTCTCTGTTTACCTTTCACATCTACTGTCCTGCTTAAGGACTTAATTATCTCTTGATTGGACATCTACAATTACCTCCTAAGTGGTCTCCTGGCCATTCTCCTCTGTTCACCCTAGTCTTTGCCCTAAAGGAATCTTTCTAAATCACAAGTCTGATAATGATACTCCTCTGCTCAGGAATCTCAAAGGGGCTTCCTGTTATCTTCAAGGTGAAGCCCCAGCTATTGAATATTATTCAAAGCCTTTGTGTGGAATCTGGCTCCAGCCTATTTCTCCAGCCTCTCTCCTTCCCATCACATATGTTTTTGTGCAGCTCACCCAGAATTTCTCTCAGTCTCCATGCTTAGTTTGAGCTATCTTCTCATGGGAAACGTTCCCCAGTCACCATATCTAACTGTTTGCATTTGTCCAGGCTCAACAAAGGTGCCACTTCACTTGTACACATGACGTTTTACTTGCCATACAGCTATCTCCTTTAGTGGACAGTGAGCTCTTTGGAGGCAATGTCCTTTGCTGCCTCAGAACCTGACTCACAGGTAGTACTCAGTAAATGTGCTGATTCTACGGGACTGTAAGGTACTTGATTAAAGATGGGGAGGTGAGGGGCTTCCCTGGTGGTGCAGTGGTTGAGAGTCCGCCTGCCGATGCAGGGGACACGGGTTCATGCCCCGGTTTGGGAAGATCCCACATGCCGCGGAGCAGCTGGGCCCGTGAGCCATGGCCGCTGAGCCTGCGCGTCCGGAGCCTGTGCTCCGCAATGGGAGAGGCCACAACAGTGAGAGGCCCGCGTACCGCTAAAAAAAAAAAAAAAAAAAAGATGGGGAGGTGACCATGTCCATTTTTTCACCAGTTTTTTCCAGCGTGGTATATAGTGTGTATTCAACACACATTTTTTAAAATAAATAAGTGAAAGAAGAACCCCCTGCTGCCCTAGCCAGAAGTCATCTTTCCATTGTCTGTGTCCCTTTGGCCCTTCATTAGTCACTCTCTATAATAAATCTGTTATTGTTATTTTATGTCTCTTCTTTCCTGTTGAGTTATAAACTATGTGATGGCTGTTCTTTCTAACCCATCACCCAGCACAGCAACCTTGCCCTTGGTAGGCACTTATCACATGCTTGCTGAATTGAAAAGAATTTCTCTTCTGTGTTATGTTGGTTTTTATGTTCTTTTTAAAAACTATTCCTCTTCCATTTTTTTTGCTGACAATGCTGCACCTGCCCTTCATAATAAAGCAGTTGACATTAGTTGAATGTCTGCTTTGTACTGGGCACTGTGCTAAATACTTTATATGCATTATCTCTTTAACCTTATGAAGTAGATACTTAATTTTTTTTTACAGGTGAAGAAAATAGCTGAAAGGATAAGTGACTCTGCTAAGGTCACATAAATGGCAAGTAACTGCACCAGGACTCAAACCCAAGTCTCTTTGACTTCACACTCTTTCCATCAGTGTTTTTCTGTCTCTTCCTGTTTGAAACAGGACTCTCACCTCTCATCAGACTACAGTGATGGAGCTTAACACTGCTGTAGAGTCGTAGCCAAGCCAGCAGATTATTTTGTAGTGAAGTCAACTTCAACACTGTGCAGCCTTCTTAATCCCCAGGGTTGCAGTGGGAATGGATCTATTTATCGTGGTGGTGGCAGCCCCTATCGACTCAAAAACTGAATGTATAAATTGGAAGCGCTCGAAAGGGATGTGGCCATCTTGTAAGGTTTTCCAAGAATATCTTTGGCAATTCTTGATCTGGCGCTCTTTGTAGATTTTGGAACACCAAGTGTCTATATGTGTATGTATATTATGTAAATGACAACGTTCAAGAGAGCGGGAAGGTACGACAAGAGAACTTACTGCTAATGTAGCAGAACTACAGGCATTCCTTGCTTTTCCTAACCCCTTTAAAAATGTGATTAATGTTATAACTCTTATCTCCTGGTGATTGGAGTGTAAATTTCTTGAGGTTCACTTTATCAGTATCCAAGAATTTATAAAGGAGTTGAAGCTGCCTTAAAACATGTTGGTTGTTGTGACTGTTGATTTAATACCTGCTCAGGAAATGCCCTTGGAAGAATGGTTAAAATGTAGCTGTGTAAGGATGATTCTTTTCATGTTCTTGATTGAATATATTCTCTAATATTTATCCAGTGATGAAAATCGTGTAATAAGTACAGATCTGGCACTTTGGGTTTTCATTTTCTTTTTTCTTGAGTGAAACAGGTCTTGGTCCACTGGTGTTTTTTATTCAAGGATTGCCTCTTGTTCCAGCAACACATGGTAAAAACAAGTCAGGCAGGACTAGCCACTGCATTTCCCTATTCCAAATCAGTCAGGGCCCTGTGGTCACAGGAATGAAAGTTCCACGACAGGCTCAGCTGATCCCATCATATTCTGATGAGCCTTCATATATGAATGACACAGAGAACGTTGTTCTCAAGATGATATTGGTGTAGTTCTGAGTACAGTATGAATACAGATTTAGAAAAATTTATCTCCACATCAGTGATATGAAGTTATTTTTAACCTTTTTTGGAGTCAGAGATTCCCTTCGAGAATTGAATGGAGGCTATAATTTTTCTCCTGAAAAAAATATGCACCCACACTTAGAGATGTGCATTAATTTCAGAGGGTTCATAGACACTCCCTCCCCCTCCAACTTGACTCCCTCTTGATGCCCTATGGGCCCATGGTCTCCAAGTTAAAAACTTCTGAAAACTTTTAGGTAGCATGTGGTCATTAATATCAGTAATTTCACCAAAAATGATCACTCCAAATTTGTGATTATGTTTGCTTAACACCTTCTTTGTATATTTCAGTGACACCCCCTTCTAGGCCATAATCTCCATGAAGGCAAGGATTTTTGTAATTTAAAAAAATTGTTCTCAATTCTCAAAAGAATGCCACAGAGTGTCTGATAAATATTTGTTGGATTAATGAAATAATCTTGTGAAACCCCATCTCTAGACCTCATCAGACAAGATTTACTTAAGATTTTATGGACCATGCTATAATGAGGAGAGTGAGCTACGCCAAGATTGTTAGCTGCACTGGGAATGCCATGCCACTGATTTGCTCACGTGTTAAGCAGTTACCAAGTCTTTAATGTTGAATTTCCATCTCCATTTTGATAAATAAGATACATGAAATTTGCAAACTGCCTTAGTGAACCTGAGCTTCCCTAAGCGAATCTCAAAAAGGGTGTTAGCCCTTTGCAGTTTCAGTGCCAAGAAGAAACAGATGTAGTATATTCATTGTGTAGACAAGGAACAAAATCTGTACGTCTAAGCTATTATTTCACTCATTTGAGAACTTTGCCCCAAACTTCAAGACCAGGCAGAAATCATCTCTAAAATTATGCAGGGCGATATAGCAAGAACAACACTTATCCCTCAGTCTAGTCACTGATTATTTCATTTCCCCTTATTCCAAAGCAGTCCTTCCCTTGTGGTATTTGTAAAAAGAGGTAATTTGGAACCTTTAATTTCCTTGCTAACCTTCCAGTGACATGAATCACTTCTCTACTCACTGGTGAAACTAGCTACTAGCTGGAGATTGAGGGTGTGTGTGTGTGTGTGTGTGTGTGTGTGTGTGTGTGTCTTTGGGACTAGATGAGACCCACTTCATTTATATAAATGCTTTTGTGCCTACTGGGTAAACTCTAGGGGTACAATGGAATAAGATACAGTCCCTGTCCTAAAGGAGCATGTTATTTGTGGGGCAAGGTAGGCGAATAAACCTGTAATTATAATACAGTGCAAAACATGGCATGAAGCTTTTCAACTCTACCATTATGTTCTTTTTTTTTTCTTTCTTTCTTTTTTGTGGTTCGCGGGCCTCTCACTGTTGTGGCCTCTCCCGTTGCGGAGCACAGGCTCCAGACGCGCAGGCTCAGCGGCCATGGCTCACGGGCACAGCCGCTCCGTGGCATGTGGGATCCTCCCGGACCGGGGCACAAACCCGTGTCCCCTGCATCAGCAGGCGGACTCTCAACCACTGTGCCGCCAGGGAAGCCCTACCATTATGTTTTTGAAGCAGTGTAATGGCAAGGATCCTTTACAGCTGAGGGAGCTCTTTTGTGAAAAATAAATCTAACATTAGGAAGTGAAGCACAAGATGGTAGCAACAAGATTTCAGGATACCGCTGTGCTGAAGTGGTGTGAAAGACCTTCCTAGGGCTAATGATGAAACACCAATTAAGCCTCTCATTTTTCAATTTCCAGGTTGGGAATAATTCCTGCCCCTCCTGGCATAGCTGTAACTATATGTGCTGCTTGTGTTTTCCCAAGCAGCAATGATACACCTTGGTACTGTGTTAAGAAAGGTAAAAGTCATGTGAAGATCCATAAGCCCCAGTCAGAGAAGGGTTTTTGCCACTACATTTGTAGACATACCGTAGAAATGCAGAATCCTGGGTTCTGCTGTGAGTGGAGAGTATCTTGTCCTTGAGGGACTGATAGCACACGCATACACAGAGGTAGATGCTGGTTAATGTTGCTCTGGCGGAGGACTCGGTATCACAGTGGATACCGGCATCTTATTTTTTTCATTAACCCGTGTTGTCTTTTCAGATATATACTAAAACCTCACCATCCTTAAATGTCAGTTTGTTTGGTTTTGTTGTTCCATGGTGGATCTAGAAGTTACTGCACGTGTGGTCGTTAAACACTGATTGAGAGAGAACGGTGGCCGGAATCCAGATTCTATAGCCGCTAACTTGAGGGTCAGGAGAAGATGCCCAAAGAGGATCCTCCAGGACCAAGCTTCTCTTAATTACTATAAGATTTTTGGCCTCAAACTCCTGAGTGGAATTCCTAGCTTTGTTGACGTGGGCTAGATGATCCAATGTCTTCTTCTGCTGCCAGGCCTCCAGCCTAGACTGAAGCCATCAAGTCAGCCTCATGGGCACTTCCCCCCCACCCCAGGCCCACCCACCAGTCTTGATCCTCAAACCATTTTACTGTTGAAGAGAGGCATGGAAAGATAAACCTAAGGAAAGGTGTATTTTCCCATGAGGCCCTAGAATAAAGCTGTCCTAAGATGCCCACTCTTTGGCCTTCCGTTCTTAAATGGCAGGCAGTGCCACCTTGCCTTGCCAGCCGCTTGGGAAGATGTAATACAAAAGAGGGCTGATCCAGAAAGAAAACATGAAGAATGAATACATGAACTTGAGAGCTTTTATCATCATACTCCGAACGCAGTTCTCCAGTTCGAAGGCCCAACACTCTTCTTCAGCCTCGGGGGAAATGAGGAGAGACCATCAAGAGTGTGTCCTGCGTCCCAGCCTTGTTATCTCTCACCTGACTGTGGTGACTCTCAGCTAGATGTCTCTGCTTCCACCACAATGCTGACATAGCACTACATAGCTTACTGCCGTCTACTAGATGGAGAGCAGAATGAGTGGCAAGGTCTGTTCCTGTCTTCCATTACTCTAAATGTTAGCCAAATTAGAGTGCTTTCTGTTTCTCAGACATTCTTCCTGCTTATCTGGCTCTGCATTTTTACTCCACCTTTTCTTTTCCCCTAGGAACCACTACCATTCCACCAGCCCCATACCAGGTCTACTACCTATCCTTTTAGGCCCGGTTCAATTGCCTTCTTTGAATTTCCTTAACACTTTTTTTCTCTTTTTTTCTTTTTTTTTTGTGGTACGCGGGCCCCTCACTGCTGTGGCCTCTCCCGCTGTGGAGCACAGGCTCCGGACGCGCAGGCTCAGCGGCCATGGCTCCCGGGCCCAGCCGCTCCGCGGCATGTGGGATCTTCCCGAACCAGGGCACAAACCTGTGTCCCCTGCATCGACAGGCGGACTCTCAACCACTGCACCACCAGGGAAGCCCTCCTTAACACTTTTATTATGGCAATTATCATATTCTGGAGGCCTTTAATATTGCTATTTGTCTAGGTGTCTGTCTCACTAGATTACCAATTCCTTCATGGCTTAGGGGCAAAGGCTACATTTTAGTACCCATTCTCTTAGGACTTTACCCAAGGCTTTGCCCATGATCAGCAATACAGTAAATATTTATTGAATTATCTTTGAGTTCTGGACTTCATTCGAGCATTCAGGACCGTAGCATTTCTAGAGCGTGCGCCAGTAGAGCAATAGTGATTTAGTTAGGCCTGACCCTGGATCCTCTTTGGACACCAAAAGGTTATGTATCTGGGTGGGTGGTGGGTATATTCTGGGAAGCCATCAGGGCAATACTATCATATTTTAATTATAGCACTGGCAGCAGCGCTACTTTTAGCAAACAGCAGTAACAAGCAGTAACACTTGGGCGGGCCAGCCACCGGAAATTGGCCTCCCCCTCTGTGTTTCTTCTACCCCCTCTTTCAATCCATCACCTGTATTTATTCCTGCTGTAATTTAAACACCTGTCTAGATGGAATGCGTGCAATGTGTCCCTACCCCACACATTCAGATATTTGCTCACCTGCCTTATTCGGAAGGTTGGCTCTAAAATAAACAGTTTTGGTACTAAAAGAAAAAAATGCACTGAGGTCACCGTGGCAGTGGACATGAGGAAGGGAATGGGAGTGGTACCTCTGGAGAAGCCGCTCCAGGAGAGAGGGAGCAGAAGAGAAAGAGGAGGAGGAGAGCAAGGGGTGAAACATCTCCCAGCAGCCCCTAAGGCTTAGGCCATGATACAAGCTGGTGGCTAGATTTTCCCACAGACCCTCATTCATTTAGCTAAACAACTAGAGAAAGGCAGGGGTGGAAGAATATTTAACAAGCTGGTTGTTAGGAGGCTTAAATGTCTTGGTTTATTATTTTTTTTAATAGATCTTTATTGGACTATACTTCACAATACTGTTAGTTTCTGTTGCACAACAAAGCGAATCAGCCATATGCATACACATGTCCCCATGTCCCCTCTCTGTTGAGCCTCCCTCCCACCATCCCTATCCCACCCCTCTAGGTGGTCACAAAGCACCGAGCCGATCTCTCTGTGCTATGCTGCTGCTTCCCACCAGCCAGCTATTTTACATTAGGTAGTGTATGTATGTCCATGCTACTCTCCCTTCGCCCCAGCTTCGCCCTCCCACCCCGTGTCCTCAAGTCCATTTTTTATGTCTGTCTCTTTATTCCTGCCTTGCAACTAGGTTCTTCAGTACCATTTTTTTTTTATTCCATATATACGTGTTAGCAATGGCCATTATCAAAAAATCTACAAACAATAAATGCTGGAAAGGGTGTGGTGAAAAGGGAACCCTCCTGCACTGTTGGTGGGAATGTAAATTGATACGACCACTATGGAAAACAGTATGGATGTTCCTTAAAAAACTAAAAATAGAAGTACCATATGACCCAGCAATCCCACTACTGGGCACATACCCTGAGAAAACCATAATTCAAAAAGAGACCTGTACCACAATGTTCATTGCAGCACTATTTACAGTAGCCAGGATATGGAAGCAACCTAAATGCCCACTGACAAATGAATGGATAAAGATGTGGCACATATATACAATGGAATATTACTCAGCCATAAAAGGAAATGAAATTGAGTTATTTGTAGTGAGGTGGATGGACCTAGAGTCTGTCATACAGAGAGTGAAGTAAGTCAGAAAGAGAATGTCTTGATTTATTTTTAATGACCACTATTTCTCATGGCAGCATAGTGAGTAGACTTGAAATTTTAGAAGCTTGTTCTAAACTGTTTTATCCACTTTTGCATCCTTGGCATATTTAACAATTATTAATGTTTGAACATCCAAATAGCAATGAGAAATAGTAAAACCTCAAAGTTCTTGATAGAATTATTATCTCTACTCCTTCCCGTTGGTTGTTTTAATATCTTGTTCCTCACTCTGTTTGGGCAGTTCTGCTAGTTTTTGGAAGATCCCCTGAGCTTTATGGAGGAGAAGCATTGAAAGGTTTTTCTTTCCTGTTCTTTCCTTTCCTTTCCTACCATCCCCTGTAGCAAGTGCTTCTCATACTTTAAGATGCATAAGAATTACCTGTGGCTCTTGTCAAATGCAGATTTCTGTTCACTGGGGCTGAGGCTGGATTGAGTCTGCATTTTTAACAAGCTCACAGGTAAGTGCAGGTGCTGCTGGTCCCCAGACAGAATAGTAAGTTCAGGTTCAAAGGTATGAGGCAGTGGGAGTAACACAGTGGTTAAAACTACAAGATTGGGAGGTTTTGTATCAGGCAGGCCAGGAATTGAAACTAGGGGCTGACACAATTATTTGTTCTTGAGCAAGGTTTTTACCTCTTAAACTCAGTTTCCCCATCTATAAATGAGGGCAGTAATTGTACCTAACAGATCTGTCTTGAAGATTGAGTTAATTGCTTAGAACAATGCCTGGCAAAAACAAAGTGTTCATTAAATTTAGCCATCATTCGTGCTAATATGACTTTGTTGTTATTATTACTGTTATTGTAGTGGAACCTAAGAGATTTCATATTTGCTAAAAAATTAATTATGGCAGAACATTTTAGAGGTCCAAACATAGACTTATAAAATTCTTATAGGCAACATAAAGATGTTGATATCCATTATCAGTAAGGCATGTTCTTCAACTCAATAATTAAAATGAGTTTTAGTTAAGTATCCCATCTTCCAGACCCCTTTGTGACCAAGGCATAAATTCATGAGTTGCCCAGCCTAGATTTAGTAGCATAGTCTGATTATTAGCCCAGAGAAGCCAACTGGCCCAGTGGCGACACCCTCTACCTTAATAGCCTAATACTCCTAACTAAAACGATGAGCCTCTGTTTTGGACCTGGCGCTGTGTCTTTATGTGCTGTGAGCCTGTCTTTTTAAAAAAATTCTCCAGCGGTGAAATGTTAACCATTGTTGCAAATCAGGTATACATAAATGCCATTTTCCATTTTCTCTTCATCTGTTCAAAGCTGGTTTTATTATGTTATCTGGAGAAATGTAGGTGGACAGAGAAGCAGAGGCAGCCTGGTGACAGGAATAGTCATCATCCTTCTGTCCTGTTAAGGAAGAAACCTCCAGGTGTGAACTCTAACTGGCTTGTAGAGTGTCTTAAGATCTGTCCAATGCTGGGAGATTAGCCCTGCCCTTTGGTCTTTCCTAGTAAAGACAAGGTGCTGCTAGGGCCAAAATTGATGCTCTGGTCCATTTTAGTTCAGTGGCTTCTTCTGCCTATTCTAGAAAAAACTGAGAAGCTGAAAGGAAGGACCAGAGGCATTCTTAATTCATTTAATCTAGAGATAATTTGCTTAGACTGAACTTTAGCCAGGCATAAATCTGTACCCATAAGATTCAGTCAGATCTGGTTGAGGCTCTAGAGCTGTGCTGTCTTTTAAGGTGGCCACTACCTTCATGTGGCTTTTTAAATTTAAGTTAAAGTCTAAAACCCAGTTCCTCAGTCACAGTCACATTGCAAGTGCATAATAGTCACCTGTGGCTAGTGGCTACTGTATTGGGCAGTGCAGATTATAGAACATTTCCATCACAATTGTTAATGGATGATGGATTCCATCCATTTCTATTGGATAGTGCTGCTCTAGAACAAGGATTGAAAGTACTTGTCTCCCCTGTCAGTTCTGATTGTTTAGTGACAGCTGCCCGGAGGACTGTGTAAAAAAGACTCTGAGGCCATATCTAAGTGAGCCCCAAATTGTTTGATTATTCATTAGCAATGTATGTCCTAGGAAGACAGAGCTGGGTGGAATGGAGGTAGTTCTGGGCTAGGCACTGAGTGTCTTCTAGACAAAACCACAGAAGTAAGAGTAGAATATTTTAGAGGGTCTGGTTGTTATTATTTAATAGAGATAGGTTACTTTTCTTTTTAATTTAATTTTTATTTTTGGCCGCGCTGGGTCTTTGTTGCTGCGTTCGGGCTTTTCTCTCCTTGCAAGGCATGGGCTCTAGGTGCACTGGCTTAAGTAGTTGCGGGACGCGGGCCCTAGAGAGCAGGCTCAGTAGTTGTGGTTCACAGGTTTAGTTGCTCCACAGCATGTGGGAGCTTCCTGGACCAGGCATAGAACCCACGTCCCCTGCATTGGCAGGCTAATTCTTAACCACTGTGCCACCAGGGAAGTCCCGGTTACTTTTTTCTTTTTTTAAAGTTAAAACATTTTATTTTGCTCCTACTCTATGGGAGGCACTATGGTTTTTATATAATAAATGTTCCTATTGTGACATCCCAGCTAGAAAATTTTGTACATAAGAGTACTGTTGATTTCAGCAAGTGAGTGCATATGTGAATCTCTGGATTCGTTATCTGCTGCTCAAAAAGTGCACTATGAAAGGTAGAAGATCTGTGTAAACATGCCTGGCATCTGGCAGCTGAACTTGGTAACATAAAGTCTAGCAAAACTTTATTATTCAAATGTATAATGTATTACTGAAAAGAACTACTTTTCATAATCCACTGAGATGCATTATCCAAGAGGATGCTAAAGGTGATAGTAAGCTGCCATTTCCCAGGCATATGTCATGTGAGGGGCACTTAGTGCTGTGGCCGATAATACATATGATCCCTGTATTTCCAGAGAGACTTAATTTATCCCCCCACACCCGCTCTCCCGCTTCGTGTCCATACGATTCTTCTCTACATCTGTGTCTCTATTTCTGCCTTGCAAACTGGTTCATCTGTACCATTTTTCTAGAGTCCACATATCTGCGTTAATATTCGATATTTGTTTTTCTCTTTCTGACTTACTTCACTCTGTATGACAGTCTCTAGGTCCATCCACTTATCTACAAATGACCCAGTTTTGTTCCTTTTTATGGCTGGGTAATATTCCATTGTATATATGTACCACATCTTCTTTATCCATTCGTCTGCTGATGGACATTTAGGTTGCTTCCATGACCTGGCTTTTGTAAATAATGCTGCAATGAACATTGAGATGCATGTGTCTTTCTGAAGTATGGTTTTCTCTGGGTATATGCCCAGTTGTGGGATTGCTGGGTCATACGGTAATTCTATTTTTAGTTTTTTAAGAAACCTCCATACTGTTCTCCATAGTGGCTGTATCAATTTACATTCCCACCAACAGTGCAGGAGGGTTCCCTTTTCTCTACACCCTCTCCAGCATTTCTTTTTTGTAGATTTTCTGATGATGCCCATTCTAACTGGTGTGAGGTGATACCTCATTGTAGTTTTGATTTGCATTTCTCTAATAATTAGTTACATTGAGCAGCTTTTCATGTGCTTCTTGGCCATCTGTATGTCTTCCTTGGAGAAATGTCTGTTAAGGTCTTCTGCCCATTTTTGATTGGGGTGTTTGTTTTTTTTAATATTGAGATTTAGTAGCATGGTCTCTGATTATTAGCCCAGAGAAGCCAACTGGCCCGGTGGCGACACCCTCTACCTTAATAGCCTAATACTCCTAACTAAAACGATGAGCCTCTGTTTTGGCACTGGCGCTGTGTCTTTATGTGCTGTGAGCCTGTCTTTTTAAAAAAATTCTCCAGCAGTGAAATGTTAACCATTGTTGCAAATCAGGTATAAATAAATGCCATTTTCCATTTTCTCTTCATCTGTTCAAAGCTGGTTTTGTTATGTTTTATTATGTTATCTGGAGAAATGTAGGTGGACAGAGAAGCAGAGGCAGCCTGGTGACAGGAATATTTTCTCCCTTTCTGAGGGTTTTCTTTTCATCTTGTTTATAGTTTCCTTTGCTGTGCAAAAGCTTTTAAGTTTCATTAGGTCCCATTTCTTTATTTTTGTTTTTATTTTCATTACTCTAGGATGTGGGTCAAAAAAGATCTTGCTGTGATTTATGTCAAAGAGTGTTCTTCCTGTGTTTTCCCCTAAGAGTTTCATAGTGTCCGGTCTTACATTTAGATCTTTAATCCATGTTGAGTTTATTTTTGTGTTTGGTGTTACGGAGTGTCCTAATTTCATACTTTTACATGTAGCTGTCCAGTTTTCCCAGCACCACTTATTGAAGAGACTGTCTTTTCTCCATTGTATATCCTTGCCTCCTTTGTCATAGCTTAGTTGACCATCGGTGCGTGGGTTTATCTCTGGGCTTTCTATCTTGTCTCATTGATCTATATTTCTGTTTTTGTGCCAGTAGCATATTGTCTTGATTACTGTAGCTTTGTCGTATAGTCTGAAGTCAGGGAGTCTGATTCCTCCATCTCCGTTTTTTTCCCTCAAGATTGCTTTGGCTCTTCAGGGTCTTTTCTGTCTCTGTACAAAATTTAAGATTTTTTTGTTCTAGTTCTGTAAAAAAATGCCATTGGTAATTTGATAGGGATTGCACTGAATCTGTAGATTGCTTTGGGTAGTAGAGTCATTTTCACAATATTGCTTCTTCCAATCCAAGAACATGGTAGACCTCTCCATCTGTTTGTGTCATCTTTGATTTATTTCATCAGTGTCTTATAGTTTTCTGAGTACAGGTCTTTTACTTCATTAAGTAGGTTTATGCCTAGGTATTTTATTCTTTTTGTTGCAATGGTGAATGGGATCATTTCCATAATTTCTCTTTCTGATCTTTTTGTTGTTAGTGTATAGGAATGCAAGAGATTTCTGTGCATTAATTTTGTATCGTACAACTTTACCAAATTCATTGATTAGCTCTAGTAGTTTTCTGGTGACATCTTAGGTTTCTCTATGTATAGTATCATGTCATCTGCAAACAGTGACAGTTTTACTTCTTCTTTTCCAATTTGTATTCCTTTTATTTCTTTTTCTTCTCTGACTCCCATGGCTAGGGCTTCCAAAACTATGTCGAATAAGAGTGGCGAGAGTGGCCATCCTTGTCTTGTTGCTGATCTTAAAGGAAATGCTTTCAGTTTTTCACCATTGAGAATGATGTCTGCTGTGGGTTTGTCGTATATGGCCTTTATTATGTTGAGGTAGGTTCCCTCTTTGCCCACTTTCTGGAGAGTTTTTATCATAAATGGGTGTTGAATTTTGTCAAAAGCTTTTTCTGCATCTATTGAGATGATCATATGGTTTTTATTCTTCAGTTTGTTAATATGGTGTATCACGTTGATTGATTTGCATATATTGAAGAATCCTTGCATCCCTGGGATAAATCCCTCTTGATCTGGTGTATGATCCTTTTAATGTGTTGTTGGATTCTGTTTGCTGGTATTTTGTTGAGGATTTTTGCATCTATATTCGTCAATGATATTAGTCTGCAATTTTCTTTTTTTGTAGTGCCTTTGTCTGGTTTTGGTATCTGGGTAATGGTAGCTTCGTAGAATGAGTTTGGGAGTGAGTTTCCTCTGCCATTCTTTGGAAGAGTTTGCGAAGGATGGGTGTTATCGCTTCTCTAAATGTTTGATTGAATCCACCTGTGAAGCCATCTTGTTCTGGACTTTTGTTTGTGGGAAGATTTTTAATCACAGTTTCAATTTCATTACTTGTGATTGGCCTGTTCATATTTTCTGTTTCTTCCTGGTTCAGTTTTGGAAGGTTATACCTTTCTAAGAATTTGTCCATTTCTTCCAGGTTGTCCATTTTATTAGCACAGAGTTGCTTGTAGTAGTCTCTTATGATGCTTTGTGTTTCTGCGGTGTCTGTTGTAACTTCTCCTTTTTCATTTCTAATTTTATTGATTTGAGTCCTCGCCCTCTTTTTCTTTTCTTTTTTTTTTTTTTAACATCTTTATTGGAGTATAATTTCCCTCTTTTCCTTGCTGAGTCTGGCTAAAGGTTTATCCATCTTGTTTATCATCACAAAGAACCAGCTTTTAGTTTTATTGGTCTTTGCTATTGTTTTCTTTGTTTCTATTTCATTTACTTCTGCTCTGATCTTTATGATTTCTTTCCTTCTACTACCTTTGGGTTTTGTTTTGTTCTTTTTTTAGTTCCTTTAGGTGTAACGTTAGATTGAGATTTTTCTTGTTCCTTAAGGTAGAATTGTATTGCTATAAACTTCCCTCTTAGAACTGCTTTTGCTGCATCCCATAGGTTTTGGATGGTCGTGTTTTTGTTGTCATTTGTCTCTAGGTATTTTTTGATTTCCTTTTTGATTTCTTCAGTGATCTCTTGGTTATTTAGCAATGTATTGTTTAGCCTCCCTTTGTTTGTGTTTTTTATGTTTTTTTCCCTGGAATTTGTTTCTAATCTCATAGTGTTGTGGTTGGACAAGATGCTTGATATGATTTCAATTTTCTTAAATTTAATGAGGGTTGATTTGTGACCCAAGATGTGATCTCTCCTGGAGAATGTTCGTGTGCACTTGAGGGGAAAGTGTAATCTGCTGTTTTTGGATGGAATGTCCCGTAAATATCAGTTAAATCTATCTGGTCTATTGTGTCATTTAAAGCTTGTGTTTCCTTATTAATTTTCTGTCTGGATGATCTGTCCATTGGTGTAAGTGAGGTGTTAATGTCCCCCACTATTTTTGTGTTGCTGTCGATTTCCTCTTTTATAGCTGTTAGCAGTTGCCTTATGTATTGAGGTGCTCCTATGTTGGGTGCATATATATTTATAATTGTTACATCTTCTTCTTGGATTGATCCCTTGATCATTGCGTAGTGTCTGTCCTTGTCTCTTGTAACATTCTTTATTTTCACGTCTATTTTATCTGATATGAGTATTGCTTCTCCAGCTTTCTTTTGATTTCCATTTGCATGGAATATCTTTTTCCATCCTCTCATTTGCAGTATGTATGTGTCCCTAGGTCTGCAATGGGTCTCTTGTAGACAGCATATATATGGGTCTTGTTTTTGTATCCATTCAGTGAATCTGTGTCTTTTGGCTGGAGCATTTAATCCATTCACATTTAAGGTAATTATCAATATGTGTGTTCCTATTACCATTTTCTTAATTGTTTTGGGTTTGTTTTTGTAGGTCCTTTTCTTCTCTTTTGTTTCCCACTTTAGAGAAGTTCCTTTAGCATTTGTTGTAGAGCTGGTTTGGTGGTGCTGAATTCTCTTAGCTTTTGCTTGTCTGTAAAGCTTTTGATTTCTCCATCGAATCTGAATGAGATCCTTGCTGGGTAGAGTAATCTTGGTTGTAGGTTCTTCTCTTTCATCACTTTAAATATATCGTGCCACTCCCTTCTATTTGTAGAGTTTCTGCTGAGAAATCAGCTGTTAACCTTGTGGGAGTTCCCTTGTATGTTATTAGTCATTTTTCCCATGTTGCTTTTAATAATTTTTCTGTGTTTCACTTTTGTCAGTTTGATCACTGTGTGTCTCCCGTATTTCTCCTTGGGTTTATCCTGCCTGGGACTCTCTGTGCTTGCTTCCTGGACTTGGGTGGCTATTTCCTTTCCCATGTTAGGAAAGTTTTCTTTTTTTAAAAAAATTTTTTTATTTACTTATTTATTTGGGGGCTGCTTTGGGTCTTCACTGCTGAGTGCAGGCTTTCTCTAGTTGTGGCGAATGGGGGCTACTCTTCGTTGAGGTGCGCAGGCTTCTTATTGCAGGGCTTCTCTTGTTGCGGAGTACAGGCTCTAGGCACATGGGCTTCGGTAGTTGTGGCACTTGGGCTCAGTAGTTGTGGCTCGTGGGCTCTAGAGCACAGGCTCAGTAGTTGTGTTGCATGGGCTCAGTTGCTCCGCAGCATGTGGGATCTTCCTGGACCAGGGCCGAACCCGAGTCCTCTTCGTTGGCAGTCAGATTCTTAACCACTGCGCCACCAGGGAAGCCTTAGGGAAGTTTTTGACTGTAATCTTCTCAAATATTATCTCGGGTCCTTTCTCTCTCTCTTCTCCTTCTGGGACCCCTATAATGCGAATGTTGGTGCATTTAATGTTGTCCCAGAGGTCCTTAGGCTGTCTTCATCTCTTTTCATTCTTTCTTTTTTAATTCTGTTCCATGGCAGTGAATTCCACCATTCTGTCTTCCAGGTCACTTATCCATTCCTCTGCCTCAGTTATTCTGCTATTGATTTCTTCTTGTGTATTTTTCATTTCAGTTATTGTATTGTTCATCTCTGTTTGTTTGTTCTTTAATTCTTCTAGGTCCTTGTGAAACATTTCTTGCATCTTCTCGATTTTTGCCTCCATTCTTTTTCCGAGGTCCTGGATCATCTTCACTATCATTATTCTAAATTCTTTTTCTGGAAGCTTGCCTGTCTCCACTTCATTTAGTTGTTTTGTTGAGGTTTTATCTTGTTCCTTCATCTGGTACATAGTCCTCTGCTTTTGCATTTTGTCTATCTTTCTATGAATGTGGTTTTTATTCCACAGGCTGCATTATTGTAACTCTTCTTGCTTCTGTTGTCTGCCCTCTGGTGGATAAGGCTATCTACCAGTTACTTTTCTTTTTTTTTTTAAAAGCAGGAATGCTTTGGAAGGAAAGATGAAAAGCTTTAAAAGTTTTCTTATTCCTGGGCTTCCCTGGTGGCGCAGTGGTTGAGAGTCCGCCTGCTGATGCAGGGGACATGGGTTCGTGCCCCGGTCCGGGAAGATCCCACATGCTGCGGAGCGGCTGGGCCCGTGAGCCATGGCCGCTGAGCCTGCACGTCCAGAGCCTGTGCTCCACAACTGGAGAGGCCACAATAGTGAGAGGCCCACGTACCGCAAAAAAAAAAAAAAAAAAAAGTTTTCTTATTCCTTACATAGTCTCATATTTAAGCAGGGGTCATTTTTGCTATTTTTCTCAAAATAAATTAAGGATGCTTTGCTTTTATGTAGAAGGAAATCATAATGACTACCAATTTTTGGTTTATCCATGAAATGCATAATGGATGTTACATGAAAAAACAAACTCACCAAGAGTCCAAAATTAGTTTTATGTTCATGCCATCTTTTACTATATCTGCTAAGAAACGAAACTGATTGAGGATGTTGTTTTTTTTAATAAATTTATTTATTTATTTATTTATTTATTTATTTATTTATTTTTTACACACTCCCCACACCCACTCCTCCTCTAGCAGCCACCAATCTGTTTTCTGTCTCTATAGATTTGCCTCTTCTAGACATTTTGTGGTTTTTTTGTTTTGTTTTTTTTTTAATTTGGTTGCCCCAGGTCTTAGTTGTGGCACATGAGATCTTTAGTTGCAGCATGTGAACTCTTAGTTGCGGCATGTGGGATCTAGTTCCCTGACCAGGGATAGAACCCAGGCCCCCTACATTGGGAGCACGGAGTCTTAGCCACTGAACCACCAGGGAAGTCCCTATTTATTTTATTTATTTATATTTGGCTGTGTTGAGTCTTCGTTGCTGTGTGTGGGCTTTCTCTAGTTGCGGCGAGCGGGGGCTACTCTTTGCTGCAGTGTGCGCTCTTCTCATTGCGGTGGCTTCTCTTGTTGCGGAGCACAGGCTCTAGGCACACAGGCTTCAGTAGTTGTGGCGTGCGGGCTTAGTAGTTGTGGCTCATGGGCTCTAGAACGCAGGCTCAGTAGTTGTGGCACACGGGCTCAGTTGCTCTGTGGCATGTGGTATCTTCCCAGACCAGGGCTCGAACCCGTGTCCCCTGCATTGGCAGATGGATTCTTAACCACTGCGCCACCATGGAAGCCCCTAAGGATGGTTTTGTTTTGGTTTTTTTGTTGCTCTACTTATTAAATATCCTCTGGTGAAGGGTAACAAGTGGGAAATAAAATTTAAGGAAAGGTAGAAAATGCTGGAATAGTTAGGTATAATCAATCCCTGTATAATCACTGTTTTCCAAATTTGAGGTCTGCATCTGATTATATTTTCAAAAATCTCTAATAATCAAGGGTAACTAGGACAGTTTCCCTACTAGTTTCAAAACTAGAAAATGGATTTTAAAACAAGAGTACCAGTTCTGCAGCTGTTATGTGACCGTGAACAAATTGCTTACCGTAACTTCTCTGACCCTTTGTTTCTCCATATCTGGAAAGGGAGTACTGGGGGAATTCCCTGGCAGTCCAGTGGTTAGGACTCCATCCTCTCACTGCTGACAGCCCAGTGTTGATCCCTGGTTGGGGAACTAAAATCCCACAAGGGAGTATCACAGTATCTACTTCCATGAGTAATAGATAAGGAGGGAGATATATTGATAAAACCTCACTTATAAGTGCCTGACACTTCCACTGTAAGGACTCAGATGTTAAGCCATATTATTTGGAAAAAGTATTGCACGTGCATTTGGAGGAGAACATTCTCTGTTCTAATCTTGGCCCTGCCACCTACTAGGTGTGTTACTTTTGTCTAATTGTTTACCCTCTCTAGACTTTAGTTGCCTCTTCTGTTAAATGGGGGTAACAATAGAACCTCCTTCAAAGGCTTGCTCAGGGTTAAGTGAGATAATACACGTCAAGATAATGCAAAGACATCTAAGCCCATGGCACATAGTGAGCATTCAGTAAGTGTTCGTGATTATGGTGAAAATGATGATGTTTCAATTAAGGGCAGCCTGGACAAAAGAGAGAAGATGTACCAAATCTGATATCTCTTCTCCTTCCCATTCACTAATCTCCAGCTATACTGTTTATACTAGACATGGTAAAGTATGTACCTTTTGTTTATTTTCCTGCTGTTCCACTATAAATTATTAATAGACCTCTTTTATGAGGTTTTTGTCGCAACTGACTGAGGCAGTAATTGGAGAATCTGTTAGTTATCATAAAGACCTTTCCACTTTGTAGTATCTTTATAAGCTCCAAGCTCATGTCTAATTTGAAAAGCCTAATATTTAGTGCCAGGGGTCAGGGCAAGAAGGAGGAGGGCTCAGTATGGGACGGGGGTGAGTTCAGTCCTACAGGGAATCTGTTTGATCGTCCGAGAACCTGGCCTTTGTTGCCACTAGGTAGGGTGCCGGAAGAAGGACAAGGCTCTTCAGAGGCCCTGGGGGCCAGAGAACACTGCCCTAATCTGCCACTCTGTCTTCCCCACCCTTTCATCAGCATGGTCTTTCTCCTCCCCTGGTAGTGGCAGAAGGGGGTCAGAACTGACAAGCCAAGGTTGGCTCCTGAGACTTCCTCTGAATCTGGGGCCGCACTGGAGTGTGCAGTCTTGAGTGTTCCGGCCCCCAGCCTCCACAGACACCAGAGATCACTCCTGACTTAGAGAAAGTGGACTTCGTCACAAGAAAAATATTTGGGTCCTTTGATGTGAAGACACAGTCCTGGGCTGTTGTCACTGAATTCTGTAACTAGGAATGAAGCACTATACCGTTACTAAAAATGACTTATTTTCTTTCAGAATTATCAAATTTTTTAAAAATCCAGAATTCTTCTATTTGTAAATGTCAAAATTGTTAGCTTCCTGGGACACTTCATAGGAGGACACTTTTCTTGGAATTCATATCTCCTCACTTCACTATTCCTTAGTGTCTCCTACTCAGCACCCTGCATTCAGCTTTGAGTACACCCCCTCTTTTCAGCATCCCCTGTACATCTCATTGGAAATGCTTCTTGAACCATCCTTTCTTTTCTGATTCCACTCTTTCCAGCCAGGTTTTAAGGTTATCACCTCGCACCTGTATTTTTCATAATAACTTACATTTTTTTCTTTTAGATTATAAAAGTAATACATGCCCTTTAGAGTTTGTGTCTGTGTATGTGTTCATTTAAGGAAATTGCTTCTGCCCTCTGTATAGTTTCATATTGTGATTTGTTTTTTAACTTGAGATATCAGCATGTTACTATATCGCTAAGTATTCTCCAAAAAAATTCTAATGGCTACATAATATTCCCTTATATGTTTAGAGCAAAATTTTTTTAACATATTTATTTAACATAATTTATTTAAATACTCTCAGCCATTTAGATCTTTCCTTTTTCAGTATTAAAATCAATGCTTGTTTTCAATTTCTATTCACAGCATAGTGTAGTGAGTAAGAACATGCGATTTGGAGTTTCAAAGACTATGGTTCAGATCCTGGTTCTGCCATTTATTCCTAGGCCTCAGTTTCCTTCTTTGTAAAGTGGGGATTATAATAGTACTTGCCAATAGCATTATGACAGTTTGAATGAGATGCATGTAATATACTCGTTTATACAGAGCTTGGCACATTGTAAGTGCTGCTACATAGTAACTGCTATTATAATACTCACCTCATTAATGATCTGCAGTTGTGTTTTTAGCGTAGTTCCTATAAGTTAGAGTGTAACATCAAAGTGTACAAATATTTTGATACTTTTAATAATATATTGACAAATTTATTTGTAGAAAGATTGTACCAATTAATAGTATCATAAATAGTGTAAGTACATATCTAATATCACCTTTGCCATGGTTAGGGTACTATATTTTTGGTTATTATTTATGTCAGTGTAACATATGAAAGTGTTATCTTATAATTTACATTTCTTTGATTGACAGTGGAAATGACTAGTTTTAATTGTTTAATTGGCTAATTATATTCCATTTTTGTAAATTGTTTATTGAAGTCGGTGCCCATTTTTCTATTGCCTGTGCATCTTTTTTCTAAATCAGTGAGTTCTTTATACAGTAATTATTTATTATTAATCAATAAATAATAAATATTATTAAATATTATAAATTATTATTTATTAATAATAGTTATTATTTACACTAAAATTTATCGAGCGTTTAGAACTTTCATATGACACAAGGGTCAGAAAGGACTAAGTAGTTTGCCTAATTCTTAGAACCTTGTGTGACACAGAGTAAATACTCAGTAAGTACTTGCTGTTTTTGTTATTAATCTTTGTATTTCACAGCACCTCGCATAGTATGGTGCTTTGCACATAGTAGGGGCAGAATAAATACTCGTTAATTTATATTGACACTAGCCACCCTCACCTGTGCTCTTGGATGTTCACAGAAGCCAGCCTTTAATGAGTGCCTTTGTGGCAACCACTGTTTAAGCTCAGGTGGGTCAGCATCTCCTGGGCTCTACATGATTTTCCCCATTATGATTTTAATGATACTTTTCTAAAACTCTGTAAAATCAGGTTATTTCCCTCACTTCATTTCTAGGTAACAAACCTGAATTTGGCAAGTGGCGTCATAAACGGAAGCAGTGCTTCAACTCCCCACACACTTCGGCCTGTCATCAGTCCTAGTGGCCCAACATGGTCAATACAGTCAGACCCCCAAGCTCCTGAGAGCCACTCCGCCCCTCCTGGAAGCAGGTATGTCAAGGGCCATGGAGCCGGCATTTGGGTCACACAGGGGCAGCCTGGATCCTAAGCAAGTCATTCTCACTTTGAGTTCCCTGCACAGGCACCAGCAAGACAAGTGCCTTTCCCCTCATGTCCTAATCCTCTGGTGCTTGAATATAGGGCCTCATTTCACTTGTAAGACAGTTTGTGGGCAAATCAAATGAAAAGGAAATTTCTGATACAGTTCAGCAAGTTCACTTCTGGGTGAAAGAGCAAGAATTTATACTATGCTTAATCCTCGCTCACAGTCAACATTTTTGTGTATTGACTTTTGACATTTTCTCCTTGTCTCCTAATTCTTTTTTTATACCTTGTATTACATTGTGTTTCAGTAACTTTGGACTCTTTTCTTTTGAAGCACATATTTTATATGTTTTTATGTAGGTTATCTAATTAAACTCAAACAGCCTCCCTGGACAATGTTCATTTGGAAAGTGGGAAGGAAATTCCCTTTATGTAGTTGAGCAAAGTGGCAGAGGATAGATCCAAATAGATTCTGGCCATAACGTCAGCAACTTCTGATTTAAAAAAGAAACCACTGTATTGGATTCTAGTCTCGATCTGTATTTCAAGTTCCCCTGTATAAAAAACGTAAGAAGAAACAGATTCCCAGTACATCTTGCTTTAGTGGCTATTGAGTATGGGTTTAATTGCATCTGTCCCTGAGTCAGATGAGCTAGAATGGAATGTGACTGTTACAATGAAGTATTCCAACCAGCTGAGATATTGTTCCCTCCAAATAAAGACACTGTGCCACAGGTGTCCCACCAGCTCCCTACCCCAGGCCAGCACATCAGCCTCTGCCAACCAGCCACCTCTTTGGATGCTGCCCTGCCCTGAGGTTGGAGGGGTGACTGAAGGCTTGGGCATGGAGGAAATACCTAACTGTTGTTCAAGTATCTGTTGGTGTTAGAATGATTACTTAAGGAACTAATTTGGGAAGCAGAGACTCTGCCCAGGAAGCAAGATAAACATAAGCGCATTACATCATGCTCTGGTACGGTGTCTTTCATACCAGTGATCATTGTGGTCAAGGGTGAAAAGAATCATCTCAATTTAGAATTATGAAGAGTTGAAGACCAAGAGGCAGGACTTTTGAAGACAGGACATCCTCCCACACTATATTCTCTTCATAGGAGAAGTCTGTCCTTTGGTGATTTATGATTCCAGAGTAACCGCATTCCTAAAACATAAGTCGTAAAAAAGAAATTCTGTTTATACCACAGAGCTTTATTTTCCATATAAAATATTTCCAAATATTCCATTTTCATTTTACAATCAGAGGCTTGTTTCTATGGAAAACACTTTCTCTGCAATCTTGGATATATTGTCTATATGACAAGGCTGCAACCGTCTTCCATACGGTAAGCAAAATGTCAAGACTGTACATTTTGGAAAAATAGTTTTAGCTTTTTTTTTTTTTGGCTGCACCACAGGGCATGCGGGATGATGAGATCCCCAACCAGGGATCAAACCCGTGCCCCCTGCAGTGGAAGCTCGGATTCTTAACCACTGGACTGCCAGGGAAGTCCTGAGTTTTAGCATTTTTCATACTTGTGTTTGGAATAAAAATTATGGCTGGGTTTTGAGCCTTCTCTTGGTGACACCTGTTAATGCCGAGCCACAGAAAGATGAAGGGGTCCATCAAGGTCAGAGGCAGGACCTAGGGTGCAGTGCTGTGAGTGACCTTCTCCCAGCCAGACTGTGCTCATGGGCTGTGGTAGAATGCCACATGATACGATC
Organism: Pseudorca crassidens; assembly: GCF_039906515.1. Lineage (NCBI taxonomy): Eukaryota > Metazoa > Chordata > Mammalia > Artiodactyla > Delphinidae > Pseudorca > Pseudorca crassidens. The sequence goes on along the minus strand of NC_090296.1, from coordinate 27,538,055 downwards.
GACTTCAGAACCACTGGCACCAGGAAGTAGCCCCTGCAAAGCCCCCTGGTCTTTCCCTTTGGGGGTTAGTTGTACCCATAACAGCCGTCTCTTCACCTACTCTTCAAGCTAGAGGGTCAGTTCTCAGGCCCCATTCTAGTCCAGGGTAGCCCTGGAAAATCTCCCTTCCCCCCCAACCCCCAACAACGCGCAACCTCTGGTTGCCATGACAGCCTGCAAGCTCAGCTTGGGAGTTCCAGTTCCATGTGGAATTCCCAGAGATACCCACCCTAAAGAGCCTTAAATGAATTCTCAGAGGTCCTTTCAGAACTGGCTATGACATGGGCCCCAGCCAGACCTCCCTCAGGCATTCGCTCTGTCCCATGCCCCAGTTTCTTTATTTACCTGGTAAGTCACTGTTTTGAGGATATTTATTTAGTCTCTTGTTGTTCCTTCCTTAGTAGTAAGGGTGACTAAGTTTAATGAATAAGGGATTAGTAGCTTAGAGATGTGAGTTTTATTACTGATTTTTACACTAAGTGACCCTAAACTATTCATTTAATCTTTTTATTGGATAAGCATACTTATGTATAAACTGGCCTGTTTTGGGAGCTTTTAGGTTGTTCTTAAAGCACTTTGATCTCCCTGGAAGTGGGTGCTAAGTAAATAACATGTCCTCTTACTTGTACATCTACAAAAGCATCAGTGGATTCCAGTGCTGATAAACTCTCATAATTCACTCAACCAGGGGCTGCCCTGTAAACAGTAAAAAGATGTAAAGAGAATCCAATGCTGGCTGTACTTTTCATCTGCATCTTGGAGGATTCAGTGACTTGGTAGCCACAGGAATGAAAACTGGTGACTCACAAGAACTCAGCAAATAGTGTTATTTTTCATTTCCCTGTGGCGTTGCTATTGTTCTCAATTTTATGGATCACACAAGTTTTCACCAGACAACCTTGTTCTTCCCCCGCTGCTTTGAAACCACCCCAAATGTAGCCCAGGGCTGTCGTCTCCCATTGGGTCAGTGTGAGCTCAGCCCAGCTCCTCAAATCCCTCGGTTCCTTTGGTCTGTCTGGAGTCCCTGTTGGAGCTTTGTTGTGGGAGAGGAAGGCAGAGAGCCCACGCCTTGCCCAGACAGTCTGAGGCCTGGCCGTGGAGCTTGCAGTTCCCTAGACACTCGGAGTTGGACTTGGCCAGCCATTCCTCTGTTGTTACTTTTCAGAGGTAATAAGTGAGATTAATTGCAGGCCATTCTCCAGAAGAGAATGTAGTCAGGGCCAAATACAGTCACATGTTTAGAAGCCTGAGGTGTGCCTTCGAGCAAGGCCAATTGAGAATTATACAATCTGGCCTCCAGGATGCAGGTACCGAATGTCCGCGACCTCTTTTTTCTTAAAGGGATTGTATTTGATTTCTAGATGCTGATACCTGGGTACTAAGCTTTTCTTTAGCCAATGAAATGGGTCGGGTTTTTCAAGCTGCCTTTTAATTCTCTATTTTTCTGGGTACCTGGGGAATTGTTAGGAGCTGAGATTGATGTGCAGAGGCATCTCCTCATTACCACCAGCCTTGCACAGAACTGGACCATGTCAGGGAGGAGCATTTTCTAGGTGAGGAGAGCATCTTTCTTTGGGAGACCTGGAAGGGTTACTGTAAAGTTCTGGCTGCTGCTTGGAATGATTTGGGAAGGACAGGGCCTCAGACGGCTTGGCAGGAACCTGAGGCTCTGTTTTTTTCCAGTCCAGCCCTTCCTCGTGGATCGAGCTGTCAGGGAATCCCACGAATGTCTGGCTTCTGCCCCTTTGTATGTTTTTCCAGCATTTGTCATTGAATTATTTTTATCCATCTCTGGTTTTTTCACACATGCAACCTGGGGATTTATCTGTTCCTCGATGTTAAAGGTGAGGGAGGTTGAAGGCACAGTCATGAGTTTGTTCCTTCTTTTTGTGACGGGGCAAGACATCGTGGGCCTAGGCTGTGTGGCCTGGTAGCCTCTACTCTGGAAAACAGCTGTATGTCAGAACTTTAAATTCTGTACTGGGGAATGGAATACAATGAAGCCCCAAATCTTGGAAAATTGGGTGATATTTCATGTCACCTTGTTCCTCTGCCCTCTTACTCTTTAGTAATAAATTATAGTCTGGTACCTTTCTTTACATAATTTTTTGAAACAGATTTTCAGAGATTCTGATCCCAGTTTAACTAATACTTTTCTCCCTTGTTTTAGATTATTTCTTTTTTTAAAAAAATACTTATTTTTTTATTTATTTATTTTTGGCTGCATTGGGTCTTCGTTGCCGAGCGCAGGCTTTCTCTAGTTGCGGCGAGCGGGGGCTACTCTTCATTGCGGTGCATGGGCTTCGCATTGCAGTGGCTTCTCTTGTTGCAGAGCACGGGCTCTAGGCGTGCAGGCTTCAGTAGTTGTGGCTCGCGGGCTCTAGAGCGCAGGCTCAGTAGTTGTGACACACGGGCTTAGTCGCTCCACGGCATGTGGGATCTTCCCGGACCAGGGCTCGAACCTGTGTCCCCTGCATTGGCAGGCGGATTCTTAACCACTGCGCCACCGGGAAAGTCCTAGATTATTTCTCACGAATGTTGCTGGAGATTCAGGACCCTGACTTCCCATCTTTTCATTTTCAGTTCTCAGAAATATTGAGTTTATTGTCTTTAATAAAACATGTTCTGTTCATTTTCTATGTGTCAGGCATTGTGTTAGCTGCTGGGAGTAGCGACAAATAAGACAGAATCGTCCCCAGTCTCCCAGAGTTTACTGTCCAGGATGTATCTTCTATGCTCTCGGCGTAGTGCTGAGCGCTGGGTAGAGTCGAAAAGACTTTGAAGACCTGGTGTTGGATCACTAAGAGGTTACCGTCTAACAACGAGAAGGAGCCACATACACATGGAACAGTTAGGAAACAGTGTTGGGCAGCATATAACAAAAAGATTTAAGTTGTGTGACCCAGGCAATTAGAAGAAAGAGAATCAAGAAGAGGGTGTAAGGATTTAACCCTGTCACCGGCTACAACATGGCTGAACCTTGAGGACATAATGCTAAGTGAAAGGAGCCAGTCACAAAAGGACCAATACTGTATGATTCCACTCCTATGAAGTATCTAAAGTCGTCTAAATTGTAGAAACAGAAAGCAGAAAGGTGGTTGCCAAGGGCTGGGGGAATAGAGGAGGGGGAATTAGCGTTTAACGGCTATAGAGTTTCAAACTTGCAAGATGAAAAAGTTCTAGAGAACTGTTGCACAACAGTGTGACAGTACTTATCACTACGGAACTGTAGTCATAAAAATGGTTAAGATGGTAAATTTAAAGTTATACTTTTTTTTTTAACCACAATAAAAAGAGAATAGGAGGAGGAGTGTGTGAGGTTTTAAAAGAGAGCCCCATAGTTCTGCAAAAATTATTCAGCAACCAAAATGCTAAGGCTTTGTTTCCATTTTCTTCCTCTGTTTAGGGGAATTATTCTGAAACTAGTCCTTTAAATGTTTCTATTTCTTTAAAAGTATGTTTACTTTATTTATTTATTTTTTGCGGTACGCGGGCCTCTCACTGTTGTGGCCTCTCCTGTTGTGGAGCACAAGCTCCAGACACGCAGGCTCAGCGGCCATGGCTCACGGGCCCAGCCGTTGCGCGGCATGTGGGATCTTCACGGACCGGGGCACGAACCCATGTCCCCTGCACCGGCAGGCGGACTCTCAATCACTGCGCCACCAGGGAAGCCCAGTATGTTTCCTTTATAGGAAAGGAGGCCATCAAGCCCTGTTAGGAAGATGGCAGGGTATAGTGAAAAGAGAAGGGGCTTCAGGGTTTGCCTTACTGAGTGTATGACCTTGTGCGAGTTGCCTAGCTTCTCTGAGCCACAATTTCCCCATCTGCTTAAAAGTGCAGATAATAATACCTACCTCATTAAGTTGTTATAAGATTTAGTAGAGTTGTGCATGTGAAAGTAACCAGTATAGTGCCTGGTTTTGGTGTAGGTTCTTGATACCACTTAGTTCCCTTTCCAGGAAAAAAAAAAAAAAAGGAGAAACTTAAAATTGGACTTGCTTGGGATGTGGGATTGCTACACTCCGTGTTTTAGTATCTGGTTTAGAGGAAACTGGCCATCAGCCATATGCAGTGCACTCCTGGAGCTGGATCGCAGAGATGTAGCCTTTCCAGCTGAGGAAGGGCCATCAGAGTGGGGCCCACAGGAGACTCTTCCTTTTCTTTGACCCCTTTGTTGAAGGGTGACTTCTTTCTACTTAACAGGCCCTTCCTCTCTGCTATCTTCTTCTGAATGTTGAAATTTCCATTGCGGCTCAATGTTCCAGCCAGTAAACACTCATATTTTCCATCCATCCTGGGGGTCGAGCTTTGGGAGAGCTTTCCTCTGGAGGAGTTTGGAGCTTATAATTTTGTACTTTATCCTGTTATATAAACAACACTCTCTAGCCAAAGAGCACAATCACAAAAAGAAACCACTTTTGGGGGGCCTAAAAACAAAAAGAAACTCTTTCTTGTTCAGAGTTATGTAGAAGGGCTATTTCTCTCATCCTCCTTCCTTCCCATAAAACAAAGTTTACCTGACCTCCTTCCTCCTGAGTCTTAGCTCTTAACCACTCCTTCCCCTTGAGAAAAACGCTTCTCTGGCACACGGGTGATAAAGACCTGAACTTCTATCTGAAATTCCTCTGCTTCTTTTCTCACTCAGCCAGACACATAACCTCTCAAGGGTTATGCTCTGTGTCAGTTCAAGCTCTGTGACAGATCCTACAGTTCCTCCTTCACCAAGAGAGCTGAGTGCTGTAGGTGTTTGTACCAAGGCCAGAATCACTGGACTTCTGCCTATTGAAGGAATGTTGGTAAACTTTGGAAATGTGTCAGAGATCGCTGGCTGGACATCATACCAAGGCCTAGGCAAAGTAAGTTAGGGAATGTTTGGGCCTAGTATCAGGAGTGGAAGACGGGGATCTTTTCTTATCTGCAAGCCAGAATAAAATGCAGCTTGCTTTGTGGTTTGCCAGGGTAGCATTTTTCCAGTTTCGTTTGCCTTCTCCCCTCCGTCTCAAAGCATTAAAGATAAACTACCTTATATACATTTCCTCAGGATTAACACACACACATGCACACTCGGACACATACACACAGAGTCATTGTTAGAGGCAAGACTCTGTCTTATTTAGCTGTTCACTTTGTAATTTGATATCCATCCGCAATTGATGATTATTTTGGTTCTAAGAGGACTGAATGACAAAAATCCATGTACAAGCTGAGTGAGACTCCTTTTCTAGAATTAGGAAATTTTATCACAGTTACTTAATTCATAATTCAGTTTAATTCTCACATGGTTTTTCTGTCATCTTCTATCTTTCCAACATAGCTGTTTACCAGCCCTAAAAGAGTTTGGAAAGAACCACAGTGGTGAAGAAACACTATATCTTTCTTTCTGACTCTTGTAGAGGAACACTGATGATCCATTTTTAAAGCTTACTTAATGTTGACTCAACAAATTTAGGACAACCAGCTGGCTTCACTGAACCTTTAGCTAAAGACCTCATCCTGCCCTCCTGCCCATCTTTCTGCTGAAAGACTCTCAGCATATATTACTGACCGAGTACAGCTAAAATATCAATGCTTTTTTTTTTTTTTTTAAGTCCTAGGATTTAAGAGGCTAAAAGGAAAAAAATCTTCCTGTATCTGTATTTTAATAAAAGAAAACAATAGACTCATACGGTCTGAAAAGGAGTACAGGTTCTCTCGTCCCTGCAGCCCTTTTGAGGAGCAAAATTTTGGTGTAGGTTCTGGTTTTGGTGTAGTTTCCTGATAACTCTTAGTTCCCTTTTCAGAAAAGAGAAAAACATAAAAAATTAGACTTGCTTAGGATACGGTATTGCTACACCACTGAGTTCAGATACAACTGGCCATCACTTACGTGCACTGTCATATCGTATCACGGTGACAAAAGCAGTTACACCTAATCACAATGCTCAGGTGTACATTATTTGTTTTTATAGTGAAGTAAGGATCTATATATTAAAATTTTGATTATAAACTATTAAAATGCTCCTAAGGAAAAATAAGAGAAGCTAAACTTAAAAGGTAACATTTTAACATGGAGCCAAGCGTTCTTTGGGAAATGCGAGTAGGGCTAGAGTGAGAGAGGCAATATATGAGAGCTTAGGAATTCAAAATGTCATATCATGTGGCAGGCCCACGTGTTAGTAACAAGTAACAGTAGAACTCTTGTCCTAATTGGACCATTCTTATGCTTCAGAGGCAATAAAGGGGTGTTTTTTGGCTTTCATGAATTATCAGGCTAAGACTTGTATTAATTTGGCTTCAAAGTCAATAATCAATGCCACGTTTTGCCTGGTTTTTTAAAAGAAGTTTTACTATCTTTCTGTAATGAAAATGAAATATGGGTGCATCTCAGTAATGTGACTATAATCTAGAAGGCTTAAGATGAGAAAATTAGGCTCTCTGGCACCACAGGTAAGGAAACCATAAGGGGGGTGGGTAATAAATAGGTTGTACCTAAAGGCTACAGGAAATCAAATTATGTTCTTGTGAAACTGGGTTGCACCAAGCAAAACTGAGCAGATGAAAAAATCTGTCTATATTATTTGTATTCTCCAATATCTTGCTAGCTGCTTGAACCCAACACTGACATTTGAAATACAAGACCCTAAGAGTTTTTTTACCTTCTTCACCAAATATTTAGTATATTGAAATACTTGAAAAAGAAGAAAGGTGAAACTGGTAATAAGTAATGTTCCAGCTGGAAAATGGCTTCATCTGGTAGTTGTTAAAACAATGTTATCCTAAAAAAGTTAGCATGTTACTGAATATCTCCTAAATGCAAGGCTTGGGGCTCACTCTGAAGGAGGTAATAGACAGGGTCTCACTCTGTCTGGAGGAAAGTTGATAGTCACTTAAGTTACTAATGCAAGTATTGTAAGGCAATATGTTCTTAATTGTTGACGAAGAGGATTATGCTGTTAAGTGGTACAAGTTCAGAGGAGAAATTGATCACTCTGACTGGAGAAAGTGGCAAAACCTTCACGGAAAAGAAAGGTGTGTGAGCTGACTCTGGAAGGGCAGCTGGGGCTTGGGTAGGCAGAGAGGCTAAAATTAATCAATCAAGAGGTAACTGCACACTTACTTTGTGCTCCGTGCTTTGCGAGGATCTAGGAGAGGATCAAGAAATGTGCTCCACAGTCCTGTAAGTTAGAGCTGACACTCAGCAGGGCGGTCTAGAGAATACTGCCCTGGAAGTTTGCTTATTTTTGGCGTGTGAAATGTAGAGCGAGTGATTAAAGGGGGGGCATATGGACTCAGTGGAGCTCGCAGTTCAGAAAAGGTACTAAAGAAGGGTGGAAATCTAAGGCTCTGCAGAGGAAGGGTTTAAGGTAGAGTTTAAATACATCCTAGATTGTATATAGGCTGCAGACTCCTGCAGAAAAGGAGAGGAAGAAAAAGAGAGCTAATGTACAAGGTGTTTAAGGCATTTTCAAGGGAGAGTGAATGGGAACCAGTCCAGCTGATAAAATGTATTAGTCAAAACACTTTGAGTTTTGGGGGGTTTTTTTGTAAATTTATTTATTTATATTTTATTTTTGGCTGCGTTGGGTCTTCGTTGCTGTGTGCAGGCTTTTCTCTAGCTGTGGCGAGCGGGGGCTCCTCTTCGTTGCGATGCACGGGCTTCTCGTTGCAGTGGCTTCTCTTGTTGCAGAGCGCGGGCTCTCGGCGCGCGGGCTTCAGTAGTTGAGGCGCGCGGGCTTCAGTAGTTGTGGCGCACGAGCTTAGTTGCTCCGCGGCATGTGGGATCTTCCCCGACCAGGGCTTGAACCCGTTTCCCCTGCATTGGCAGGCGGATTCTTAGCCACTGTGCCACCAGGGAAGTCCCAAAACACTTTTGAGTTTTAAGTGATAGAAGCTGAAATCATGCTGGATCCTAACTGTAAAGGCGATTTTTCAGTTCATACAACTAAAAGGTCTAGAAATTGATGTTGGAGGCTTATGAAGCATCATTAATCATACTTTCTACTTGTCTCCAGGTCTTGCCTCCACAACTAAATGAGAAATTATAGAAAAATATCAAAGATAGCAAAATACCGACTTTATTGCTGATAAAGATAAATTGGAGAATACATCTTGGGAATATGGTACAATTCTACCTTTCATGGCTAAGTCTTTCTCATTTGTCTTATTTATTCTAAAGATTTTCTTTGTTGATATTTTGTTAATTTTGATAATTAAAACAAAATTTTTAAGGAAGAAATAAAAAGACCTTCTAATGTACCACAAAAACAAAAAATAACTTGGCCTGATTTTCCAGGTGAATATCTGTATTTGGCCCCAATCTACCTTTCCAGTTTTATTCTTCACACATTTAGTTCCAGCCAAACTCTATGGATCAAAAATAGTACATTTTCCCATCACTACATCCTTATACCATTCTGTAGCACTTATCCTGTTAATTTACTGTAATTACTTCACGAAAGTGTAAGTTGTCTTATTCACTGTTGTATCCCAGTGCCTTGGTAAACAGCAGACACTTAAACATAAAGAACAAATATTAAGTAAAAGAATGAGGGAATGAACAGACCCCCTGCTCCTCACCTGTATGTTTACATGTTCAAACCCTGTTCTCCTACAGGGCTCAGCTCAGCTCAGCCTTTCTGCAACCTTCCCTGATGACATCCCAAGCAGATGTCATTAGGCTTTCTCTTCCTTCTGTTCTTCATCCCCTGGACTCATGTTCCTAAAAGATGTAACTCAGAGGAGGCTCTGGCTAAATGCACAGCTTTAATTCCTAGAGAATGAATTTTTGTGGCTCTTCCTATCCTAGTGATCTGAAAACTAGAGAAAAAAGCCCTGTTTCTTCTCCACTGAAGTTTTTTTTTTCCTTTTTTATTTTTATTATTTTTATTTTTTAACATCTTTATTGGAGTATAATTGCTTTACAATGGTGTGTTAGTTTCTGCTGTATCACACAGTGAATCAGCTATACATATACATTTATCCCCATATCTCCTCCCTCTTGCGTCTCCCTCCCACCCTCCCTATCCCACCCCTCTAGGTGGAGCTCACACAGCTGCCTTCCCAAGTCATCAGGTCCTTATTGCTTCTCCTTTGAACCCTATTCAGTTCTTTCTAGTTATCCAAGATTGAAAGTGCCCTACAAGCAAAAGACCCTTTGCATTTTGGGGGGCGGGGGCGTGCTGTTGGAAGAGGCAGGGTGTGGAAGAAGAAGAAAAGGCAGAGACCGTTCTTTTTACCCTCCTTCTCCCCACCCCACCTAACCCTCAGGAGTCTTGAGAGCCACTCCTAGAAGGTGCTTAAACAGCCCAGTCAGTATAGGATGACTTATCTCTTTACTCCAGCCTTTTAACATTGGTTGACCAGTAAGTCATGGTGTGTACTGAATATGTGTGATATTTCAGATTTTTGGTGTTCTCTACAGTAGTTCCTCTCTCCTCACTGTCCTTTATTTGATAGACTTATAGTTGGCCCTCGGTATCCACAGGTCTGCATCCACGGATCAAAATATTTAGAAAAAAAAATTTCAGAAAGTTCCAAAAAGCAAAACTTGAATTTGCTATAGTCCAGCAACTGTTTACGTAGCATTTACATTATATTAGGTATTAGAAGTAATCTAGAGATGATTTAAAGGATATGGGAGGATGTGTGTAGGTTATATGCAGATACTGTGCCATTTTATATAAGGGACTTGAGCATCCTTGGATTTTGGTATCCACGGGGGTCCTGGAACCAATCCCTTGCACATACCAAGGGACGACTGTACTGGCATCCCCTTCCTGGGTGGCTAGTATGGGGAATGCATAATGTCAGGCCACCATCTCCCTGCTCCAAGTTCTAATATCTGTTTACCTCTGCTATGACACATACCACTCCTCTTTGTATTATTGTTGTTTGTATACTTGTCTTACCTCCTGTATTAGATTGTAAGCTTTTGAGGGTCAGAGACTGAGTCTTACACATCATTATGTCCTTACACTTTCTTCTACAAAGTGCTCAGTAAATGTTTGGTGAATAAGTGGCTAGATCAGTGCCGTCCAACATGGTAGCCACAAGCCACGTGTGGATTTTAAATTTTTAAATCAATTAAAATTAAATAAAATGAAAAGTTCAGTTCCTCAGTCATACTAGCCACATTTCGAATACTCAAAAGCCACATGTGGCTCGTGGCTCCCATATTGGACAGTACAGGACAAAAAGGTTGTCCCAGAAGATTCAAAGATGTGTAGAGACCCAAACTTGGTCAGTGGAAAAAAAAAAAAAAAAGTACAAAGTAAGGCATATTCTTGATTATCCTCTTAGGCTCTTTTGTAGCTGTCAAGCTTCTTTTGTTTAGATCCAGAGATTTACCACAGATGCTGTTCTTAAACTAATTTGTGGTACTGGGAGGGGCATATTTTAATGCCTTGGGAATCTCAACAGCTCAGAGCTTCTGAATTACTAGTGTCTAACCAATCAGAGCTGGGCTGGCTGAGAGGAAGGGACTTTTAAAGCAGATCCTAGCGTTACCATTTTATTTTCTGAGATATGCTCATGACTAGATACTGGGGAGAGGTCTTGCTTCCCTACACTTACCTAGCCGCCAGCCCCCCACCTGCTTGGCTGGCAGTTCTGACTTGGCTTATAGAGCTGCTATAGCCCTGGGGAACAGAGCCAAACATGCGGAAGTGGTTACATGTACCAGCTCCCAGGGAAGCTGTGGGCTAGCAGGGGGAGTGGGTGGGGTCCTGCCTGATGGCTTTTCAAAGAAGCCAAATCTTTGAAGTTTTGTTTTAGCAGCTGCCAGGTATGCTGTTTCAGCACTTCACAGACTCTCTCACTGTGTTCCCATATCACATTTTTTCTTTACTATATGTGCATAGTATATACAATGGAGCTTGGTTGTTGGGAGGGTAAATATAAAATTGTGGAGTAAGGTGCTAAACACAACCCGCTTTTTCTTTTTTTCTTTGACTCTGCTGTGAAATAGCCACTTTTAATGCTCCCTTTTCCCTTCTCAGCTCTGATCTTTTCTGATCACCTGCCAAAGGAGAGGCAAACAGAGTCCTCTTCTATTTGAGAAAATAGTAAGTTTTGAAAAACTGGAGCTCCTACATTTCTCTGATGAATTAGAGCATCATCCTGAGAATAGAACATCACCCTTTTCCAAAAGAACAGTTGACATCCCCCAACAAGCAACCCTGATACTTTCAGACTTGGAGTAAATTTCTTGAATGTAGATCTTGTGCACCACTGGATCCTCAGCATTTAGGGCAATGTCAACCATAAGTATTTGTTAAATGATTGCACTTGCAGCTGCTAAGCTGGTGGGGGGAAGGACTGGGTAGGTAAAGCACCCCTCTAAAGCCCACACTCCGAGCGTTCTCCGCTTCCTTGCTTCTTTGCTTAAATAGTCCCTTTCTCCTATCCAGTCTACAGTTAGCTCAGACCTTTTCCAGCGGCCCCCAAATTTGCTCCTTCCTCTGAACTCCACTCTTTTTTGAGTATAGTATATACTCCCCTGAGTAATCATCTTCTATGCCTTTGTTCTTGATCTCCTGAACTGTAAGTCTGTTAAAGGCACAGGCTATGTTTTATTCCTACCCAAAGAACCCTGGAGCGGGAACAGGAAGACCTAGGTGCCAATCCCAGGTCCACCTGGAACTTCCTGACTGGAGGTAAATCATTTGACTGAACTTAAGCCTAATTTTGCCAGGTGGGAAGCAAGGGTGCTCGGATTGTCATGGGAGTTCAATGAGATCATCTACATGAACATGCTTTGTAAACTACAAAGTACTACACACGACTAGGTCTTTTCAGTATTAATAATACTTATTATCACTATAAAATAGTAATGTTTGTTTATGCTGATGATGATACAGAGACTAATCTCTCCCAGAGTTCAGGTAAATCACAAGCTCAATCCCCCATTACTCAGCTTGGCACAGGTTTAAAGCATTAAATGGTCCATTCCAGGCACTCTCTGTCATCACCTCTCTTTCAGTCTGCAGGTTCTTCTTTTCAGACCTGTGGGGTCATTGTTTTTCTTACTAGTCTCCCCCTTTTCCTCCTCTCAGGTTCAGGCTGAGCTCTCTCTTTTAACCCCCTCAGTTCTTAAAGAACCAAACGCATCCCATCCCATTTCCCAGTTTTGGCTGGAATTGCCTTGCTGGTGGATCCTTCTCTCCTCAGTGTGGCCATCCGCTTCCCATCGCTCTGCCCATCAACAGCACTGGGCCCTGTCATCATCCTCCCCCTGTCCAGCCCCCCATCTTCATCCTCAGCTTGGCTCAGCACCCCTTCCTGTTTTCTTCTCCCTTCCCTTGCTTTTCTGCCAGGCTATATCCCTTTAATCCTCCCTTTCCATTTATCTCATCCTGCATTTTCTTTCTTTCTCTAGGCTCAGACCTTTCATCCAGAAAGGATGTTCCCCCTTTTAAGACTCTGTTTGGTGCATTTCCATGTACCTCTCACCCTGTCCCTATCACCTTAAGGCATCTCCTTCTCAGAGAAAAGTAGATTAAAAAAGCACTGCCATTTTTTTGTTGTTGTTGTTCTATCATATGGCTTCAGGAGGTCCAAATTCTTTTACTTTAAAATATCTACACTCTCACATTTAAATGTTGTGACCTAGTGTTTGAGAGCAGGTATTCTATACAGGCAGACCAATTTGGATCCCTCCCCTTTTTAGCCACTTACTAGCTATGTTGCTTAGGGCAAGTTCTTTGAACCTACTGTACTTATGCCTAAATGAGGATAAAATGCCTAATTCGGGGCTTCCCTGGTGGCGCAGTGGTTGAGAGTCCGCCTGCCGATGCAGGGGACACGGGTTCGTGCCCGGGTCCGGGAAGATCCCACATGCCGCGGAACGGCTGGGCCCGTGAGCCATGGCTGCTGAGCCTGCGCGTCCGGAGTCTGTGCTCCGCAACGGGAGAGACCACAACAGTGAGAGGCCCGCGTACTGCAAAAAAAAAAAAAAAAAAAAAAAAAAGCCTAATCCCTAGGGATGTCCTAAGGAGCAAATGAAAATTAAATGACATAGGAAAGCATTTTTACAGGGCCTGCCTCTGTAAATGAGAATTACTGTAAACCTGTCCACATCATCTATCCATACCCTGTTTTACAGGTATGAAAAATTGAGACCTAGAGAAGTAAGTGGATTGTGCAAATTCTCATGCCTACCTGGTGGTAAAGCAAGGTTGAGAACCTACTTCTAATTCTCAGCCTGATGAATTTTCCATTTGATTCCTCTAACTTCTCAAAGGGTTATTTGTTCTAGTTTCCCTTCTTCAGGTGGAACATAGGACTACTCCAGAGAGAGGAGTGTTCATTTCTTCATGCATCTGTTCATTCAGCAAACACTGCATGACTGTGACATTGCCAGGCTTTGAGTGGACAAAGACCAGAATGATGACCAGCCTTAAATGGTTGGTCCAGTGAGTAAGAAATAGTCGTTGTGAAGAATAGTCACAGTACCAAAAACATGCCAGTGAAGGCATCTTGAGACCTCGAGAAATAAGCTCTATCGGAGGAAGACCGGAGTAGACTTTGCAGAGGATGGATTATTGTTTTTTAACTAAGTGAGCATCACAGAGCCTTGTGTGAAGGCAGGGAGGTATGGAAGAGCATGCCTGAGTGCACCATTGTGGGAGCATGGCGTGCGCGTAGGGGAGGGTTGAGGATGAGATGGAAAAGTTCAAGTGCCTGATATGCCATGTTAAGGGGATTTTATCCCATTATCTGCCCTTTTAATTAATGTCAACCAAAGAATTCAGCAGAGTTTTTTGAGTTTTGGGTTTGTTTGTTTTTTTTTTAACATTTCTGGGTTTTCATATGTACTACTTCCATTGTCTTTCCCTTCCCCATTCATATCTGGCAAATTCTTTGTGTCATTCTGGATCAAGCCCAGTTCCGACCCTTACTCTGTGCACCTTCTACTGCCATCCCACATGGAGTCTGCCTACTTGCCTGTAGCTCTGTCATTTCCATTGTATTACAGATTTTCATGTCTTTCCCTTACCGCCTCCTTAGAAGTCCGAACTGATACATCTTTATATTCCTATCTCTTAATGTGGCATCTGACACACAGTATCCACTAATTTAATGTATGCCAAATGCATTTAAATATCTAGATTCATAATCACAGAGCAGACTTCCACCTAGGCAGCTCTTTTACTAATACCTGTCTTGGGTACCACAAACATTTAGGTGGATTAGGTTAAGACTTTCCTCTTTAACCAGCCACAACTCAACGTGCTTGCCATCTTTAGGATTTGAGCTTTGGCTGCCTCTAGACAAGAACCCTAACACTGAGCTGGTTAAAAACCTGCTGTGGGAGCAGTTGTCACCTGTTTTACACTTGAAACACACTTCCACATACTAGGATTTTCCTCAACACACTTTAAGGAGTTAAAAGACTCAAAACAGTACTCAACCAGGTGAATTCCACGTGGTGGAATCAGTTTTAAAGTAGAGTAATGTCTCACAGTGTCCATTAAGCTGAAATTTTACTCCTCACCTGGTCATCCTTCAGGACTGTGTGGCTGTGTGAGTGCTTTTATTTATTTGCTGCCCTGATTAGACTCTAATATACTCATGAGGAAAAGTTTCTCCGTAGTCTAACAAACACATAGTATCCGTACTTGGCACCAGCTCGAGGTTAATTTCTCCTCTTACATATTGCAGGTATACTGTGCTGTACACCCTGCTGCCAGCTCAGCGTTCATCTGCCAAACAGAGCCAGAACACTGTATTAAGATACGTAGTTAAATATACTTTATATACTACTCATCACACTTTACATTCTTGTGAAGTTTTCTCAGTACAGCATAGTTGAGGATCTCTCTCTTAAGGCTTTAGTGAAGAGATGCATTGTAACCTAGCAGCACGCCATCATAGTAACGTACCCTGATGCGTGCTTTGGTAGACTAGCAGGCCACTCTGATAGGATAATGCGTTAAAGCTAATTTCTCTTTTCCTTTTCAAATTTATCTAAATAGTTGCACAAGTCATCTATTGCTGCCTAATAAATTATCTCAAACTTTAGCAGCCAAACAATAAACATTTATTATTTCAGTTTCTGTGGGTCAGGAATCGAGGAGCAGCTTAACTGTGTGGTTCTGCCTCAGGCTCTTTCATGAGGTGATGGTTAAGATGTCAGCCAGAAGGGCTGCAGTCATCTGAAGGCTTGCCGGAGGCCAAAGGATCCACTTCCATGGTGCTCACCCTCACGTGGATGATGAGTTCATGCTGGCTATTGGCAGGAGGCCTCCGTTCTTCAACAGATGGACTTCTCCTCAGGGCTGCCTGTGTGTCCTCATGACATGGCAGCTGGCTTCCCCCAGAATGAGTGACTTAAGAGAAAGACAAAAGGCACGTGTCTTTTATGACCTAGCTCAGAAGTCATACACAGTCTTTTTTTTTTAATTTTTTAATTGTGAAAAAGTATACATAACATAAAACTTACCATTTTAAGTGTACAGTTCAGTAGCATTACGTGCATTACATTACTGTGCGTCACCACTGTCCACTTCAAGAACTCTTTTCATCTTGCAAAACCGAAACTCTGTAACAATTAAAAAATAACTCCCCATTCTCTCTCTGTCAGCCCCTGGCAACCATCCTTCCACTTCCTGTCTCTATAAATTTGACCACTCTAGGTACCTCCTATGAGTGGAATTATACAATGTGTGTCCTTTTCTGCCTGGCTTATTTCGTTTAGCACAATGTCCTCAAGGTTCATCCATGTTGTCACGTGTCAGAATTTCCTTTCTCTTAAGGCTGAATAATGTTCCATTGTATGTCTATACCACATTTTGTTTATCCACTCATCTGTCGATGGACACTTGGCTGGCTTCTGCCTTTTGGCTCTTGTGAGTAATGCTGCTATTAACGGGTGTACAAATAGTTGTTCATGGCCCTACTTTCAGTTCTTCTGGATATATACCCAGAGTGGAATTGCTGAATCATACGATAATTCTGTTTTTTTCCAAGCTTAATTAATTCACTTTATCTTTCCTGTATAAGTCCTCTACGTGGTGACCATAGCTGGAGCTTGGGTCTTCTTTGCAGAGACTCTGGTATGGCTCTTTACTAAATGGTCAGTGAATTCCTGATGGGGAGACTTGGTGAACATGGTCTCTTTCTAGAGGTCGAGGTGAGTAGCTGTAAGTCTTGGAGATGGCATCAAAGGTGGCCGTGGTAAAGTTGCACAGGCTGGCAGTGCAGCCTGCAGACAAGGTGTACTAGTCCTTGATACTGGCCACCAGCTTCTTGGGCACAAGAGCCCAGAGCATGCCGGTGCCCTTGGGGTGGGGATGAGATACACCAGCACAGAGCCACAGTGGCTGGTCACCTTGCAAAGGACAGCGTGGGGCTTGCTGATCTTGCTTCCTCAGTAGCCTCACTGCCTGGCAACAGGGGAGAGTTTGGCCAGGGTAATGGCCCCATAGACGGCCGTGGCTGCCTCCTTGGATCGCTTACCAAAATTGACATGGCCCTTGTAGTCCCTAGAGGCAACAGATGCCTTGAACCTGGTCTGCTGGCCAGTGTGGGTCTGCTTTTGCACAGGTGTAGTCTTCAAGCTCGCCCTTTAGAGTCAGCCTCAGGAAAAAGTCCGTGATATCAGACTACGTGACGGACGAGGAGAAGAGATGTATTTCCTCCAGGGACTTGGTATCCATGTCCATGACCAAGCAGCCTGGCTCGGGGACCGGGAGCCACTTCTTGTCCTCAGCCTCCCCTCAGCGAGCTCTGTGGCCTTGGCTCCAGCCTGAGCGTAGCTGCAGCGCTGGCCCCGGAAGCTGCCCCCCATACCCCTGTGGAGCTGCTGCGGCCACCTTCTGGTCTCCTGGAACACCAGCGTCATCCACCATTTGGTGTTTTCTTGGAGCAGAAAGGCAATTCTATTTTTAATTTTTTGAGGAATCTCCATACTGTTTTCCAGAGTAGCTGTACCATTTAACGTTTCCACCAGCAGTGCACAGGGGTTTCGGTTTCTCCACATCTTCGCCGACACTTTTTTTTTTTATAGTAGCCATCCTGATGGGTGTGAGGTGGTATCTCATTGTGGATTTTCATTTGTGTTTCCCTCATGATTAGTGATGGTGAGCATCTTTGCATATGCTTCTTGGCCATTCGTGTATCTTTTTTAGAAAAATGCCTATTCGGGTCCTTTGCCTATTTTTAAATCAAGTTTGGCTTTTTGTTGTGGAGTTTTAGGAGTTCTGTATGTATTTAGAATATATTTGGATTATCAGATGTATGATTTGAAAATATCTTCTCCCATTCTGTAGGTTGCATTTTTACTCTGTTGATAGTATTCTTTGATGCACAAAAGTTTTTAATTTTGATGAAGAACAATTTTTTAATTTTTTCTTTTGTTGCCTGTGGCTTTGGCATATATCCAAGAAATCATTGCCAAATCCAATGTTGTGAAGCTTTTTTGCCATTTGTTTTCATTGAAGAGTTTTATAGTTTTAACTCTTACGTTTAGGTCTTTCAAACACACTATCATTTTTGCGATATCCTATTGTTTACACAGGCCAGCTCCATTCAGTGTGGGAGGGGATTACCCAGGATATGAATACCAGGAGGTGGGGATCATTGGGGGCCATCCTGGAAGTTGGTTCCTACAATCATTCAGGTATATAGTTTTTGTTTTTGTTTTTATTTTGCGGTACGCGGGCCTCTCCCGTTGCGGAGCACAGGCTCCGGACGCGCAGGCTCAGCGGCCATGGCTCACGGGCCCAGCCGCTCCACGGCATGTGGGATCTTCCCGGACCGGGGCACGACCCCATGTCCCCTGCATTGGCAGGCGGACCCTCAACCACTGCGCCACCAGGGAAGCCCCAGGTATATAGTTTTAAAAGTTAAGTAATTCTATAAAGTTTATAATGAAAATGGGAATCCCCTGCCCCTTCTTCTCCCACTGCTACCAAACCTTAATTTCCACACTCCAGAGATAACTGCTTTCAGCTTTTTTTTTTCAGCTGTTTCTTCTGTTACTTGCCTTCATATTTCTAAATCATATGTTTATCTGCCATTTGGGGGCTTTTTATTTTATATATTATTTATTTATTAAATTCCTATCAGAAGGTGGAAGTTGAGAATTCTTGTGCTGCCTCCTCCTGCCCCCCCCAACCACACACACACACACACACACACACGCACACAGACACACACACACGCACACACACACACACACACACACACACACTCTCCCCTTCCTCCCATCCCTGCAGTGAACACATAGTACAATTTGATCAGTGTTTACTGTTTTCATTATCATGACTGGGCCCTTGGAAACTTTTGGGCCTCTCAGAATCATCATTTCTTCTTTCCTTTTGATCCATTTCTCTGTCATTTTGTCTGACTTGGTACATGTTGTACAGTTAAGAAATTTTCCAAGTTTCAAATTTCTTGCAGGTTAAGACAGTTTACACAGGGCTATATGGGAGGGGAGGATATGTATATGTATATATATTAATATATATATACACACATACATGTGTATATTATGTATTTTCCTATTTTCTATTGACTGAAATATTTATGTTCATACTTTATAAAAGCTAAGTGTACAAGTAATACACACATGTAGCCACGTCATAAAATAATCTAACAGAAACATATACAGATTATGAGGAGATTAAGCCCCCTCCTCAGAGGTAGCCACAGTTAAAAGGTTGATCTGTATATTTTTCTGTGACTTTTTTTCCTCCCTAATGTCTCCATGTTTCTCTGGTTTGTTTATATAAGCTTTTCTTTTTTCTCTTTGGCCGGGCCACGCAGCGGGATCTTAGTTCCCTGTCCAGGGATCAAACCTATGCCCCCTGCAGTGGAAGCACAGCGTCTTAACCACTGGACCGCCAGGGAAGTCCCTATGTAAGCTTATCTGAATATTCTTAACCACTATGTAGTTTTCCAAAGGATGAATGTACCATAATTTATTTTGCCATTCTCCTATTAAAGAGCACTAAGTTGTATCCAATTTAGGCATCTGCAGTGAATGCCTTGTACATATATCTTTGTACACATGTGCAAGTATTTCTATGGGATACATTCCAAGAAGTGGAATTCGTTGGATCAAATGATATATACGCTTTGAATTTGTATAGATACTGTCAAATTGGCCTCAAAAGGGCTGTAAAAGGGCTGTACCACTACCCCCTCCAATCTGGAGCGTGCTCTTTCTTCACACACTTGCCAGCATCTATTCTACTAGACTATCACTTATTCCTTTCCTGCAGATTCTCTCCTTTTTTACTGATGATGAAATTAGGCATAGACCTATCTTCAGATATATTATTTTAGAGATGCTTTGTTTTCAGGCAAGAATATAACTGAGATGAGGCCAAGAAGCAGGAAGGTAAAAGTATTCTCAGTGGGCTCTTTCTTTTCTTACTATCAATTAAGACCAGGAAGAATCCCTACGTGTTAGCTTCTTTCCCCTACACTGCGCTGCTGAAGTGCTTTTCTCCCCTGCTTTTGTTTTTGATTGATTTCATCCAAGAGGCTTACCCTTTCCCCTCCCTCAGTAATGAATAACCAGAAAAGTCACAGAACCAGGCAAATTGAGTGAAGGAAGCTTAAGGAAAATATTAAAAAGGAAGAAAAGTGTTTGATGTACTTTTAATATAAAATGTGGAAAAAGTAGAAGAAGGGCGGGGGTTGGGGAAAGAGGGCGGAGAGAGATTATTCACGGTAATGGGAACCAAATGTTGGCCGGGAAAGCTGCAGCATTCTCACACTCTTCCTGTAACGCCATGGCTTTTCAAAGTGATAATAATGGAGCACCAACAGTACAGGACATGCCTTAACCCTTCCATACCTGAACAGCCCCACCTCAGCTTTTCCGAGGCGGTGTCAGCTTTGAAGTCCTGGCACATGGACGATGTCTGTGTCCCGCTTGCCATCAGGGCAAAAAGAAGGAAGGTGGAAGCAAGTAGTAGAACAGTAAGGGAGCACTCGCTTGCTGGAACTCCTCACAGTACGCTGCATTTCTCTTTCTGTGTGTTGGGCTTTTCTACTGGACAAGCAGCAGCCTGCTTGACTGTAGCTTGCCAGGTTTGGATGATGATATCTTCTCCCCTTGCTGCCCAGAGCTGATGAGAAAACCCCCATGGGATAGGCAGGCAGCCTCCCTCCATCAGTAATGATCCCACAACATGAAAAGGCCTCCATGGAGACCGAAGTCCCCCCCCCCCCCCCCCGCCCCGGGTGCCCGTGTGCAAGTACAGGCGCTCCTGTGGAGGCCCCGGCCTTTATTTTCTTGGAAGTCCACACCTGCCGCTGTGGAATTGAGATGTAAAGACTGTTTGCAGCCGTAGGGCACTCTCTGACCATATGACCTCCAGGTGGTCAAGGACAGGCACTTGCCCCTTGGCCTAGCCATTTATCTATGGAGGGCGAATGAAAAGGGGTGAAGGAATGAATGAAGTTCCTGCTCCAGCTGGCTTTTACTGCCATCTTGATTCCAATTTTGTTCAGGTGCCTTTAAAAGTCCATTGTGCCTGAGAAATAAACCTTATTTTTTAGGTCAAATATTCACCATTTCAGAGGGGAGGCACTGGTAGCAGTAGGGCAGGCGGCACCAGGGCAGGCAGGTGCTTGGCTCTGCAGGTAGCTGGGCGGCTCCGGAACTCTTCGGCAGCAGTTGTCTCAGCTGTAACAGGAGACAACTGTTAGTCTCTGCCTCCTTGGCATGTTAAAGGTTTCAGGGAGTTAAGGCACGGAGAATATTTAGCACCCCACCTGCCACCTCCTCTTCTCTTCTCTGTCTGTTGGTACCCTCATATTACCTACAGCTAAAACGGAAACATCTTTTTTTCAAATGTTTTCCAGAATCATCCTTGGGACGATTTTATAGTTTTACGTTTTACATTTAAGTAAACGTTTTGAATGATCCATTTTGAATTAATTTTTATATGAAGTCTGAGGCTTAGGTTGAGGCTCATTTCTTTTGCCTGTGGATGTACAATTGCTCCAGCACCATTTGTTAACAAACAAATGGCTTTAAACAGGTTATCCTTCCTCCATCGTATTGACTTTTCCAGCTTTGTCAAGTCAGTTGAGCATTTTCGTGTGGGTCTTGGATGATTTTGGTATTCCAAAAACAAAGGTCTATAGCAATAATAATTTGTTAGAGACTCTTTAGCAAGGAGTGTTTTAGGTTCTAGTTTTCTTCCTTGTACCTTTGGAATCGTACAGATTTAGGTTCAAAAGTGGCTCTTTCACTTACTGTGAGTGAAGTTAAACCTAAGTCATTTAACCTAAGCCTCAGTTTTCTCATCTCTAAAATGGAATGGTAATAATACCTTTCTCAATGGGTTTCTCTGAGGACTAACCAAGGTAGGGCATATAAAGGGCTTAGCTTGAAATTAGGCATTTGGAAAGCCTTCAAGCTAATGTTGGTGATGGTAGTGAGACTTAGCTATCTCTGTGCTTGGCCATACTAAGACACACTTACTCATGCCCCTTGCCTTCCCCAAACCTTAACTTTACACTTTTCGTTATAGTTCATCATGAGCACATGAGTGATTCCAGTTAAAGCTGCTGTGCTGGGCCTTACTTAGATGGCGGTTTTGATCACTAACATTGGTGTTTCTGAATATACGAGAGATCTGTCTTACAGCTGTAATTGCAGACTACCCCCATTGGGTTTCCTGATGCTTCCTGCTCTTTCATATGCTCTTCCTTCTACCTGCAGTGTCCTTCCAGTTGTCAAAGTGCTGGTCATCTTTTGCGACCACTTCTACTTTGACGTCTTCCTTGATTTCCCCCATAGGAAGTTGCTCCCCTCTCTTGTCTTCTAAAGCCAGTGTCCTGTTCCCAGCACAGTGGCATACAGAGTATGGGGAGTGGCAGGAGTTCTTTTCTTCATTAAAAAAAATACACGTTTTAAAAGTGCATAAATACATAAAGTATATCCAAATATGCTGACATGAACATTAAATGATAAAAGCAGGATAGTATAATCACAATTTACTATATATTTTCATAGTAAGCATGCATTAATTTTTAAATTGATTTTTATTTGCTTAAAGTGCCCTACAATTTGCTATTAAGTCAGAAATATTTCTCCCTTATTTTGAAATGATACGATTCTATTCTGCCATTTGTTAAAGAGAGGAACAAAAGGAAGGGAAGGAGAAAGGGACTAACATTCACCGAGTGCCCAGCTCATGCCAGAGCCTGTGCTTTGTATGATTTACCCTGTTTACTCCTGAAAACATGGCTGTAACGTGGGTATTGTTACCCTCAAGTTCAGATAATGAAATAGCCTTAGAAATGTTAACATTTGAGTTCAGCTTTTTCTGATGTCAAAGTTCATGCTCTTTTCACGGCTTGAACTTCCCTACTTGTGGGAAGAGGAAAATCAGTACCAGTCTTTTCACAGTGGCATCCCAGGCTAGTCTAGACCCATTTATTAGTGATGATAACGTGCAAAGGAGAGGTGGAAATATTTCTGAAGATAAACTCTCACTGTTGGAATGTAAGAACCAGTATTTCTGTGAACAAAAGTGAAGAAAAATGTCCCATCATCTATGAACATGTACATTATTTTACTTTTATGAGACACTAATGTCATGCTTCGTGTGTGGGCAGAAAACATCAATAAGACTGAAGCAGCTAACTCTAAGTATATGGCTTACATTTACAATTTGGATTAAATTTCTTCTTGCTTTGTATGCTGCCTCTTCTGGATATAACTTAATTTCTGTCACAGATTAGAACCAGCAGGTCAGGCGGATTAGGATGGCTGTTTTGAAGGTGGGTAATTCCATACAAGGGCAATATCGTGACTCTCGGGGATAGAAGTTGTAGATTTTTTTGGTCCTCTTGGTTTCTTACAATGGCCTGATCATACAGGTGCTGGTCAACACGTCTTATAAATGTGATTTGTCATTTTAGCTGTGGTTTAATATATGTTCAACAGCTTTGGTATTTTAGAAGAGAACCATTGTTTCTTGGACTTTTGGCTACGATCAAATGTACAAGGGAAGGAACCAGAGTATCATGAAAAGGATGTAAAGCAGAAGAAGTAATAATGGAAGATGTCCCTTTTAGCCTCCAGGCTATTTATGGACTCAGTGTGTGGGGAATCTGGCCATAGACAGACACAGAAATGAATCATACATTTCTTCATCAGTGTAATCATATATTACACTTCATCAGCAAGTGTAATGTCTGGAATTTGAGCCCTAGAGGTAAAGAGTTTTGTTTGATTCATCCCTAAAATACAAATTCTGTATTCCTATTTTTATTATATTCATACTACAAGTGATTAGCTTCTCCATACCAAGAGGACACAGTTTACCATGCAGGAATATGGCCTGCCTGTTGATTTGTGAGAAATCCAGGTTACATCCCACTGAATCTCAAAAATAAGATGATACATAAGAAACAATAGGGGGCTTCCCTGGTGGCGCAGTTGTTAAGAATCCGCCTGCCAATGCAGGGGACACGGGTTCGAACTCCGGTCCGGGAAGATCCCACATGCTGCGGAGCAGCTAAGCCCGTGTGCCACAGCTACTAAGCCGTGTGCCACAACTGCTCAAGCCCGTGCGCCTAGAGCCCGTGCTCCGCAACAAGAGAAGCCACCGCAATGAGAAGCCTGCGCACCACAATGAAGAGTAGCCCCTGCTCGCCTCAACTACAGAAAGCCCGCACACAGCAACGGAGACCCAACACAGCCAAAAATAAATTAATTAAATAAATAAAGTATTTTTAAAATGCTAAAAAAAAAAGAGAAAAAATAGTAACATGCTAATAGTAACATTCAGTGCTTATGATATGCCAGGCCCTAAATGCTTTTTGTACCTTAACTCATTTAATAGCTAACTTTTACCTTGTGCCAGCAACTGATTTAGTGCTCCCAGATCCTCTGTGAGATAAGTACTGTTATCATCCCCATTTTACAGATGAAGAGACTAAGCACAGAGCAATGAAGTGACTTTCCCAAAATGACACATTGGTGAATGGCAGTCAGGATTCAAACTCAAACAAGTGGTAGCAGAATCCATGCTCTTAACCACTCTGCCGGTGATTCAGTGAGATGCATCAGAATCCCTTGAACGGCTTGTTAAAACAAAGATTGCTGGGCCCAACCTCAGAGCTTCTGATTTCAGTAGGTCTGGGGTGAGGTTCAGTTATTTTCACTTTTAACAAGTTCCCAGGTGATGCTGTGCTGTTGGTCCAGGTACCACACTTTGAGAACCACAGTCCTATGCTGTGCTGCCTCTGCTAGGGCTGGAAAGGAATTAATATTCAGTGCAAGCAGCTGAGGACCAGGATAATGAGTTTCAATGGTCTGATCTTATCAGAGGTGGGTGCCTGCATTTGGTGGCAGCTGTGACCTAGAACTGAACCCCTCTAGTAAATTTTTTTTTTATTATTACAGGTAAAGCAGATAACTTTTAATGAAATGGGTGAAATCCAAAATGGAAATTATAAGACTTCAAAAGTTTTTTTTTTTTGCCATCTGCCACCACCCCCCACCCCCCCACCACTCTCCCCACTTGGTGTCCATACGTTTTGTTTTGTTTTGTTTAATTTAATTTTATTTATTTTTTTATACAGTAGTTCTTATTAGTCATCACTTTTGTACACATCAGTGTATACATGTCAATCCCAATCGCCCAATTAATCACACCACCACCACCACCCCCTACCGCTTTTGCCCCTTGGTGTCCATACATTTGTTCGCTACATCTGTGTCTCACTTTCTGCCCTGCAAACTGTTTCATCTGTACCATTTTTCTAGATTCCACATATATGCGTTAATATACGGTATTTGTCTTTCTCTTTCTGACTTACTTCACTTTGTGTGACAGTCTCTAGATCCATCCACGTCTCTACAAATGACCCAATTTCATTCCTTTTTATGGCTGAGTAATATTCCATTGTATATATGTACCACATCTTCTTTATCCATTTGTCTGTCGGTGGGCAGTTAGGTTGCTTCCGTGACCTGGCTATTGTAAATAGTCCTGCAATGAACATTGGGGTGCATGTGTCTTTTTCAATTATGGTTTTCTCTGGGTATATGCCCAGTAGTGGATTGCTGGGTCATATGGTAATTCTATTTTTAGTTTTTTAAGAAACCTCCATACTGTTCTCCATAGTGGCTGTATCAGTTTACATTCCCACCAACAGTGCAGGAGGGTTCCCTTTTCTTCACACCTTCTCCAGCATTTCTCGTTGGTAGATTTTCTGATGCTGCCCATTCTAACCAGTGTGAGGTGATACGTTATTGTAGTTTTGATTTCCATTTGTCTAATAATTAGTGATGTTGAGCAGCTTATCATGTGCCTCATGGCCATCTGTATGTCTTCTTTAGAGAAATGTCTGTTAAGGTCTTCTGCCTATTTTTTGACTGGGTTGTTTATTTATTTATTTATTTTTTTGCGATACGTGGGCCTCTCACTGTTGTGGCCTCTCCCGTTGCAGAGCACAGGCTCCGGACGCGCAGGCTCAGCAGCCATGGCTCACGGGCCCAGCCACTCCGCGGCATGTGGGATCTTCCCGGACTGGGGCACGAACCCATGTCCCCTGCATCAGCAGGCAGACTCTCAACCACTGCGCCACCAGGGAAGCCCCTATTTTTTTAATATTGAGCTGCATGAGCTGTTTATACTTTTTGGAGATTAATCCTTTGTCCATTGATCTGTTTGCAAATATTTTCTCCCATTCTGAGGGTTGTCGTTTCTTCTTATTTATGGTTTCCTTTGCTGTGCAAAAGCTTTGAAATTTCATTAGGTCCCATTTGTGTATATTTCTTTTTATTTCCATTACTCTAGGAGGTGGGTCAAAAAGGATCTTGCTGTGATTTATGTCAAAGAGTGTTCTTCCTAGTTTTCCTCTAAGAGTTCCATAGTGTCCAGTCTTACATTTGGTCTTTAATCCATTTTGAGTTTATTTTTGTGTCTGGTGTTAGGGAGTGTCCTAATTTCATACTTTTACATGTAGCTGTCCAGTTTTCCCAGCACCACTTATTGAAGAGACTGTCTTAACTCCATTGTATATCCTTGCCTCCTTTGTCATAGATTAGTTGATCATAGGTGCGTGGGTTTATATCTGGGCTTTCTATCCTGTTCCACTGATCTATATTTCTGTTTTTGTGCCAGTAGCATATTGTCTTGAGTACTGTAGCTTTGTAGTATAGTTTGAAGTCAGGGAGTCTGATTCCTCTATCTCCGTTTTTTTCCCTCAAGATTGCTTTGGCTATTCGGGGTCTTTTGTGTCTGTGTACACAATTTTAGATTTTTTTGTTCTAGTTCTGTAAAAAGTGCCATTGGTAATTTGATAGGGATTGCACTGAATCTGTAGATTGCTTTGGGTAGTAGAGTCATTTTCACAATATTGATTTTTCCAATCCAAGAACATGGTATATCTTTCCATCTGTTTGTGTCATCTTTGATTTCTTTCATCAGTGTCTTACAGTTCTCTGAGTACAGGTCTTTTACCTCCTTAGGTAGGTTTATTCCTAGGTATTTTATTCTTTTTGTTGCAATGGTGAATGGGATCATTTCCATAATTTCTCTTTCTGATCTTTTTGTTGTTAGTGTATAGGAATGCAAGAGATTTCTGTGCATTAATTTTGTATCATGCAACTTTACCAAATTTTTTGATTAGCTCTAGTAGTTTTCTGGCTGCATCTTTAGGATTCTCTACGTATAGTTTCATGTCATCTGCAAACAGTGACAGACACTTTTACTTCTTCTTTTCCGATTTATATTCCTTTTATTTCTTTTTCTTCTCTGATTGCCATGGCTAGGACTTCCAAAACTATGTCGAATAAGAGTGGCAAGAGTGGGCATCCTTGTCGTGTTCCTGATCTTAGAGGAAATGCTTTCAGTTTTTCACCATTGAAAATGACGTTTGCTGTGGGTTTGTTGTATATGGCCTTTATTATGTTGAGGTAGGTTCCCTCTATGCCCACTTTCTGCAGAGTTTTGATCATAAATGGGTGTTGAATTTTGTCAAAAGCTTTTTTTGCATCTATTGAGATGATCATATGGTATTTATTCTTCAGTTTGTTAATATGGTGTATCCCAGTAATTGATATGCATATATTGAAGAATCCTTGCATCCCTGGGATAAATCCCTCTTGATCATGGTGTATGATCCTTTTAATGTGTTGTTGGATTCTGTTTGATGGTATTATGTTGAGGATTTTTGCATCTGTATTCATCAGTAATATTGGTCTGCAGTTTTCTTTTTTTGTAGCATCTTTGTCTGGTTTTGGTATCAGGGTGATGGTGGCCTCGTAGAATGAGTTTGGGAATGTTCCTTCCTCTGCAGTTTTTTGGAAGAGTTTGAGAAGGATGGGTGTTAGCTCTTCTCTAAATGTTTGATAGAATTCACATGTGAAACCATCTGGTCCTGGACTTTTTGTTCGTTGGAAGATTTTTAATAACAGTTTCAATTTCATTACTTGTGATTGTTCTGTTAATATTTTTTATTTCTTCCTGATTCAGTCTTGGAAGGTTATACCTTTCTAAGAATTTGTCCATTTTTTCCAGGTTGTCCATTTTATTGGCATAGAGTTGCTTGTAATAGTCCTTTAGGATGCTTTGTATTTCTGCGGTGTCCGTTGTAACTTCTTTTCGTTTCTAATTTTATGGATTTGAGTCCTCTCCCTTTTATTCTTTTTTCTTTTTAACATCGTTATTGGAGTATAATTTCCCTCTTTTTCTTGATGAGTCTAGCTAAAGGTTTATCCATCTTACTTATCGTCTCAGAACCAACTTTTAGTTTTATTGGTCTTTGCTTCTCTTTCATTTATTTCTGCTCTGATCTTTATGATTTCTTTCCTTCTACTGCCTTTGGGTTTTGTTTGTTCTTCTTTCTCTAGTTCCTTTAGGTGTAAAGTTAGATTGTTTATTTGATATTTTTCTTGTTTCCTGAGGTAGAATTGTATTGCTATAAACTTCCCTCTTAGAACTGCTTTTGCTGCATCCCATAGGTTTTGGATGGTCATGTTTTCGTTGTCATTTGTCTCTAGGTGTTTTTTGATTTCCTCTTTGATTTCCTCAGTGATCTTTTGGTTTTTTAGCAATATATTGTTTAGCCTCCCTTTGTGTTTTTTACATGTTTTTCCCTGTAATTGATTTCTATTCTCATACCGTTGTGGTCAGAAAAGTTGCTTGATATGATTTCAGTTTTCTTAAATTTACCAAGGCTTGATTTGTGACCCAAGATGTGATCTCTCCTGGATAATGTTCATGTGCACTGGAGAAGAAAGTGTAATCTGCTGTTTTGGTATGGAATGTCCTATAAATATCAGTTAAATCTAACTTGTCTATTGTGTCATTTAAAGCTTGTGTTTCCGGGCTTCCCTGGTGGCACAGTGGTTGAGAGTCTGCCTGCCAATGCAGGGGACACGGGTTCGTGCCCTGGTCCAGGATACCCCACATGCCGCGGAGCGGCTGGGCCCATGAGCCATGGCCGCTGAGCCTGCGCGTCCGGAGCCTTTGCTCCGCAACGGGAGAGGCTACAACAGTGAGAGGCCTGCGTACCGCAAAAAAAAAAAAAAAAAAAAAAAAAAGCTTGTGTTTCCTTATTAATTTTCTGTCTGGATGAATCTGCCCATTGGTGTCGGTGAGGTGTTAAAGTCCCCCAATGTTATTGTGTTACTGTTGATTTCCTCCTTTATAGCTGTTAGCATTCGCCTTATATGTTGAGGTGCTCCTATGTTGGGTGCATTTATATTTATAATTGTTATATCTTCTTCTTGGATTGATCCCTTGATCATTATGTAGTGTCCTTCCTTGTCTCTTGTAACATTCTTTATTTTAAAGTCTATTTTATCTGATACGAGTATTGCTACTCCAGTTTTCTTTTGATTTCTATTTGCCTGGAATATCTTTATCCATCCCCTCACTTTCAGTCTGTATGTGTCCCTAGGTCTGAAGTGGGTCTCTTGTAGACAGCGTGTGTATGGGTCTTGTTTTGTATCCATTCAGTGAATCTGTGTCTTTTGGTTGGAGCATTTAATCCATTCACATTTAAGGTAATTATCGATATATTTGTTCCTGTTACCTTTTTCTCAATTGTTTTGGGATTGGTTTTGTAGGTCCTTTTCTTCCCTTGTGTTTCCCACTTAGAGAAGTTCCTTTAGCATTTGTAGTAGAGCTGGTTTGGTGGTGCTGAATTCTCTTAGCTTTTGCTTGTCTGTAAAGCTTTTGATTTCTCCATCGAATCTGAATGAGATGATCCTTGCTGGGTAGAGTAATCTTGGTTGTAGGTTCTTCTGTTTCATCACTTTAAATATATCGTGCCACTCCCTTCTGGCTTGTAGAGTTTCTGCTGAGAAATCAGCTGTTAACCTGATGGGAGTTCCCT